>NW_015176456.1:768979-825776 GCF_001447785.1 Gekko japonicus | reverse complement strand
CAGCAGCGTGCGAAGCGGAGCCGGGAGCGGAGCGATGAGCAGTTGCCGGAAGCTGGGATGCGGTCCCCGGAGAGTCTCGGCGTCAGGCTCGGTGCGGTGCTCGTGTTGGCGTCCGGGTCTTGTTCATGGGTTTGTGGATCCCACCTTCGTCGCCAGTGAAAAGTACTCAGAACGTGGAGTGATTCAGCAAGAGTGATTCAGCAAGAGTACTTTATTAGTTCAGGAACAAGACAAAGAAACCAGCTCGCAGGCCGGTTTATATGCGTTCAGAAAACCCGCCACCAGCACACCTAAACACACACCCCACTCCCGATAGGCTATTTACAGTAACCGGGCGACCATTGGTCTCCCGGCTGGGAAGCTGGCCCTTTGATTGGGCCGGCTAGGATCCTACGGATCCTTTGTCTTTCGACTGAAGCTACTGAGGAATTTTGCCTGGCCAGCCCGGGCAAGTCCGGGCATGTCAGGCTGAATGCACTACACGTGGTAATGGCGACAGTACATTACAGGAACATTTAAGAAATAATAGGAACTGCAACAAATAAAAGCTTTCTGCATCTATTTTTACAGGTGAGCTTACTTTTTGGCAAAAAATGTAATCTCAATGAAATACTGTTGTATCACTGACAATCCCTTCTAAATCCATTGGAATCAATGAGTTTAGAAGGCTGTAACTCTGTTTAGGATTGCCCTGTGTATGAAGTAATGGTGCTTCCAGAGTCATACTTTTGTGCTACGCTGTAGTTACAGAAGGGACTGCAGGATTAATTTACATGCATTCAGTTTTGGGGCACCCAAATAGGTATCCAGACCCAAAGAAATAGGTATCCAAACAGTCATCCTGAAGTGAAGGAATGAAAAATAGATTTCCCAGACGGCGGTAGGGATGCTTCCCTTGAACGTTCCGCTAGACTGCTTGCAATTAAGTAGTTTAATTTCCTACCCAGATCCATCACTAGGGATGTGAAGCAAGCTTGAAAACAGGCTCAGTTCAGATGTAATACAAACCCATTTTAAGTAATCATTCAAATCCTGGTTGTTAGCTTTTGTCACCTTTGCTCTGGCCAGGGAACTCTGAAGCCAGGAAGTTTCCAAGGGTGGCTCTGGGGAACAAGCCAGGCTTCATCCAGGACAACATAGTTTATGCATTACGTGAAACCATACTTAAAACAAAGAGAAATGGGATTAAGAAACCAGCTCCAACCATGGATTCAGGTTAATTGAACCATGCTTTTGCTTGATGTTTGAACTAGGGATGCCAGACCCCCTGGTGGCAGTGGGGATCTCTCACTGCTAGGCCCCACCTCTCCGCTGCTGGCCAGCTGGCCCATGTGTGGGGTGAATTACCACCCAAAAAAGAGAGGAACACCTGGCATTTCAACTACATGCCTAAGTGACCTGGAAGTGACATAGGCATGTTGGGAGTGACGCTCTAGTTTTTGGGCAGAAATTCTATTGTAAAAGCTAATTCTGCCATAAAGTTTTGCCCAAAAACTGGAGTGCTGCCCCCTGACATCCCCAACGTGCCTTTGACATTTCCAGCACATAGGCTGAAGTGTCGGGCGTTCCTCCCTACTCCCAGTAAGTGCACCCACCATCCCCTGCTGGCTGCTCAGAGGGACCCGGCAACCCTAGTCTGAACTGGACTGGAAGACTATAGTTAGGATCTAACAGGAAGATGATGGTGGTGGAAATCTGTTAACTAAACATGCACAAGTACTGTAGTTTCTTTTAATTACTGAATTACTGAAAGGTATGTTGGAAAGATGGTGGAAAGTAATTGGTAGATCCAGATCCAACCATCCTACAAAGAGCCTCCCTTCATCAGAAGAACTGCTTAAGTTGGAGGAAAGGTCCTTAGGCTAGAAGAAAGGTTCAAAATTCACTTGGTGGAGTGGTAGGATCCACCCCACTGTTATGAAAGGAAGTAATACTTACTTTAACTGATGATTGCCACATCCCCTTCTAGAATATGAAAAAAACCAGAGTTAAAATCATATGAACAGAAGAAGAGCCCTGCTGGATGAGACAGCCTCTAGGCATGGAGGTTTCCTTTAGTGATCCTGACTGACCTATCCTCTGTGACTCTTTTTAATCCCCTTTTAAAGCCTTCTATATTAGTGGCCTTTTAATAAATCCACTGATAATGAATTACACAGTACAGTACTTGCTCAGTCAAGAAATACTTCCTTGTCCATGCTCAATTTATTGCCCATCATCTTCATTGTGTTCAAGTGTTATGTGATAGAAGAACAAGTTCTATCTACTTTTCTCCCCCTGTGGATACATTTATAGACCTATATTATGTTTCCCCCAGTAATATTTTCTCTAAACTGAAAATCCACAGATTACTTAGCATTTTCTGATATGAAAGGTAAAAGAATAATGAAGCAATCAGACATATAATCATGTCAGAATTTCTTTTTCCAGTGTTTTATCTTTGCACATGTGTGCATCATTAATGTTGTGGGAGAAGATGCAGAATAACTGGAGGAAAGTGGTAGCAAACTGTTCATGTTCACATTAATGAATTTATTTTAGAATATAGAATATATTCTAAATTAGAATATAGATGGGCAAAGTGAAGTTAGGGAAAATGAATAAAAAGGGGGAAATAATCTCATATGTGAAAAGTACTGAGACTTACTAGCGATTTCAGCTCTCACACTTTTATTTAGTTCGGAACAAGACAACTAGAACCGGCTTGCAGGCCGGTTTATATGTGCAACAATCCCACACCCAAAACACACCCACACACAAGTGATTGGTCATTATAGTGGCCGAGAGTTCCATGGGCTCTCGGCCGGGAGCCTAGCCCTCCTATTGGTGCAGGCTAGGATCCACTTGGCCCACTGTTTTTGAGAGCGAAGCTCAGCCGCTGCGCCTGACCGCATGGTGACCTAGCCACACACATGGTCGGAGATGGATACATTACAATATGTATAATTAATTGCTATATTTTATATGACATTATTTGTAACATCCTAGGAAAAAGGAAGTGCCACCAACCACATAGATTAGGAAGACCTCTCTGAGGCCTCCATAAGGCCAGTACTGTGCTAGATGAACTAACTTTCTGGCCCAATAGAAATCTGATTCATACCTTTGATTAGGGAGGGGCTTTAGCTCAGAGGCTAAAAAACAGGTTCAATCCCTGTTATTACCACTTAAAAAAAACATGTGACATATCAAGGCAGAGAAAAACCTTTTCAAACACTTTCCCCTGAGTTTATAGAAAAATGCTCTAAACCAGTGGTCTGACTTTATATAAGACCATATCATGTATGACCAATATTCCCAGTATGGTGACCTTCACCTCTGTTTCTCTACATGAGATCCCTGTCCAGAAATCAAATGAATGATAGGCCAACTGTAAAGGAGACATATCTATAGCCTTTAGCATATTTCCTTATTTTTGTATGACACAAAGAAGCTCTTCAGCATTACCCAGAGAGCATGACATCTTTAACATCATTAAGTAGTGGCAAATGGTGGTAAATGATACTGGTTGTGATGCCAAGCGTAATATTGTGCAGTTCTCAATTTTGCCATTGTCTTTGATGAAAACCAATTCTTGAGCTTTAGAAAAGTAATTAGATATTAGGGAATTAAGGCAGCATCCCAACAAAGGGAGATTTAATATAAACATTTATTCATAACGTCATGTCTCTACAGTGCTTTTCATCTTCTGAGCATGTCTAACACATTAACTAATTAGTTAAGAGGACTTTAGCTGCATATTTTCATGGAATCCAAGAAGTCTGACAAGAGCCTGATACCAAAGAACAACTACAAATATCAACAGTGTTCAAAATTAAATGGCCAAATCCTCTCTCTCTCTCCACAAGGGAATGGAACACTGTGACAATAGAATAGATGCAATATAAAAATGAGAATGAAAGCATTGGCTTATTAAGAAAAATAAATGCAGAAAAATCTGACATATTATTAAACAAAGGGGGTGGGTTTCTTGCTGTGCTGAACACTCTTCTAAAACAAAAAAGCAGCACTGAGGTCAAAATGCTTTTTTAAAAACTTGAGCCTCAAGCAGCAAGCTATACAGCCTTGAAAAATAACTAACCCATACATACGTTTTAAAGAAAATAGTAGTTTCATACCTTGCTATTATTCAGTATTGGTGTGTCTAGACTGGAGAATAATACATCAGGAATACAACACAAAAATAGCACATAAACAAGAGCAGGGAATGAAAAGGAAAGAAACAGCATGATTGCATGCACTATGGCACAAATATAAGTGATGATGTCATAATTCTATGTAGTGTTTCTAGCAGGAACCCTCAATTACAGAGCAGATTGGCTCAGTCCTGAGAACTCAGTTTTTAGAATGGGGAATGCAGCTGACTGCACAAGCAAAATGTGATGTTGTGTGGTGCAATTCCACAGTGGAGTCATAATAAATAGTACCAGAGATGGCTAAGAAAGGGATAGCCTACATTTGACCTTTATGCTGCACTGTCCAGTTATGGTGGACTCTTTATGGTGATCCATCCTCACTGCTACTAGAGCGGCTAGAGCCATTCACCACATTGTCCTGGATGGCCGCTCTCAGAAGTATAATACACTTGCATGATGAATGATGCCTGGTAGTACAACATTTGGCAGTACAACATTGTGATGACTAGCAACAGGTATAGGTCACAAGACTTATGGAAGCCTTTTCATTGCAGTAGTCTGAACTGAAGTTCTAGAGATGTGAATGGTGTTTATCAGGTCCTTGTCAAACAGGAAAGGTAAGTAACTTTTTACTAGCTGCTGTCTAGCCATCACTGCAACCTGGGCTTTTAGGTGTAGCTGAAAATGTAGAAACACCCAAGGGCTGAAAACCTGACATATAAATGTGGTGCTTAATTCCACCTGTAATGGTGGTAATAACAATACTGATGGAACACTGACACTTGATACTGTAAGCAAATTCTCTGAAGGCACAACTAAGATGAGACATGGAAAATCTGTGCAAGTATTGATATTCTTTGTTAAGGTTAAAAAAACTTGATTTTGATTTTTTAAAAAGTGTATGCTAGCTTGAAGCAATCCCTTCATACCCCAGAGCTCTATGGTCTGCTTAGTGGGTGGAGACTTTTTACTAATACATCATCCTGTTGGCTGGACAGAATCAGTTTAGTCAATTAAGGGCCTGTCTGGTGGAATGGGCCTGCTCTGGCCTGCAGGCCCCATTTCACCTAGGGTTGTCAGCCACCTGGTGGGGGTGGGGGATCCCCACTTTGAGAACCCCTCCCTCATTTTTTGAAGCATCAGGCAGTGGGGGTGGGAATGGCAGCAATAAGTGGACATTCTAGCATTTCTTTCTACCTAGTCTCTATGGTAGCCATAGAGTGGAATGTTAGAGAGTCACAGCCACTGGAGGACTCCCTACCTGCTGCCTCTCACATGTTTGGAACAGACTCACCCTAGCTGAAGCTCCTAGGGCTGGGTAAGAAAGATGGGGGTGGGCTGCAGAGCTGGCGGGGAGGTGAGTGTGGAGTGGAAAGAAAAAGAGTGTGTGTGTGAAAGAAAGAGAGAGAGAGAGAGAGAGAGAGAGAGAAAGAGCCAGTGGGAAGGATGGGGGTCTACAGAGCTAGCAGGCGGGTGTGTGGGTGGTAAAAAGAAAAAGAACATGTGTGTGTGAAAGAGAGAGAGAGCCTCCCTGGGAAGGATTGGGTTCCTTCCCTGCCGGTGGGCAGTTGAGTGGGGTGGAAAGAAAAAGAACATGTGCATGCATGTATGTCTTTGTGTGAAAGAGAGAGAGAGATAGAGCCTGCCTGGGAGGGAGGGAGGGAGGGAGAGAATGAATGTGTGTGTGTGTGGGGGGTCCAAATCAGCTTGTAGCTGAGCAAGAGGGAGAATGAGAGAGAGAAAATGAGTGTGTGTGTCTTACCCAAATCAGCTGAACACCACAGGAGTTGGAGTCCTTAAAGAGTCCTTTGCCTCTGGGACTTAATCAGTGGCTTACATCTGAAGCATTGGTGACTGAAGTCTCTCATGTTAACAGTGAAGACAGCTTCTTTCTTGAGTCCAATGGCACCTTTAAGACCAACAAAGTTTTATTCAAAGTATAAGCTTTCGTGTACAATCACACTTCGTCAGACTTCTTTTTTGGCTCAGGTGAGAGAAAGCAGCTTTTCTTCAAAATAAGGGGGAGGTCCTTGGGTCAAGATCAGACAACTGAACTTTGGCCTACTTACTGATCCCTCCATTATGCTCTACTGGTGTTGCAACAATAAACCATCTCAGGCTGCAATCCTAAAAACACTTCCCTGGGAGGCTGAAAAAAACTGGACAATTCTGAGTAGACTGGTTTAGGATTGCTAATTCAGAAACTTCTGTTTGAAAGAGATAAATCTTTTAAAAATATGTATAAATAACAAAATTACTGTGGCTCAGTTCAAACATATCATGGGGCCATGATTTAATTAAACTTGGATTAGTGTGCCTAACTGAATGCAGGCCACTCTACTTGTTTTCATAAGCTAACTATGGTTTTGGATCTGAGCTGAGCCAATGAAAAGTTTGGTCTCAAAGTCAGAGATGGCCCAACCCATGTCAAAACTGAACAGCACGGGAGCCACTTCCCTGTGTCTTTTTACCATGTGACAACTGAACAGTACAGGATTCATCCACCACCCAGAAAACATGAAAATATGTAATGGATATAACAGTTTGCTGACTGGAATGCATCAGTTAGATTTTTCTGCCACTTTTCAAAAATCAAAAAGCTAATTACACCCCCTGTTTTCAGCCATAATTTCAACACAAAGCATAATTTTTTTGTTGCTGTATATCATGTGGTTATGTTTGCTGCATGGGTGCAAATGGTGACTCCCTGCAATTTTTGGCTAGTTTCAGTGGGGTAAAGGTCGAGGGTGGGAAGTGATATATTACAGTGTATTCAAATTTTGAAAGAAGGAAGTGACTTCAGAACTATATAGAAAGCCATTAAAAGCCATCCTAAGCAAGGATTTAAAGCACCTCAGGAACAAGTTAAGGCTTGAATTTTGGTGAGACTGTAGAGGAAGTAAATTCGAAAGCTGTAGGACAAAGTGTGCTAGTGTACTTTTGTGGTACAGACTTGGTACAATCCACTAGGATAGTCTGCTGAGCAGATCACTTCAAAAGGGGCCAGAGATGCACAAAAATTCCTCTATACCTCTCTGCTTCTTTCCAACTGGGCTCATGCAGGAGATGTTTTCTGGTAGATTCTGCCACTGGAGCATTTAGGAGTATTTTGCAGTGTCCTTCAAAATTACTGTGGCTCAGTTCAAACATATCATGGGGCCATGATTTAATTAAACTTGGATTAGTGTGCCTAACTGAATGCAGGCCACTCTACTTGTTTTCATAAGCTAACTATGGTTTTGGATCTGAGCTGAGCCAATGAAAAGTTTGGTCTCAAAGTCAGAGATGGCCCAACCCATGTCAAAACTGAACAGCACGGGAGCCACTTCCCTGTGTCTTTTTACCATGTGACAACTGAACAGTACAGGATTCATCCACCACCCAGAAAACATGAAAATATGTAATGGATATAACAGTTTGCTGACTGGAATGCATCAGTTAGATTTTTCTGCCACTTTTCAAAAATCAAAAAGCTAATTACACCCCCTGTTTTCAGCCATAATTTCAACACAAAGCATAATTTTTTTGTTGCTGTATATCATGTGGTTATGTTTGCTGCATGGGTACAAATGGTGACTCCCTGCAATTTTTGGCTAGTTTCAATGGGGTAAAGGTCGAGGGTGGGAAGTGATATATTACAGTGTATTCAAATTTTGAAAGAAGGAAGTGACTTCAGAGGAATAGGCAGGTTTCGGCAAGTGCCCTGAAAGTGACATCACAGGAAGGGATGGGTTTTGGTGCAGTGTGCTGGAAGTGACACCGTCAGAAGGGGGTGGAGCTTGGGAAGTGGCATCACTTGACCTTTGACCTGGAAGTGACATCACAGGACATGACACCACAAAAGAGATGTCACATCCTTGCAAGGCACCACCCCAAAGTCTCCAGGCTCCACCCCCAAAGTCCCCAGGTATTTCCCAAGTTGGACCTGGCAACCCTAGTTCCACCTGACCCTCCAAGGATTTCCCAACATCTAGAGAGACCTTTATTTCTCTCTCAGGTAAACTGCCACCACCACCTGACCTTTGTAAGGAATTGCACACTGGAAGGGTCATTAGAACTTCTGAATTCTGAGGCCTTCCCTCTGTGTCTCCTGCTGCCCAGCACCTGGTCACCACGGGGCAGTTTACTGCCTTCGGCACTCCTGGAAAATAGCCACTTGTCAACTACCTACGTTCCCCCTGGTGCTCCTTTTAAAATAGTGTGTCTAAGACAGTGGTTGTCTATTTGGTACACAGAACCACTAACAGCATCAAAACGTATTTATTAAAAAGAAAGAGCTTTCTCCTTGTTCCCCTGAGTTTTATCACTTCTCTTTTTCTTCTCTCACTGACCTGGTCAAGCCAGATCAAGGAAGCTTTTCCTGACATCTCCAGAAATTTCTTTCTGAAGACTTTGCACACTTAATTCCTCCAGGTCGCTGCTACCTGCTTGGGGAGGGGAGTTTGACCATCTCATTATCTAGACCTATTAGAATTTGCCAGCCTCCAGGTGGGGCCTGAAGATCTCCCGCTTTTACAACTGATCTCCAGCTGACAGAAATCAGCTCCCCTGGAGAAAATGGCTGCTTTGAAGGGTGGATTCTACGGCTTTGTGCCGTGCTGAGGCCCCTCCCCTCCCCAAACCCCACCCTATCCTGAATCCACTCCCAAAGTCTCCAGGTATTTTCCATCCCAGATCTGGCAACCCTAGGGATGAAGTAAGTCTGGAAAGCAATTGAACTGACTTCTCTCCTTTCTGCCTTTTCTTTGCCCAGAGAGTAAAAAAAAACTTTTAAAACTCAGAGCAAAGGTTTTGCTCATTTCAAACCTCCAAAGAAAAAATGCATTTCTTCACAGCCTGATTGCAGTTCTTCATCTTGGCTTTTATTCACTGTGGATAGTTGTGGAATGAAAAGTTTTTACCCGCTCCAGGTTCTCAAGATAAGGTATACATTGTAGAAGATTGGGTAAATCCTTCTTCAGAAATTGATTCTTGAAGCTGGAAGCAGAGTTAATAGATTTCAGGATTTCCCCCTATCGAGTAATACACATAAAAGAGCTAAATGATCAGGCAAAAGTGAGCCACCACTTCTTAGTGAGGTCTTCATCCACTTGCTTATCTAGACGCTTTTTTAAAGTGTACAGCATTCCACTGACCCTGCAGTGACTGATGTTTCACTGGTTGCCACACACGTATATTTATACCCTTATAACTGAAGGAGTTCACAAATTCAAGGGGGTAATTGTGCTTTGGGAAGACAAGGCAGCAGGAAAAGAGGAAGACTCAATACAAGATGGATTGACACCATGAAGGGAGCCATGACCCTCAGTTTGCAAGACCTAGGGTTGCCAGGTCCCCCCTGGCCCTGGAGGGGGATGGGGTATAGGGTTTCCAAATCCAGGTTGGGAAACTCATGGAGATTTGGGATTAGAGTCTGGGGAGGGCAAACACCTCAGTGGGATACAATGCCATAGAGTCAACCCTCTAAAACATCAGTTTTCTCAAAGGGGACTGATCTTTCTAGTCTGGAGATGAGCTGTACTTCTGGGGGGTCTCCAGGTCCCACCTGGATGCTGGCATCCCTAGCAAGGCTGTTAATGATAGGATGTTTTAGAGGACATTCATAGGGTCACCATACATCAGAAGCAGGGCTATTTTTGGGCAGGAACGCACAGGAGCAGAGTTCCGGCTGGCTTCAGAGTTGGCCATGCCCACTACAGCCAAAACCTCTGCATGCATAGCTACAGAGGGAAGGCCTGAAGAGTGTGTCCCCCCCCGCCGGCGACTCCGAGGTGGGCAGGCCAGGAAGCCCCCTGGAAGGATCAGGGAGGCATTTAAATGCCTCCCCATGCCTTCCCCGGCCTGTCCAAGGACCGAGTTGCCTGGGCTCCTTGCAGCCGTGGGGCACCTGGGCAAGCCAAAGGAAGGCAGTTTAAACTGCCTTCCGTCCCCTCCAAGGGCCGGCTTGCCCGAGCTCCCTGCAGCCGCGGGGCACCCAGTTAAGCCAAAGGAAGGCATGGGGTGTGGCCTAATATGCTAATGTGCTGCACTGTCAGGGTGTGGTCTAATATGCTAATGAGTTTCTGCTGTTGGGTGTGGCCTGTTATGCTAATGAGTTCCTGCTGGGCTTTTTCTATAAAAAAAAGCCCTGATCAGAAGCGACTTTACAGCCCTTAACACCCACACAGTTGTTTTAGTCTATTATGGCAGAACAAAAATGGCCTCAAAAGATGTTAAAGTCTAAAATATTCACTATACCATAAGCATTTGTGCACTAGATCATCAATGCTTTCATTTTTAATCTGAAGGGGGTTCCTATAGAATTTTCTCATTATTGTCTGTAAAAATGATTGATATAATTTGTAATCAGCTCGTCTAATTACTGTGCCATTCAAACAGAATGGAATGTAATTCCATCAAGGACTTATGTGCGGGTCTTTGTTAGGTCATCTGATACATAGAACTGGCAATTTCTTTGCCACAAGTCTGGTCTTAAAGAGGTCAAGTGGGTTGTGTTGAAAGAACTCACTCTAAGGAATCAAAAGAATCAGTGGGTTGTGTTTGCACAGGAGCAGTCATTGGTAAACTCCTGCAATATGTTCACAAAGCCAATCTGTTGATTAAGCACATTCTTCAAATATTTGACTAACCAGAGATATACCTTCACAGATAATTTGAATGCCTGGGCAGGGAGCTGGGGGGAGGAGCAGCCAAAGGACCTGGAGTAGTCAAGGTACACTTCAAAGCGGAGAGTTTTCTTGCAGGATCAGCTGGGAAAAGAGGAGTCAGGGCATCCAAGAGTATTTCAAATTATCACAGACAAGTTCAGAGATACTGTACATTACATTTTAAGAAAATTAAAGGTGACATGATTGCTGTCAGCAAAAGTGAGAACTAACGGATTGTTGACTAGTTCCCTTTAGTTGCCACCTAGGGGCCAAGTGGCAGGACTTTTGTTGAGCAGTCAGACTAGGCACGCTCCTGAGGTAAATGGGGTTAGTTCAGGCCTGTTTCCAGGATGGATGTCTGGCTGAGGCTTTGTGTGCTGCAGTTCAAATAAAGCAGATTTATACTCTTGACCTGCTGGTGTGGACTCCAAACTTTACAACAGTGTCGCTAACCCACCAGCAAATAGTGTCCTGAGAAATGCTTTGATTAATATACTTGCAGCATGTCTGTTTTATGGCTGACAAGGAATTCTTTATTTCCAAATGGAACAGTCTGCCCTTGAAGATATACCTTACATTTACTTTCAGGTTTTTTTTAAAAAAACAAGTCTTACATAGGGATGGGCATAAAACAGGAAAATGCAGCTCATTTCATTTTGTGGTTCATGGCATGCCTGATTCACAAACCATGAACCATCTTGAACTTTTAGCCACCAAATGAACTGGCTCAGTTTGTGAGGTTCATGATGTGGTAGAATAGTCCCCCCAAGTGCTAGAGACTCCAATATCACAGGGGATCTCCAACTAACTCTCCTCTACCTGCTCACCAAGTTTGGGGAGGATTGGATTCACAGGATCCAAGTTACAGCCTCCCAAGGAAGGTGCCCCCAGGAAAGTGCCTTCTGGGAAATGACAGGCATAGTTTTCAGGAGTGTATAGAACAGATCCTGTGCAAGCTAAAGACAACAAAGTCACAGGGGACCTCCCCTGGATGCTCCAAATTCTGTCCCTCATTGCTTTGAAGTTTTGCAAACATTTAGACTGAATGGAGAAAGTCTGTCTGGAAATGCATCTGTTCACGAACCGCCACGAACAGCTTGAACATTCACAGAAATTTCAGGCCAGTTGACCTGTCATGAACCTCACTTCACAAACCATGAACCAGCCAAAAATGAACCATCTTGAACTTTTAGCCACCAAATTTAGTGGCTCAGTTTGTGAGGTTCATGATGTGGTAGAATAGTCCCCCCCCCCAAGTGCTAGAGACACCAATATCACAGGGGATCTCCAGCTAACTCTCCTCTACCTGCTCACTAAGTTTGGTGAGGCTTGGATTCAATGGATCCAAGTTACAGGCTTCCAAAGTAGGAGCCCCCAGGAAAGTGCCTTCTGGGAAATGACAGGCATAGGTTCAGGAGTGTATAGAACAGATCCTGTGCAAGCTAAAGACAACAAAGTCAAGTTCTGTCTCTCATTGCTTTGAAGTTTTGCAAAAGTTTAGACTGAATGGAGAAAGTCTGTCTGGAAATGCATCTGTTCACGAACCACCACGAACAGCTTGACCATTCACAGAAATTTCAGGCCAGTTGACTTGTCATGAACTTCACAAATCATGAACCAGCCAAAATTAATCACATACTTTAGTTGGTGAGCTGGTTCATGCCCATCCCTTGTCTCACAGGTAGGACCATTTTACACATTACAGGGCAGCAAACCCAGCATTGTTACCAAATGTAAACTTAACATTGAGTCACAGCCAATAACAGTTCCCTCAGGAATGTTCATGTACAGTATCCATTTTTCACTTTTAGACTTTTAGGATCAAACTAGACAAGATACTGGCAGTTCTGGGCTCCCAAGGTTTTTTTCCCACTTTCTAAATAGAAGCCCCCTTGATTCCTAATTCAGATCAGAATGGTAGCCCAGGGAAGTTTAACTGTTTCCACCCTGAAATGGTCTCTCAGAGCTACTATTGTCTTATTGGAGCAAACATGTAGGTCTCCATATGATGCTTGGAATTTTGCCTCAACAGGGCAAATTGCACCTCCAGTAAACCATTGGAAAAAATTGCATGAAGGAAAGGGTTAACTCTCCCCTTTTGTGGGCCCAACTGAATTGCTCCCTCATTCAGCTGTTATTTGTAAAGAAAAACACTTGCAGAGCTTACAACATGGAACTCCCAGCATCACACATTTTGTGTTAATTCAAAACATCCTGGATATATACGGTACCTCCAAAAGTAATTTGGGCAGCAGCACTAGAACTTCAGTCCTCTATACCTTTGTTTTGCAGTAAGTTCTAATGAATTCAGTGAGACTTCCTTTTGAGTGCCCATGCGTATGATTACGCTGCAAGTACGTCTCAGCTCGAGCAGCATGTGTCTTGATGGAAGAAGACTGTAGAGGGCAGTTTGCCGCTATTAACATGCTGTGCAAAACTAATTTCCTTGGCTTGATTTTGCTACCGTTGTGGAGTCTTCTGGGGAAAAATGCACATCTCTTTCCAGGAAAGGTGAAGAAGGGCAAGATAAAAAGTATTATGCTTTTATTAAATAGTATTTAGTCTCTTTAGAGTGTAAAGTGATGAATGTTTTAAAAAAACAGCCAAGTACAATATTAAATTGGATCCGAATCAGTGCTTCTAAGGGGATGTCAGTGAACATTATATTGCATTTTTTTTTCAAAAATAGAAAATATCTTACACATGCTTTCAGCACCATACTGTAAATATGTCCTTTGATTAGTAAAATAATTAAAGTTTTGTAAATATCAACACTAACTAATGATAGCCAGTCAACAGGCAAGGGCCTTCTGTAACTTCTTGTAAAGCCATGGCAGCTGGCTTATAGGATCAGAGCAGTGTTCCCTCTGAGTTAGTGTGAGCCAGCTCACAGTTTTTTAGCCTCCGGCTCACACATTTTTGTCTTCGCTCAGGAAGGATGACTCCAGAGCAAACTAATGTATGCAGTAGCCAAATCGCTCACTCACAACTTTAATGCCAGTAGCTCACAAAGTAGAACTTTTGCTCAAAAGACTCCACAGCTTAGAGGGAGCATTGGATCAGAGTGCTTTGATCTTCCAGAGATTTCAAGGTAGGGTTGCCAGTTCTAGGTTGGAAAATTTTTGGAGATTTTAGGGCGGAGCCCAGGGCAGGCATGGTTTGGGAAGTGGAAGTAGCTTAGCAAGGGTGTGATGCAGTAGATCCCACCCTCCAAAGCTGCTATGTTCTCCAGGGGAATGGATCTCTGTAATCCAGGCAACAAAGTTGGCAACCACATTTAAAGGACCAGGAAGTGACTTTAACCCTTCCACCCCCATTTCTATTACCTAATTTCAGCCTTGAAAGATGTTACCAAACCAGTCCCTTTGTGGTTGCTGTTGCAAAATTAAGGTTATAAATGTGCTGTCTTGCATCTGATTGGCCATGAACAATTCAGTCTTCATGTAAGAGGCTACATCGTATTGTTTCTTCCATCTGCTCATAGCACCAGCCTGTCTTTCCCCAGTGCCATCTTAATCAAAGGTTACACCTTTTTAACCCTACCAACTACAATACGATTAGAAGTTTGTAACTCTGTTTAGGATTGCATCATCTGTCAAACAACATAGAAAGAGGGGGGAAAGGAGATGCAAAGACTCATTACTTTATTCAAAAAGCACAAGGGCATGGCAATGGTCAAGATACTGGGAAGGGAGCATGGGGGAAAGCCATCAGTGATGGGGTAAAACTCTATGCTTTTACCCTACACTGTCTGGTGATTCCTAGAGAGGTGTGATGTCATGCCTCATTTTTTCCTAGAAGTGATGTCTTGTCATCACCAGTAGCATCCCCCCCGACTGCTAGAGTTGCATTGGCAACTCTAAAATGCACCATTAATGGTAAAAATAAGTTTTTATTCATTATCATACTACTTTTGATTTCTGTTTGTCTGGAATTGGAGTGAAAATCTGCTTTTGTGTGTTTGCATGTAAAGTAGGCTTACCAAGTTCCTGCAGGGGGTGGACAATCCCTCACACTGGTTCTTGTTTACTGCTGCCACTTTGGCAACTGGCAAGGGGGGGGGGGAGAATTAAAAAGCATTGTCTGGATTGTACTAGATGTACTAGCACATGCAGGATGTCCTAGAGCTGAGCTGACTTTACTATGTGTCCTTGAAATCTCTACCCTGTTTTATTCTCAAGACGTTGGGGAGGTGGTAAATGACCAGATGGTAGTTCCTGGGTTTCACTGTTTTCTGACAGCATAATTGCACATACCAGGAGCCTACCAGCCACATGTTTCCTCACAATACATGTGATTGTAATTTCATCTGAAATGGGCACCATATTCTTCAGTGCATGCTTTTTCAAACCATTCCCCCCTCTCAGGGTTCATTGTCACATGTACTGAAGCTGAAAATATATGCAGAGCCCGTTTCAGATGAAATGGGGACCATGCATATTGAGAGGATTGTAAGATGCATGCGCTCCCAGTAAGCATGATTGGATGCCCCTAAACATAAAGTCTTGAAAAGGCTTCTATCCTAAAGCTTAATTTCTAGAAATCGCTGATAATACAGCTCAAGTTTCCCCAGAAAACTATTTGTCTCAAGGGTGAATGGGGTATGCTTGAATAAATGAATGATTGAATGAACAAATTATTAGATTCAGAGGTGCTGTATGAATACTACATATTTGCCTGGAGAGAAAAAAGATTTGGAGAAGGGGAGAAATTGAAGGATGCTGCAATAAAAAAGTTACTGAACCAATAATTTATTGGAGTTCAGCAGTAAGGCATAGGAATCCCACTGTTAAATATATTGCCACTATTGGCCTAGAATAATATTTGAAATTGTGAATTAAGGCTCACTGCAGTTTTCCAGTAGCTCAAGCCTTGCTATGGCTTTTGTATATAGGCAGAAAATCCCATTGACGTGTAAATAGTTGTTAGATGAAGGGGAGGTTTGAAGGCAGTTTCCTTCATGGCAACCAAGACTATTGCTGATTCTGCACTGGCTTTTCCCTCTGTTGTTTTATGAAACCCACGTTGGAACAGAAATTCCCTCTCTGCATTACATGCTATTTTCACTTCCTTTCACCATTGGATTTTATGGTAGCTGCCACACTCCATGCCGTTTTTCGCTTCCTTTGATCATCGGGTATTCTGTATAGATTTATGGCCATTTTATGGCCATTCAGGGGTGACTTCGGATGTGGTTTTGAGCTGCACTTTTTCCTCCCAGTTGAGAAAATGTGGAGCGAATGCTAGATGCAGAATTGCCCTATGTTGTGTGCTCCTCCTTATTAATTGGATCAAGGTGTCTCTGAGCTACTAAATGTGTACTCCATCTTCTTTCCAGTATTTCATGCCTGACCATCCTCCATCTGCACTCCAGCGGATCTGGAGACAGAGGAGGCAAGGTGGGTAGTGGGACACTGTCTTATCCCGAATCATGGGCCTGGACAGCCAGGACGCTGCTATTGGACAGTAGCTCCTTATTTTGCAGAGTAAAAGTAACTTCTGGTGGCAGGCTGTCTGTAGCTTACCGTGGGCTGAAACCTGCTTCAGCTGCTTCTTCCCCTTCCACTAAGCCTTCCACCTCGTCAGGGCTGACTCTGTCTGGCTGATCCATGACACATGGTAACATAATTTCTTCTCCAGCAGAAAGTGTCACTGCTGTAGGAAGTTGCCATGTGAAGTACCAAAGTCACAGTGCTCAGAACGCAGATGTGGTTCAGTAATTCAGCTTCTTCATCCCTGCCTTCACGAGGTCAGTCTGCATCATATAACTTCAAGTAATTTGTTCACCTACGGTAAGGTAGACAATTGTGTGGAAGGTTCTTTGAGGACTGTGAAATCTAGCACCCTCAGCAAACTACCCTGACCTGGATGGTTCAGGCTAGCCCAGTCTCATCTAATCTTGGAAGCTAAGTGGGGTCAGCCCTGGTTAGTACTTGAATCAAAAACCACCAAGGAAGTCCAGGGTCACTACGCAGAGGCAAGCAATGGCCAACTACCTCTGAATATCTGTTATCTTGAAAATCCCATGGGGTCACCATAAGTCAGCTGTGACTTGGTGGCACTTTCCAACACCACAGCAAACTATACTGATATCCTGAGAAAGAGCAGCAGAATCTGGAATTAGGGATGGGCACAAAGCAGGAAAATGCAGTTCGGTTCATGGATCATGGTTCAGCCCTGAACTGGGAGGCTTGTTTATGAACCAAATCAGTTCATGCGGTGCTGGGCTTTGCTTCAAAGAGACCAGCCAGGGAGAAGCCCCACTACAAGTTGTCAGTGGTGAACTAGGAGGTCAGCAGCAGCAGGGATGCCAGGTGTGTAATGGCAGAGGATTCAGGAGAGGTGATGGTGAGGGAGTACCTCACCAAGTCCCCTGAGCCTGTGTCCACCAGTCTTCTGAAGTACTGGTCATGCAAGGTTGTCATCTGGCCCAACCTCTCTTGCTTGGTCATGAGTCTCCTCTCCTGCCCTCCCATTATTGTCCAGGGTGAGTGAGTGTTCTCCCACCTAGGGGACATTCGCAGCTCCCACAGCTCCCACCTGGACCTGGCCAGAGTGTCATGAGCTGGGCTTGGGCTGAGAGATGGGACTCTAGTCCGGCCCAAGGACACTGTCAGGAGAGTCAGAGTGAGAGCCAGATCATGCGTCCAAAAGAGGGGTTGTCCAAAGCAGGGGTCAGGAAACCAGGAATCCAAGCCAGAATAGCGATCCAAGAACAGGAGTCGAGGGTGGATGCAAGACATGCACATAAGTGACTCGTTACTTCCATGAGAGCCCAATCCTGAGTGGGAGTTATATAGGCCTCCAGCTGGGCTTCCCATGGCAGTGGCGCCACTCCTGCTAATACTCAGGATTCAGCACTCTCCTTCCCTGCCAGTGTGCATCTTGGTGATGGGTGGCTAAGTCTCTGCAGAGCTGCTCCCTTAGCTGAATCACTCATGGAGGTGAGTCAGGCAGACTCCCTGATTGTACCTGTGCCTCGGCTGCTGCAGGACCAGGTGCAGGGTTTACAAGCTCAGGCACTAGCAAGCTATCACCTTGTGAGGAGTCAGAGGGGCTGGCTTCTGGTTCTGGCAATGCTGGCACTAGGGATGTGCATTCAGTTTGTCCGAACTGAATGCACCCCCAAAAATGGCCCATTCAGACCCCTTTCGGGCTGCTGCCCATTGAACCGAATGCACCCCCGAAAATGGCCCATTCAGACACCTTTCGGGTTGCTGCCCATTCGGCCCCATTATATCCTATGGGCCATTGAACTAAATGGCAAAAACATAGGGTATATTCTTGGGGCTGGAGGAGAGGGGGGTTGAGGGAGAGGCTCCAGACTTGCAGGGTAGCTGCTGGAGCCTCTCCCCAAGATACCCCCAAGTTTTAATAACATTGGACCAGGGGGTCAAATTCTACGGGCCCTCAAACAGGTTGCCCCTATCACCTCCATTGTTCTCTATGGTGGGGAAAAAAGTTACTTTTGAAAGTTACTCTTGAAACTTGGTTGGTATCTTGGGGAGAGGCTCCAGCAGCTACCCTGTGAGTTTGGAGTCTCTCCCTAAAGCCCGTTCCCCTCCATCCCCCAGAATATACCCTATGTTTTCACCATTGACTTCAATGGCCCATAGGATATAATGGGGCTGAAATTGACATTTGGCTGTCCAAAAGACTCCCGAATTGGCATCTACTGATGAAACTGACATGCGGGAGTCTTACTGCCAGCCGAAATTGATTCTGCCCAATCTGGCTGCGATGCCAACTCAGGTGGGGACACAGCGCCCTCATCGTTGCTCTAGACACAAGGTAGATGATTTGTCCTTCCTCAAGCTCAGCCTCCCCCTGCTGGGCCACCCCTCTCTGAACCTCACAGAAGAAGAAGAAGAAGAAGAGATTGGATTTATACCCCACCCTTCACTTGGAGTCTCAGAGCGGCTTACAAACTCCTTTCCCTCCCCCTCCCCACAACAGACACCCTGTGAGGTGGGTGGGGCTGAGAGAACTCTGACACAAACTGCTCTTTCAGGAACAGCTGTGCCAGAGCATGGGACTGACCCAAGGTCACATCAGCAGGTGCAAGTGGAGGAGTGGGGAATCAAACCCGGTTCTCCCAGATTAGAGTCCGCACACTTAACCACCACACCAAACTGGCTCACAGAGTAAGATCCAGGCCTCCTGTTGTTCCCCCGCATGTCCCCCCATTCCTCCTCCTCTCTGGGTGATCCAGCATGCAGCCTGTGGGTTGTGCCCTTGGCGCTTGGGTAGGAGGATGGCTGCCTCTGCTGGGTGGGCTGGACCCACACCCAACCCTTTCTCACAGAAATGTCGCCACTGAGGAAATCCCTGGATACCCCCTTTACTTTTACCCTCCAAAGAAAATCTCCCTCACCCAACACCTACTTATTGAAAAAGCATCTTCCTCATAACACAACACCTACCTCATGAAAGAACATCTACCTCATAATACAACATCCACTTCAGAAAATATCTTCCTCAACAAACATCTGCCTGTATAAGCAAGCCCCTGTTTGACTACCCCTTTCTTTTGCATTTGTACAATTCACAACAGGTGATCTCTTATCTGTACGATGTGTTCTGCTAATGGTGAATAACCAGAAATTTCACCTAGGGGTGTGCTGTGACCAGAGGATCTATTTGTTGGGGCATAGGAGTTTTGTGGGCATGCCTTGCTGGGTTCCACTGCATTCCAGGGGTCTCTGCCAAGCTGCTGTGGGGTAACTTTGGGGAGCCCCTGTCAAAATTCTGGTGATGTCTGCCTTTCTGTCCTTCAGAACCCACCTTTGGAGACGTATGGATGGCCCTTCCAGCTCAACATGTGTTTCCATTCTTTTGTTGAATAGAAGAATTCACCCCAGTTGATGCGTATGATCTGGACCTGTGTGTTTCATCCTGGGGGGGGCGGGCTGTGAGAATTGTGGGCATGCTCCCCTTGCTTGTCTTGTGTGGCTAGGGTTCCTGCCAAGCTACTGTGGGGTTAGTTTGGGGAGCCCCTGTCAAAACTCTGAGGGTGTTTGCCTTTCTGTCCTTCAGAGTCCTCCTTTGGAGACTTGGGAGGAGCTGCAAACATGGAAGGATGCTTGCCTTGCTTCCAGTGTCTGTTTGGAGGGGGGGTTTAACCAGGTAAAGTTCCCCTATGAGTTTGGAGTTACTGGCTTGTTACTGAGCCATTCCATAGACTCCTGTGACTGCAGCTGTCTTTTCCAGAGAGAGCACTGTGGAGACCTTTTTTGGGGGGGAGGCGATAACTGGGACCCCAGAAGTGGAATCTGTCCCAAACATGGAGAGATTGTAGAAAAGCAGGGAGCAGGGTTAGATTCCCTGTGCATTTGGTGTGTCTAGCTTACAGGGGGGGTCCATTCTTTATACTTTTGAACCTGGGCCTTACATTTCCCCAAAAAACACTTTCTTGGGAGCATCTTCTTTGTGGGGGCATAATTCAACCCCCCTAAATCCAATCTAGGGGGCCACAGTGGCTCAGAGGTTAAGACGATGAGCTGCAGACCAGAAGGTCTGTAGGTCAGCAGTTCAAGACCCGGGTGCCGCATGATGGAGTGAGCTCCCATCTCTGGCCCCAGCTCCTGCCAACCGAGCAGTTCAAAAGGAAGAAATTGCAAGTAGATAAATAGGTACTGCTTCGGTGGGAAGGTAACAGCGTTCCGTGTGCCTCGGTGTCTAGTCATGCCAGCCACGTGACCATGGAGAAGTCTTTGGAAAGTGCTGGCTCTTTGCCTTGGAAACGGAGATTAGCACCACCCCCTAGTGTTGGATTTGACTGGCTTTTGAGCAAGGGAAACCTTTACCTTTAAATCCAATCTGCATATAATTTGGAAGGAATGTAGAAGAACATCAGGGGGAGGTCTCCTAGGAGTTTGATGTCACTAGCTTGCACAGGATCAGTTCTATACATTTCTGAACCTCCTGAACCTGTACCTGTCGTTTCCCCAGACATGGGGTCACCTTCTTTGGGGGGGATCACCTTCTTTGGGTGGCTGCAACTTGGACCCCATAAATTCAATTCTCACCAAAATTGGAGATCTGATAGAGGACAGTCCCCTGTGAATTCAATGTCTCTAGCATGCCGGGGGGGGGCATTCTACCACATTACGAACCTCACAAACCAAACCAATTCATTTGGTGCCTAAAAGTTCATGGTGGGTCATAGCTCATGAACTGGGCACACCACAAACCACAAATTGAAATGAACTACATTTTCTCAGTTTCTGCCCAGCCCTAGTTTTGATTAAGAGGAAAGATTAATTAGTATATGACACTTGCTTATTTTGATAAAGTGCCAGACTAAGATACCAGAGACCAAACTCTGACTCTGCCTTGAAAGTCATTGGCTGACAGGGTCAGTCACTCTCTCTCACAGCCTAAACTACTTCACAGGATTGTTCTTAGAAGGAGGGAAGGGCCATGTATGCTGCCCTGAGGAATGGTGGGATGATGTCATGGATAAACTAGAAATGTGAAGGACAGACATTCTGTTCCGTGAATGAGGCTCAGTTTATTGCTATGTTTTGGTGTTGACCTGTTATTGATTCTCTGGATAATTACTTTGATTAAAGACAGTGCTTCCCTACCTAACCCTGAAGAATACTTTCTTTCTGTCTCCTGCTGTGGTCAGTCAAACTCCTCTCAACATGACTCCTACATGGGCTTCCTTGTTTACCTGCAAAACAGTATTGCAGAGAAGTGAGTGATTCCTGTCATCCTTAACAGCCAGGTTTATCTGCGGACACTGCAGAACAATAGAGGCAGCTTGAAATGTTATTTTGCTGTTGATTGGAGTCCAAGGATGTCAGATTGTTATGGGCTTGTTTGAACATTATGGCTCTCGTTATGAGACAGTGTATAACTCATGAAAGGAGATGTGACTCCCAAGGCTCCCATTACCTTTCTTCTATTTTGATGAAAGTTCTGAGGCCTTGGCTGCCTTTCAAGCCATGATTGCCTGTTCATTGTTTGCTGTTGAGCCTTACTCAAGGCCTGGGATGGCCTTACTTAGAAATCAGGGCTATGCCACCTCCTTTCTCCTGGTTTGGTTTTACAGTGAAGTGGTAAATGCTAGGTTTACTGCAGCAGGGAGTTCACCTCTTCTCCCCTCATTTGTAAACTGTTCTGTTTTCATGACAAGCCAAAGTTTTCTAGATCATCTGAACTGGCAAGCTGTTTAAAATGTCCATCTGTCTAACTGCACACGAAAACTTTTCCACAGACAGCCTCTCCAATAAGGAAACAATGAGCGTGGAGGTTTCTTTTGTTATTTAGTAAGAAATGTTTACCATTTTTCTCTCTGAGACAACAAGACAGCTTGCAAATATGAATAATACAAGCTGGGGAACTGCAAGAAATGGCAAGGGGGTGAAGGAAAACAATTTGGAAATTCCTCCCACACAAATGCTCAAAGAACTCTCCCCATCCAGGATTCTATATGAGGGGTTTGAGAAAGCCAGTTTCCCCATCTGATTTTTTTTTTTTAAAAAAAATAACCCTGGTCCTCAACATTCCATTTCTAATGGAGCATGCTCAGTCTTGCCCGGTTCAATTTGTTTTGTTTTAATTTATATGAATCATATTTTGCTGTATTCATGGAAAGTTTTCCAAATACATACACACATCTACCTTACCTGTGGCTGGTCTGGTTTTACTGATTTCATGATTGTAACAGGAGACACTTTGTTATTAGATATGTTGATAACTGTCTCTAAATGAAAACGCTTTGGCTTGTCTTCCCCTTTTCTCCTCGCTATTGAGATGTATTTATTTGTTTACTTCATTTATTCCCCACCATTGTCTCCAATGGGGACCCAAACTGGCTTACATCATTCTCCTCTCCTCTGTTTTATCCTCACAACAACCCTGTGAAGTAGGTTAGGCTGTGAGTATGTGACTGGCCCAGGGTTACCCAGGAAGCTTCCATGGCAGAGTGGGGAATCGAACCTGGGTCTCCCAGATCCTAGTCTGACACTCGAACCACTACACTGTGGTAGGTCAAAGTAGAGAAATAAATGGGAAAGGAAAGGCATGGCTTACTTTGGGGATTCCATGTCAAGGCCTGTGGAAGTTATAAAAATGGCAATTAGCCTCCATGAACACAAGCATGTTTATGGATGTCAAGCTGCATTTTTTCCCCTCCTCTAGCAACTGTTCTGCCTCATAGTTTAAGACCCATTTCTGCCTGTAAACACAGTTCGACTACCACAGAACATTAGTAGCACAACCTCTCTACAACTAACCCTTTCATGAAGTTGATCAGTATATTTTTCTGGAAGTACTGAACACTAAATGCAATAGATGCTGATCAGTCAAAGCTCAGTAATTGATTCTAGGGATGGGCACAAACTGGTTTATTGGGAGTCAGGAAACAATGTTCAGTAGAGCATGTGCTCGCTGAACATTCACTGAACTTCAGGAGAGGCACAGCGTGGTTTGGTAAACAGACACCATCCCAGAAAACCCAACACGGAACTACTACACAATCGTGGGGGTGGTATTTTCCAGCCATGGAAACAGCAATAGGGACCCAACAAAGCCTGAAAGGCACTGCTGCCTGCCAGTAACAGAGCTCCCATTTGTCACAATGGGATTCAGATGCTATATAGCCCAAGCAGAACGCATATGTCCTCTGTTGGTTTTTGGTCAGAGTTGGAGACAGAGAGGGAAGGAGAGTGAAGAGAGAGAGATGACAAAGTTGAAGAGCTTTGCTGGGTGTGGAGGGGACTGCTTGCTCAATCAGGGGCCAAGGGGCTTTGCTTTGCCCTGGGTTCCTCCTCTGTGTTGCCCATTCATTCCCCCCCCCTTTTTTTGCTGTGAAACGGGTGAGTGGGATTGTTCTCTATTTCACAATCCCTGACTGGGCTGTTTTTTGTTTAGGGGGATTTTCCTGCTGCCTGCCTTCCTTGGTGGTTTCCCTTCCCTTTCTGCCATTTTATTTCAGACCCCCACAGGCCACAGCTTTCATTGATCAACCCTTTGTGCTGCAGTTGGGTGTTGTTAAGGCTTGAGGGATTGCTCCTTGGGGACTTGGAGGGGTACTTTTTTGTTTTGGGTTTCTCTGTCTGCCTTGATGCTTCCCTTTCTGCCAAGATCCCCACCCATTTGATCAATTCTTCTTCCGTGTCCCAAACTTACCAAACTGATTTGGTTCATCAGAGGCCATTTTTGTTTGATTTGGGTTTGGTTCAGGACTTGGCATGAACCATTAACCAAACTGAGTTTTTTTACGGCTGTGCTTCGCTTCAGTAAATTTATTCCTCTAGTTGGAATACTGTTGTGTAGGGAACTAAATCAACATTAGTCTTCAGATGTAGCTAGCCAATTAAATTGTAGAAAGTACAGCAGTGGATTCTCATTCATTTAAAAATGTGTTTCCCAATTCAACTATTATTTATTTATTCATTAATTCTTTACTCCATTCTTCTTCCTACTTCCATTTTCATAACGAAGCAGGTTTAATTAAGAGATGGCAACTGTTACAAGACAACCCAATGAGATTCTTGGAAGACCAAGGAATTGAGTCCAACATTCCAGTTATTTTTGCCATACTGGTTCTCTCATACTGGCTTTATGAAAAAAATATCCATATAGAATACTTTTAGTAGTGAGAGGAAAATGAAAAGCTGCCTATATTCTTGTTAGCTCATTTATTTCTAAACAAAGTAAAAAAACTGTTATGTGTATGAAAGATTACTCATGTGAACACAATCCAGACAATTAATAGGATATATTGTAAAAAGGATGTAGCCTTTTGTAAAAGGTCAGGTTCATCAGAAGGTCAGGCCATCTGACAACAGTGCTGATACTGTGAATTTGGGCAGATTATGAGAGGGAGGGCAGGAAGTGTTGTATCAGTGCTTAGTTCTGGTGGCCCTTTCTTACACACCCAGGGAAATGCTGATATCCACTTTAGGGTCAGGAAGCAATTTTTCTCCAGGCCAGTTTGGCTGGGGATCCTGGAGGTTTTTTGTCATCTTCTGGTGGGGGGAGGTATTTGTAAATTCCTTGCATTATGCAGGGGGTTGGACGAGATGACCCTGGAGGTCCCTTCCAATTCTAAGATTCTATGATTCTGTGAATGTGCAAAGAAATAATAGTGCTAATAAAGTCTAGCTATATTCAATACTTTTCTGTAAGAAAACAAAGGTAAGGTAAAGGTTAAGGTTTCCCTTGCTCGAAAGCCAGTTGCATCCTACTTGCGGTGCTCATCTCCATTTCCAAGAGCCAGCACTGTCCAAAGACGTTTCCGTGGTCATGTGGCCGGCATGACCAAACACCAAGGCACACGGAACACTGTTACCTTCCCACCGAAGCAGTACCTATTTATCTACTTGCAATTTCTTGCTTTCGAATTGCTAAATTGGCAGAAGCTGAAACCAGAGATGGGAGCTCAATCCATCATGCGGCACTCGGGTCTCGAACTGCTAAACTACCGACCTTCCAGCCTGCAGTTCAGCGTCTTAACCACTTGAGCCACTACAAATAAATATAAGGCTGAATCCATTTCCACCAATTCTTTGCCCTTCCTCTGCAAATCCCCACTAGGTTCCTGAGGGTCTACTCTCTCTTTCTCTGGCTGAGTGGGGAGGGCTGACACATAGGGATCAGGCACTCAGTACTGTCACCAAAAAAGCCCTGGCCATATGACAGAACTTAAAATGTTAAGGAATTTCTTCATTATATCACCCAGGGCGTTGTCTAACCTTCATCCTTAAAAATGAAGAATTGGTTTTAACAATGTTCTGTCAGGAAATCTTGCACACCATGGACCATGGTGGGCATTGTGTCATGTATACTTCATCTGAGAGAAGAAGAGAGAGAAGAGGAGATTGGATTTATACCTCACCCTTCACTTGGCATCTCAGAGCGGCTTACAAACTCCTTTCCCTTCCCTTCCCCACAACAGATACCCTGTGAGGTAAGTGGAACTGAATGAGCTCTTTCGAGGACTGATCTTTCAAGAACTGCACTGACAGAACTATGGCTTGCCTAAGGATATCCAGCAGCTGCAAGTGGAGGAGTGGGGAATCAAGTCTGATTCTCCCAGAATAGAGTCCACGCACTTAACCACTACACCAAACTGAGCACATATGTGTGGTCAGGTATGACTATCATTCCTGCAATACTTGGTGTGTGTGGGTGTTTTAAATGCTCAAGTCACTTCCAGTTTATGGTGACCCTATGATTTAATGACCTCCACAGTGTCCTATTGTTAACAGTTTTGATCAGGTCTTGCATACTGAGAGACATGGCCGCCTTGATTGAGTCAATCCAGCTCATGTTGGGTCTTCCCCGTTTGGTGTAGTGGTTAAGTGTGTGGATTCTAATCTGGGAGAACCGGGTTTGATTCCCCACTCCTCCACTTGCACCTGCTGGATGACCTTGGGCAAGCCATGGTTCTGTCAGAGCTGTCCTTGAAAGGGCCATTCTTGAGAGAGCTCTCTCAGCCCCACCTACCTCACAGGGTGCCTGTTGTGGGGAGAGGAAGGGAAAGGAGTTTGTAAGCCACTCTAAGACCTGAGTGAAGGGTGGGGTATAAATCCAATCTCTTCTTCTTCCTCTTTTCCTGCTGCCTTCAACTTTTCCTAGTATTACTGTCTTTTCCAGTGGCACTTGTCCTCTCATTATGTGACCAAAGTATGATATCCTCAGTGTAGTCATTTTAGCTTCTAGGCCAGGGACAGTTTGGGCTTGATTTTATCTAGAACCCACTGATTTGTCTTTTTGGTGGCCCGTGGTATCTATACAACTCTTCTCCAACACCACATTTCAAATGAATCAACTTTTTTGCTGTTGGCTTTCTTCAACTTTCATACCCATACATAGTAGTGGGGAATACTATCATATGAATTATCTTGATCTTGGTAGCCAGCAACACATCCTTACACTTAAGGATCTTTTCTGGCTCCTTTATAGCTCCCCTCTCAATTTTAATCTTCTGGTTTCTTGGTTGCAGTCTCCCTTTTGGTTGATGATGGAGCCAAGGAATAGAAAATCTTGAAAATTTCAGTTTCTTTATCGCTTACCTTAAAGTTGTGTAGTTCTTCAATCATCATTACTTTTGTCTTCTTGATCTTCAGCTGCAATCCTGCTTTGACACTTTTCCCTTTAACCTTCATCAGGAGTTGTTTCAAGTCTTAATTGTTTTCTGCCGGTAATGTGGTTTCATCTGCCTATCTCAAATTATTAATGTTCCTTCCACCAATTTTCACTTCCCCTTCATCTAAATCTATTACAGCTTTCCTTATATGTTCTGCATACAGATTGAAAAGACAGAGAGATAAAATACATCCTTGTCTGACACCTTTGCCAATTGGAAACTGTTCTGTTTCTCTGTATTTTGTTCTAACAATAGCCTGTTGTTGCACATCAGAACAGTCAGATGTCATGGCATACCCATTTCTTTTAAAACCAACCATAACTTTTCATCATCCACACAGTCAAAAGCTGTGCTGTAATCTATGAAGCACAAGCTGATTTTCTTCTGAAATTTTCTTGTATGCTCCAGCAACCAAGAAAAATTTACAATATGATCTCTAGGGCCTCCTCCTTTTCTGACTCCAGCTTGAACATCTGGCATTTCTCATTCCATATATGCTAACAGTCTCTGTTGTAAGAATTTGAGCATCACTTTAATTGCATGAGAAAATGGAAAAGAGGTGGAAGGATCTCAGAAATCTACGACTAGCCCAAATGGCTACTTACCACATTACACATTATTGTATATATGCAGGGGGGGAGGGCTACAAATACTCATGTGGAGAATCTTATTTTCCCTTTCCCTCTTGCTTCTTGTCTTTGTCTCCCTCTAACAATGCCTACAGCCCCTCCCCTTTTCTTCTCTCCTATCTACCTACTTAGAGTTTTCTGTTTCTTTTCCTGGCAAACTTCCCCAAGGCTCAAACCAACATAGTCTGTACTTGCACAGACTCTGACGTTTTCTGCAGGGACGGTTCTCCCCACCCCTGTACTTGTATTCCTCCACTGCTTTCCCTCATTTCCACAGATGTTTTTGCAGTACCAGGAGCAAAACCACAGTTTGTTGCTCTGCAGCATCAGACTTCCCTGTTTCTGGAAATTCCCGTGCTGCACCTCAAGAGGGGGCAAACTGCGTTTTTGCTCCTGAGAGGGAGAAAACTTCTGCAGAAACCAGGGAAAGCTATGGATGAATAGAAGAGCAGGCAGGAGGAAACTTGATACTGCAAAAAAGTCTCTCTGGTTCAGGGAAGGGTCTTTTATCTCCCCTCCCCCGGTCTTTAAAAATCTTAGTGATTTTTGTGCAAACTGGGATACCTCCTCAGATTTGTAGAAAATTGTCTCTCCTCTGTTCCTGGCCCACTTCTCTGAGTCTGTCAGTATGCTACAGGGGCCAGGTTCAGCATTAGATATAGAATGGATATGTGTTCATCTATTGTGTTTTTTGGTTGGAGATTTCATGAAAGGACTATATTACATATTGAATACACCTGTGAACATGCCATCATTTTGCTGTTAAGTGAACATGAAGCTACCTCATACTACATCGACCATCATCTTCCAGACCTCTTGGAGAACATGCCACAAGACTGGTGGAGGGCAGATGTTATCCCAATTTTCAAAAAAGAGAGGAGGGATGACCTGGGAAACTACAGGCCAATCAGTCTGACCCCTGTCCCAGGGAAGACACTGGAGCAGATTTTAAAGGGATCAATCTGTGAGCATCTAAAGGACAACTTGGTGATCCAAGAAAGTCAGCATGGATTTGTCCCCAACAGGTGCTGCCAGACCAACCTCATTTCCTTCTTTGATCGAGTGATGAGCTTACTAGATCGAGGGAATGCTAGTGATGTTGAATACCTGGATTTCAGTAAAGCTTTCGACAGGGTTCCCATGATGTTCTTATGGGTAAACTAGAAGACTGTGGACTGGACTCTAGGTTAGGTGGATAGGGAATTGGTTGGGGAACTGCACTCAAAGAGTAGTTGTCAATGGCATTTCATCTGAATGGAAGGAGATGTCCAGTGGGGTGCCACACGGTTTGGTTCTGGGCCCGGTACTTTTCAATATTTTTATAAATGATCTGGATGAGGGTGTGGAGGGACTACTCATTAAATTTGCAAATGACACTACATTGGGACAAGCAGCGAACATACCAGAATATAGAGAATTCAATGAGATCTGAACATGCTGGAAAAATGGGTGGATCTGAACAAATTGCAATTTAACAAGGATAAATGCCAAGTTCTACATCTGGTTAACAAAAATGAGGAACATGCATACTGGATGGGGGATACACTTCTGGGTAGCAGTGTGCATGAACAAGATCTTGGGGTAAGGGTGGGCCATAAATTAAATGCGAGCAGCCAGTGTGATGCAGCAACAAACAAGGCTAATGCAATCTTGGGTTGTATCAACAGAGACATAACATCCAGATCGCAAGATGTGATAGTCCTGCTGTACACTGCATTGGACAGGCTACACCTGAAGTATTGTGTGCAGTTCTGGAAGCCTCACTTCAAAAAGGATGTGGACAGAATTGAGTGGGTGCAGAGGAGAGCGACGAGGATGATTGGGGGACTGGAGACCAAGCCGTATGAGGAAAGGCTGAGGGACTTGGGAATGTTTAGTCTGGAGAAAAGGAGGTTTGGGGGGGGGACATGATTGCTCTCTTTAAGTATTTAAAAGGCTGTCACTTAGAGGAGGGCAGGGAGCTGTTCCTGTTGGCAGCAGAGAATAGGACTCCGGTTTAAATTTAGGGCAGGAAGGTACCGGCTGGATATTAGGAAGACCTTCTTTACAGGAAGAGTTGTTCAACAGTGGAGGTGGTGAGTTCCCCCCTGCTGGCAGTCATTAAGCATTGGCTGGACAAACACTTGTCAGGGATGCTCTAGGCTGACCCTGCATTGAGCAGGGGGTTGGACTAGATGGCCTGTATGGCCCTTTCCAAGTTTGTAATTATATGATTCTATGATTCTACAACAGACCATAGCTCTATCCAGTATTGTCTACTCTGACTGGCAGCAGTTCTCCAGGGTCTCAAATAGAGGTGTTTCATGTCATATATTACCTGATCTTTGTAACTGGAGATGCTGGGGCTTGAACCTGGGACATTCGGCATACAAAACAGAACCTGGGACATTCGGCATACAAAACATATATTACCTGATCTTTGTAACTGGAGATGCTGGGGCTTGAACCTGGGACATTCGGCATACAAAACAGATGCTGTACCATTGATCCATGGCACCTCCCAGCCAGTAAGACTGGATTGCCTACTCCACCTTGGAAAATTCATGGAGACTTGGGGGCTGTGCCCAGGAAGGACAGCGTTTGGGTCGGAAGGGAGCTCGGCACACACGTGATGCCATATCCAGTTTAAAGATCAACTCATGCAACCCTTGCCCTTCCGGTGGAGTGACTTCCTCTTGTCAAAATTCACATTTAAAATTAAATGTCTTGCCTCATATCACTTCCCTGCTTTTTTGTCTCACCTTACATCACTTGTAGGCATCTTATGCATGTGTGCTTTCTGTTATACTTACCCTTTGCCCCTAAATAGTTGAGTTGGTGTAACTGACTGATATCCAGTTATGATCCATTAATAGGGTTGCCAGCTCGAGAGTGGGAAATACCTGGAGATTTTGATGATAGGCCCTGAGAGGGGCAGGGTTTGGGGAAGGGAGGGACTTCAGTGGGGTATAATACCATAGAGTTCACCTTCCAAAGTGGCCATTTTCTCCAGGTGAACTGATCTTTGTCATCTGGGAGATCTCTAGTCACCACCTGGCGGTTGACAATCCTATCCATTAAACCTAAAGAACTTCAACGTTAAGGAGAAAAATCCACTCTGAAGGTCCATAGGAGGACACCAGCCAACATCAGTCCTATCTGTTTCTTGACCTTCAACTGGTCTTTGATCTTTAGTGCCTTATAGGTGACAAAGAGTTACTTCTAGCCTCTATGGTATAAAATAGTAGAAATGGAAGTCCTGGAATATCTACCATCTTTAGCCACTCAAAGACTTCAGTTTCTCCTAGACTTTACCATAGAATCCATCCTCTGAAGTTGCCATTTTCCTAGGGGAACAGATTTCTGCGGTCCGGAGCCCAGTTGTAATTCCAGGAGAACTCCAGGCCCAACAGTTAAGGGATATCTAGGTGAAATGCTGCTGCTGAATGGACTTATCATATTTGTTTCCTTTTTTCTGTTTTAGTGAACAAGGATGGGACCTTGTGCACACTTATTTTGAAATGTGTAACAAAGATAACCACTGAATCAATATGAATGTATAGGATTGAGATGTAAGCAACTGTAACTCTAGTCTGTACTGGGAATGTTCTGTATGAGTCCCGTCAATAGGATACCATATTATTCCCATGTTTAATGTCTAATGATATAAAACTCACTAGTTCTCAGATATTATCCTAATGAATGTTTCAAATTTTAACATAACTCACCCCTGCTGTGTTGAATGTTTCAGATTCTAATTTCTCCGACTAGTTATTTCATATTACTCAGGAATATTTGTTTGTTTAGATTTTTATCCCAGTAGTGGCAGGTGTCCAGATGAAAACAACTTCCCTACATGTACAGTATTCTAACCAGGTCATGAGAAGTATTTCAAACTCCTGCTAAAATCTTTAGTAACAGACCCATTCCCACTCACATCATACCTGCCACTTTGTGCCTCTCATGCAGAGAAATCATCTTGACTAATTATAACATTACAATTACTTTTCAGTTAAACCTTCCTGTACTGTACTGAACCAAAATACCCCTCCCAGTTAGGTATGCCATTTATAGTCTATGAAGTTGGTGGTGGTGGACAGAATATTTCTGTGATTTTTTTTCCCCTCACAGCGTTGCAAAACATTCATAGTAATTGTAATTGCATTGCCTGCAGGATGCCAGCCAGAGTAACACTTTTTGCCCTTACTCCAGTCAGTTACAGATAGCAGGGACAAACAGCCACAGAGAGACAGCCCTTTCTGCACCTGTATTTTGCCTTGGTTTCTGAGTGCTTCCTATTCTTCCATTCTGCATTCCCTCCTGCTTTCACTTCCATTTTGTGTTGGGGCTTTTTCTTGTACCTGCATTTGTTTTACAGGAATGTGCATTCAGACCACTTCCAGAACACTATTGCCCCACAATTACCAAAACTCCTTTTGCTGCTATTCTTTCTTCTCATCCTCATTTGAATTGCTAATCCTCTCTAAAGTAGAATTCTTTCTGTATTTAAGTGCTGCCCACTGCCCTCCCCTGTTTCTGCCTCTCTTTCTTTAGGTTGATGCTTCATCCCCATTCTGTTTTCTTTCCCTCTTCCAACAACAAAAGAGGATGTGCCCTCCCATTCAGGCAAACTTTAGAAAAGCCAGAGACAGCATAAGAAGGAAACAGTAAATATAATGGGCTAGGGGATTCCTTGCTCCCAAATGTGTCATTCTTGCATGTGTGGGCCTGGATTTACCCCTCCCTTTCCTTTCTTTTTGCAGAATCACGAAGGGAGAGAGGGAGGGGTTGGGTCTGTAGTTAAAAGTTTAGAAAGATGTTTGCCTTTCTCTTCATCTTAGACAAAGCAGCCAGTTAGCTCAAAAATGTGGGTTTTGCTTTTAGATGCAGAATGCTTACAGAATACACAAATAATTAAACTGGAGGGTGGCACTAGGAGGAGAGATGTCAACTAGACACCCACTAATATGTGGAGTGCCTCAGCAGGCGATTCTGTCCCCAGTGCTGTTTAATATCTATATGCACCCCTCACCCAGCTGGCTCAGAGTTTCGGGCTCAGGTGTCACCAGTATGCTGATGACGCCCAGCTATATCTGCTGATGGGCGGCCACCCAGACTCTGCCCTGAAAAATCTGGCTGAGGGTTTGGAGGCCGTGGTGGGATGGTTGAAGTAAAGCTGGTTGAAGCTGAATCCAGCTAAAATGGAGGCTCTGTGGCTGGGGGGGGGGGGATTTGGGATTGGGGAGTGAGAACTCCCAGCCCTTGCACACCGGCATCTACTGTCAGGAGTCTGGGGGTGATCTTGGACCACGCTCTATCTATGGAGGCCCAGATCATCAATGTTGTCTGGCAGGCATTTTTCCAACTGCACCAAGTCAGAAAGCTGCCCCCCTACCTGTCTTGCCCCAACCTTGCCACAGTAATCCACATAATGGTCACCTCCAGGCTGGAGTATTCTAACTTGCTTTACATGGGGCTACTCCTGAAAGTGACCAGGAAGGTCCAACTGGTACAAAATGTGGCTGTGCAGGTCCTTATGGGGACCCCACAGAGGCCACATATCTACCCAGTGCTGCGTAAGCTGCATTGATTGCCAGTGGAACACTGGATCAGGTTCAAGGTTTTGGTTTTGACCTTTAAGGGTCAGGGACCAACGTACCTTTGGGACCACCTCTCCCTATATGTCCCTGAAGGGCATTAAGATCAGCAGATAAGAATCTTCTGGTGGTTCCTGGCCCCAAAGATATCCGGCTTGCCTTGACAAGGGCCAGGGCCTTTTCGGCCTTGGCCTCAGCCTGCTGGAACTCCCTGCCAAATGACATCCATGTCCTGTCTGACCTACTAAAGTTTCACAGGGCTTGTAAGGCAGAGAAGTTCTGCCAGGCTTTTGGTTGAGGCCAGCGATGGCTCCTCACATCTGCCTGGCACCCTCCCCCCCAAAAAAAAACCTGCTGAATGCTAGATATGCTGTGTTCTTAAAATGTTTTTAAATATTTATGTAGGGCCAGGGCCTTTTCGGCCTTGGCCTCAGCCTGCTGGAACTCCCTGCCAAATGACATCCATGTCCTGTCTGACCTACTAAAGTTTCACAGGGCATGTAATGCAGAGAAGTTCTGCCAGGCTTTTGGTTGAGGCCAGCGATGGCTCCTCACATCTGCCTGGCACCCTCCCCCCCAAAAAAAAACCTGCTGAATGCTAGATATGCTGTGTTCTTAAAATGTTTTTAAATATTTATGCTGAATGCTTTTAATATTGAATTTGTTTGGTTTTAATTGGTTTTATAATGTATTGAACTATTTTGTTGTAAACCGCCCTGAAGGGGAAGGGCAGTCAAGAAATCTAATGAAACAAACAAACAAACAAACCACTGCAGAGGGAATGCTTGCAACTCTGAAGTCAACACTTAAGGCTTGACTCCTTGGATTCTCTGGAGCAAGCGGTCAATGCAGAAAGGGCTGATGCTGGAATGTCTGTGATGTCTTGTGAGGAAGGGGGAAAAAGATGCATGGAAGCAGGAGGGGAGGTGTGGTTTCTGCAGAAGCAAGAAATAGCACAAAAGCCAGTGAAGTAGAGGTTTATTGACACTTTTCACATCCCTATCCTCTTCATTTTGAGCCAAAGAAGTCCTTTAAAAACTTTCAGCTCAACACTAGTATATTCTGTGGCCTTGGTAGTTAATAATTCTACAAGAGTCAGAATGTGACTGCCAAAGTTAGAAGCACTGTTGTATTCATTCTTCAACCTTGTGCTGACCTTTAAGTGACAATAACTTGTAGCTCACTGATCTGGCTTATTTTAGTACTCAGAACTGAAAGACGCACATTTCTGAACCAAGCCTAGATTGAAAAAAACATTCCCACTATTATGAAATTCTCAAGAGTTGTTAGTATTTTTCAAGGATCTCAGTCAACAATGGCAAGAAAACCAACTTAAGCATCCATTTTCTTTTTTGGGTTTAAAGTTCACTCCATCTCTGAAGTGCCAAAATTAATTTAATTTATTGGGAAAACTGTCCACAGAACAGCAATCCCACAATATCACCATTTAATTGAAAATGGGACTTGTGATCTGGATTCCTTAGCCATGGAATGCAGTATTCGGATGTGCTGTACTCCCAAAATAAAATGTTCCTGTCCTGGGTATGCCATTCAGTCAGTTGCAAAGAGACTACTTTTATGGATTTAAAAATCTATCTGACCACCTAATACTGATAACTGGCAATCTAACTCACGAACTTGGTGTCTCTGAAACATGTGACATATTATACAAAGGAATATAAATTTGATGGCACATGGGATCCTTTTCTGGAGTTCTTTGATGACAACTATATTGTCCCACAATCACTCTGATACAATCTCATCTCGCTGTCTCATCAACAGACAACTCTCCTTCATTTCTTCCCTTCCTCCTCCTCCTCATTCCTCTTGCTGCTCCTCCTTGTTTATGTACATAAATGCCCTCAAGTCACAACAGATTTATGGCGACCCCAGCAAGTGGCTTTCAAGGCAAGTGAGAAGCAGAGGTGGTTTGCCATTGCCTTCCTCTGCAAAGTCTTCCTTGGTGGTCTCCCATCCAAGTACCAACTCTTTGTATCTTCTGAGATCTGACAAGATTAGGCTGTACCAGCCACCTTCCCTCCCTCCTCCTTATTTACCTGAAAACTAAAGACAGCTGTGAATTGATAGAAAACAATAGAATCTAATTTTAACAACTTCTTCTGCTGATAATTCCTATCAATGATGCATCTGGTTTGCTGAATCTCCACTTTTTATTGGATTGTATTCTTTTTATTGTTAATGAAAATGTTAAATAAATTACTGATCTAAAAAGCAAGTACCCACCACCACCACCAGGACCTCCAAGGATCTGAACAGGCTGAAGCAGGAAAAACACTGCATTGTGTTTTTGGTTTGCCATATTTTTCCTAGAACTCTAACAATCATGGTAATTGACATTTTAAAAAAATTATTTAAAAATGCATTTGGCTTTGTGTTTTCTGCAGCATCATTTTTAAGAAAAACACCTCTTTTCCCATTCTGTAGGTTTATCTAATTTACACTAATGTTTCTGTACTTCCCAGATTCATATCTCGTGTGATGACTTGTTATCACAACACCACTTTGATATAAATGGAAGATTTGTTGTTTGACGTTCTGATTTGTACTGCAAGAAAGGAAGAAAGAGAAAGACATTATTTTATTATGGGTTCCTAAGTATACAAAAAAATTCTGATATCGCTCATAAGACATCTGTTCACTAGGGTTTAGAAAGTAATGTTTAAAGAACATTTTAAGACAAGCCTAACAGAAGATATGTGTTTTTGAATATGCCTAGAGTTATTAGATTAAGGCTGCAATCCTATGCCTACTCACCCAAAAACAAATTCTGTTATACATGAGGGATTTTTTCCAAGTATATTTGCATAGCATTGGAATACATATGAGCCTGTAAATAACTGTGTTAAAAGCAGAAGTTCAGTAGATGTTGCTTCTTCTGTCACAATACTGCTGTTGTGAGTGAGTCTTACCTGACCCTCTTTGCCTACAGAATCTAGCTAATCCCAGAAGAAAAGTGGTGCAAACCAGGATTTATTGGAAAATAAGTTCTAATGCACTTTGAGCTCAAAGCTCTTCCTCCTGAGACCAGCTTTCGATAGCATTAGTAGGTAGAGAACACACTCAGTAAGAATCTATGAATGTAGCATTGTTGTCAAACATTTATTCCCTTGTGGAAGAGCTTTGAGCTTTAAATGTGTTGGAACATGTCAGCTTTTCCAACAAAATATTGATTTGTGCCATTCTGGTCTTCCTCCTTTCCTTTTATTGTGCAAGATCGGTGCACATTGTCTAACTATGTAGAAGCAGTTTTGAAGTGTATGTAATAATATGTTGAAATACAACGCCTAATTTCCCAAAAGCTATTGGATTTCATTTGCTAGATGTGCCGGATCCCATTTGTGAATAACAAAAGAAAACCTGAAAGAATTTACAGGGATATCTAATCTGATAATAATATTTCCTTGTAAGTGGCACAGAAAATAGTGATGAGACTAGATGAAGACATGCTTTCACACAGGCTAAATAACAGTTTCAACCCACCTCAGCAACCTTTTGCAAGTGGATTTTGCCATTTCACATGGTAAAATCCAGTTGCAAAATGCATTGAAAGTGGATTGAAAGTGTGTTATTTAGTGTGTGAGAGAATATGGCTCTTTCAGATGAGATGTGTTCTACCTCATCTGCTGCTCTAGGATATTGTCACAGCTCTTCAGAGTCTCCAAAGAATGGATGAGTAATCCCCCTCCCTTTTCAGAGAAGGACCTTTCTTGGTCTGATGCTGCCTTAGTGGCTATTGAACCAGGTGAAGGACTCTCCCTCCCCCCCCCACACACACACAGTGTATCACTAATGCTTAAAGTTCACTTCTCTAAATAAAATTATGGTGGGGAATATAAATTGAGAATTGCTTTCAAATACAACAACAACATCAAACCTTTATTGGCATTATATACTAAGGAGAATACAAGACATAAGAAGTACTCAATACAGTTAACACAAATCTCGCTGCCACCATTTCAACAGTTACAGCATTTTTTGAGGAAAGAAGAAAAAAGGACATCATTATTGGATTGGCCTATTAAATCCTTTAACAACTGGTCTAATTACTTATAACGAATGTCAACATAATAATCACAGTACAGAACGACATGCTCAATACTTTCTACTTCCTTTCTTCCACAATCACATAGCCTCTGTGCATAAGGAGTCTTGAGAAATCTCCCTTGAAGTTCTGGAGAGGGCAATACATTAAAACAAGTACATGGAACATTGAGGGAGAAAAAAAATATGTTGCTATCATCCCCACGGGAGGAATCCCTAATCTCAGGGGAAAACATCTACAAGAGGCACGGCTACATAGTTCTTGCAACTCAATATCCAAGAGTCTTTGTTTAAGTAAGACAAAGGCATTTTTTTCTGACAGGGAAAGCAGCTCATCAAAGCTTATCCCTATAACAGCAATCTTCTTCTCTATAAAGGTCAGCCAAGAGGACTGATGAAACTCTGTTAAAAAACTCTGTTAAAAAAAGTGGTTTTAAAATGTAATTTTAGCCAGAATTTAAATGTTATTAACCACACTCTAGTCTCTAGCAACCTTTGATTAGTTCCAAGACACATTGCAACATAAGAGACACACATAGGAAGGCCTAGCACTAACAAAATATGAGCTTTCGTGAGTCACTGCTCATTTCTTCAGATAGCAGTGAGTATCTGAAGTTGTTAGTCTTTAAGGTGCTACTGGACTCTTACTCTTGTTACTCATACTAACAGGGCTACCCATCTTCATCTATCTGTGAAACAAGGACGATTATCATGAATGTTAGACACTCCCTCATGTTATACAGAAAAGGTGTGTTACTGAACGTAACTGTAACCTGTATATGCTTGTAAGCCAACCCCCTCTTTTTTCATAGAATACCTGGAAAACAAACCTAAGTCTTGCATTGGAGTTAATTCTGTATTTTCAGTCCCACTTTCTTTTACTGTAAACACACTCAAAATGACTAACAAATTCACTAAAACCAGATTTTTAAAAAGTAATAAAACTATATTTTGTGGGAAAGGAATATTAAGTAAAGAAATCAATATATAAAATGCAGTTTGTTGTGTTAAAAGCTCAAGGACTGCCGTCCCAGCCTTCAGCTGGCCAAGTTCTACCAAATCTTGAGGCCGCTTATTAAGAAATTTCTGATTCACAGGGATAGAACTGTTAGGATCATCCAATAAGATATGAAAATTCCGCTGCAGCTAATTAGCCTGGCCCTGAATCTCCTTTTACCCCTTCAGTGTTCCTTTCTGCTTCATCTAATTCACTCTGAATTAGCTGAGAGGACGAATGACTTTGCAGTAGGTAATTGTATTTTAAACAATAAGGAACCCAGGAATAAATTAATTTGAAAACTGCAGATGCTTTCGAGATACATAATCATTAGCTCTTATGTAAAGGCACCATCATCAATTTGCACGGCAAGCATATGATTTTAATTCTCTTACTAGTAAGGGAATCTGATTTTGTTTTGACAGCAGAATCGCACACCGAGACATATAAGTGCTAATGATATTCATTTTCCATTTAGGAAAACAAAAGTGGGTAGCTTGAGGAGTCAAGCAATGCCTTGAACCTAACCGGAGTGTGGTTTTGCAGTGAACAAGTAAAATCTACTTAATTGTCACGGAGAAATCTGGAAAGGGCCTTAATTGGTTAGGGTCAGAACTGAGCTCACAAGATCTGCAGTATAAGAAGTCGATTCAGTTACAATTTCAGCACTTTATTAAAATTACTGGAGCCTCATTAAAATAAGTCAGTGATACATAAGTCTTCAGGGGTGGACTGGCCACTTTAGGCACTGGGACATCTCTGAGTATACCAACGGCCTGCTTCCCCACCTGGGCTGGGCAGCCCAGCGGCAGAAGATCTGTGAGGGAGACAGCACCCAGCCCACCAAGCCCTATGTGAGGCCAGGGAGCCACTGCCTGAGGCCCGTGTGAGGCAAGGAAGCCAATACCAGCCCACTTGAGCCCCGTGTGAGGTGAGGTGGCCACCTCCTGATCCCTGTGCAAGTCCCACACTGAACATGGAAGCAAGGGAGGCAGCGTGCAGCCCTTACAAGGTGAGAGAGGCAGTGCCCGGCCCATGCTAGTAAAGGGAGATGGTGCCTGCCAGAAGGAGGTATTGGGAGGCTGCCAACTGCTTCTTCTTCTCTCCTTGCTTTCTTTGAGGGGGTGGGGCCAGTTCTTTTCCAGGCCAGAGTGGGGCCAGAGTTCTTTTCCAGGGTACCGCCCCCCCCAGTCCATCCCTGTACTCTCCCTCTTTCTCATTCACTGATTCTGCATTCTCTTTCTCTGTCTTTGGAAAAGAAGGAAGGGGTTTAGTAAAGAAGATGAAATTTCATAGGTTAATTCCCAGAATGGATTGTAGGAAAGGCTCATTCCTCGTTATAATGAACATCACTTTCTACCATAATATTTATTAAATTTACTAAAGCACTTGTTCCTTGACAAATATGGATAGACTATGGATCACTGTTGAAAATTCATTGAATACCCACTGTGTTCAATTGTGGAAAGAAGTCCTGGCAGTTTTCAAACATCACATAATAGGTCCAGAACAACTCTGTGGAATGTGTTAATGAGAAGTGAGTGGAGTAAAGTGATCTGGAAATGTGTTGATTGCCTTTGCATTGATTTTTAGTCCTGTCTGAGAAGCATAAACAATTCATACATATACACAAACGTAGGGCAAAAACACCCTAATTATTTGTAAGATTTTTTTTAAATTGGGTCTTTTGATTATTGATTGATTAATTCACAGCCTGCCTTTGTTGTAGGGCTGCCAAGTGGGGGCGGGTGGCGGGTAAACCCCCGCTTCGGAGGCCCGATTTCTGCCGCCGCGGAATCGGGCCCTGGGGGGAACTCCGCCCCCCAAAGCACAGCGTGGCCGCTTCACCAGAGGTGACACAACCACATCAATCACGTTGGGGGCGTGGCCCCGATCGTCAAAGGGAAAACTCTATGGTTTTCCCTCCGACGATCGGGGCCACGCCTTCAACGTGATCGACGTTTGCGTCACTTCCAGTGATGTGCTGCCGGTGCACACGCGCACATCGAAGGACGGCTCCCGGAGCCCGGCGAGGCTCCCCCACCGTTAAGATATTTTGACTTGGCAACCCTACTTTGTTATTGAGGCTCAAGGCAGATTACAAAGTCCAGACAGCAAGTCAATGACAGCACAAGCCATCCAGAAACAATGCAATCGGATTAGGATTACAGCAATTTGGAAATGATGCAGACAAAGAAGCGTATCATCCATAGTGAGACAGATGCTAATTTTCTGCCCCCAGGCATTTTGCCTCTACTCTAATCAAGCTGATTACAATGTGTGTTGCACCTTTGCATCCTGAATCCCTGTTTTGCTCCATCCCTCCCACCTTCTGACTGGGATATAAGAACTCAGAGATGTCCATCCCAACTCATATCCAATAAAGGGAGCTTTGACTCTCAGAAGTTTTGTTGGTCTCTAAGGTACTACTCTAAGGAGCTGCGGTGGCTCAAGTTTGTTATTGAGGCGCAAGGCAGATTACAAAATCCAGACAGCAAGTCAATGACAGCACAAGCCATCCAGAAACAATGCAATCGGATTAGGATTACAGCAATTTGGAAATGATGCAGACAAAGAAGCGTATCATCCATAGTGAGACAGATGCTAATTTTCTGCCCCCAGGCATTTCCCCTCTACTCTAATCAAGCTGATTACAATGTGTGTTGCACCTTTGCATCCTGAATCCCTGTTTTGCACCATCCCTCCCACCTTCTGACTGGGATATAAGAACTCAGAGATGTCCATCCCAACTCATATCCAATGAAGGGAGCTTTGACTCTCAGAGGTTTTGTTGGTCTCTAAGGTATTACTAGACTCGAATCTAACTGTTTTACTGCAGTCCAGATGAGCTACCCTCTGAAACCATTGCCATGGACGTATCACTGCTTGCTGGGGTTTAGGCTTACAGGGGTACCAAGACTCTGCAGGGGTGGGGGATCAACTAAAATGAGCTGCCCCATAGCCAGATGGGTCCGATAAGTTTTCAGACTGCATTAGGGGATTTTTCTGCTGATACGATTGGTGCTCCTGTCAATACGTTGGTTGACCTCTGGAATGGGGAAATGACCTGGGCAATTGACATGATTGTACCTAGGCAGCCACTCTCAAGTCAAAGAGCCAGGGCAACCCCTTGGATTACTGAGGGGCTTTGGACAGTGAAAAGACAGGGGAGACAGCTAGAGCAACAGTGGAGAAAGACTCGGGATGAGTCCAGCAAGGCATGAGCTAGAGCACATTTGAAATCCATGGTGGTGACGGCAGCAAAGACCATTTTCCACCACCGTTGTATCTGCACAGCGTAGATCTGCAGAACTCTTCTAAGTGGTCAGGGGCCTACTGGATTCTGGCCAACAGGAGGAGGTGGATGGTTCTAGGGTGCCAATTTGTCCAGTTGTGTGGGATACCTTTCAGCTTGTGCAGTCTGGAAATGTGGATAGGATTCTGGGTGGTTTGAGACTTACCAACTGTTTGTATGACCCTTGCCCCCTCCTGGCTGTTTAAATCTGCTGGGGGAGCCTGATGGACTGGGCTCAGGAGACAGTAAGTGCCTCCCTGAGAGATGGGGTGGTTGCTCCTGCCTTGAAGTGGGCAGTGGTGTATTCACTCCTAAAGAAGTAGGGCTGCCAAGTCCCCCCGGGGGGTGGGGAAACCCCCGCCGCAGAGGCCCGTTCCCCGCAGCCGGCAGATCAGGCCCAGGGGGGAACCCCACCCCGGCGTGCGCGTCACCAGGAAGTGACTCTATGTTTCCCCTTTGGATGGTCGTGGCCCCGCCCCCAGTGTGCCCGGCGTCATAACGTCACTTCCTGGTGATGTGCGTGCAGCGCGCGCATAGGACGCCAGACGGGAGTCCCCCACTCCCGACAATTTTCGACTTGGCAACCCTTTGGACCCAAGAAAGTTAAATAAATACCATCCAGTCTCAAATGTACCATTCCTGAACAAGGTGATTGAACTAAAGATGGCTGGCATACCTCAGAGATTCATGAGTGAAACAGACTCTTTAGAAGCATTCCAATCTTTCAGGTCTTGTTATGAGACTGAAATGGCCTTGGTTGCCCTGGGGGATGATATGCACTGGGAAAGGGACAGGGAGAATGCAACCCTGTTAATTCTCCTGGACCTCTCAGTGGCTTTCAGTGCCATTGATCATGGTATTCTTCTGGACTGCCTTTTGGGACTGGGACTAGGAGGCACAATTCTGTGATAGTTCCAGTCCTAATTTAAGGGTGGATTATAGTGTATGGAGCTGGGGTCTGCTGTTCTGCCCCTTATCCTCTGGCCTATGGGGTTCCCAACGTCCCATCTTGTCCCCCATGCTTTAAATTCTACACCTTGTCCCCCATGCTTGGAATTCTACAAAAAGTTCCTGTGGAGACAATGGCATATTCAGAGGGTGGACTCTATAACATCACATCCCTGATCAGTTCCCTCCCCTTCCCCAAATTCCACCCTCCCCAGGCTCTATCCCTAGATCTCCAGGAATTTCCCAGCACAGTCTGCAATCCTACAAAATAGTCAGATGCACCTCAGAAGCCTGAAACCAGTTTCTGTCTGCAAGAGTAAGGTTGGCAATTTCCAGGTGGGGCCTGGGGATCTCCCAGATTTACTACAGAAACTCCAGACTACAGAAATCAGTTCCCCTGGAGAAAATGCCTGCTTTGGAGGGTGGACTCTATGGCATTTATACTCCACTGTGGTCCCTCCTCTTTCATAGCCCCACCCTCCCCTGGATCTACCTCCAAATATCCATGTTTTTCCCAAACTGGAGTTGGCAACCCTAGGCAAGAATCAAAGAAGGGAGAACAAGATTATAAAACTCTTTCTGGCTGATGTTTGGACAGAAAGTGTTCTGGCAATCTGGCCCAAGCTATTTAGGATCTACGGTTACGGTCAGACACACTAAATAATCCACTTTCAATGCACTTTCCAAGTGGATTTTGCAAGTTCACACAGTAAAAATACAGTTGCAAAGTGCACTGAAAGTGAATTAAAAGTGGATTATTTAGCATGTGTGACCACAGCCTAATGTAGTTTAGGATGTTCTATCAGTCAGATAGCAGGCTATGAGCCACAGACCAACAATCAGAGGCCAACAGCCCTTAGGCTGTTGTCAAAGGCTTGCTTCTTTAGGCAACCTCAAGCTTTAAAGGTGCTGGCAAAAACACACCTGGATCATCTGGTTATGTGTTCCAGTTCTCTCCATTCCATGTGTCATTGGGCAAGCTTAGGCTTTATAGGTGCCTGCAAAAAAGGTGGGACCGATGCTCAGCCACAAATCATGGGCCGTGATCACACAGGCAGTTTGGCTCGACACAGCCACTCATCCCCTCCGGATCAAATGGGTGCAGTCAGACAGTCACATCTGTCAGGTGTTCCGCAGCCATACTTATCCATAACAGGCTTGGAGGATGGCTTGGAGCTGGATTAAAAAGGCACCACATCACAAGTGGTGTTTTCGGTTTCCCGCACAGTCATCGCACATGGCCGGATGTCTGAATGTGAGGGAGCACAGGCAGAATGGATTTGGCAGTCTGAACCTGCAGATCCATTCCGCTGCTAGGGAGTTGTTGTTGTTGTTGTTGTTTTTTCTTTTTTTCCTTTAATCTTTTTATTGTATTGTAAAATACAATACATATGACATATATTGGTTCTAGATTTCTACATATAGCAGTGTGCATTTGCACACGCATGCGCACTATGCACAAACATGAATTTTGAAAAAAAATTATAGTGTGCTCTGTGGCTTAGGCACTGCAATAATGTGTATGCTTTACCACAGGATGTCTCCATGGGTAACCTGCAGCAGGGTTTGCTGTGTGGCTGATATGCCCCACAATACTTTAAACCAGTTCAATTAGAGGCGGCACCATATCACGCCAAGATGCCAGTGTGACCACAGCCGTGGTCAGCCCAGCAGGTGTTGCAGTTCCTAAGCAGCTTGAAATTAAAGTGGTCATTGAAAGTTTTATGGAACGAAAGATGAATAAATAACTGGAAGTATGAGTGGAGTGGGGTGGAGTGGAGTGGAGTGGAGTGGAGTGGAGTGGAGTGGAGTGGAGTGGAGTGGAGTGATGGATGGATGGATGGATGGATGGATGGATGGATGGATGGACGGACGGATGGATCAGCCTCTCCTTTAAAGAACCAGAACTCTATTTCCCTTCAAGGAGGCACTCAGAGTTGTAGTCAGAAGCCCATCAGTCACTCAAACAGCCAACTGTACAATTCTTTCTATAAAGTACTGAGACTGATGCATGGAGAAGTTATTTCAGCTCATACTTTATTATGTACAGGATAACTTGAGAAACTTAGTCTGGCCCGAGGCCAGCTTATATCCACATAGCAAACCACACCCCAAACACACACCCACAACCGTGATAGACTATTTACAGTGTTCCCCAGTCCCATAGGTCCCTCCTTGGATCCTAGCCGTCCAATAGGTGCACGCTAGGATCCGTTTGGGCTATTGTCTTTGGAAGCAAAGCTTGGGCCCTTTGCATGGCCACGTGTGTGGCCCGACGACATGCACGGTCTCGCTGGGTACACAACACTTTTGCTAATCATACAACAGCTGCTGCCTCTGTCCTGAACCTAGGGTTCTCAGTCCTGCAACAGCAAATGCCAGGAGAATTTGGGGTGCTGCCTAGGGAGGGTGGATTTTTAGATAGACGTGACATCACTTCCTGGTAATGCTGTAGGATTTCCCCAAATCTATATGGTAAAGGTCATAGAGACTTGGGAAATTCCTAGAGTGGCACCATCAACACTATTTGCACCATATTTTTTCACACTACTCCTCAAATTATTAATGGGGGGGATTGACTGCATAGTGGGGAATATCCTGATGCTGGGAGGCAAATAGCAAGCCTACCTGGACCACAGCTAGGAAACAATAGACAGTTGGCTTTTAGGACAAACAAATTAAAGCTGAATTGTGGTAGGTGAATCTGGTGGGAAATCTTTGGGCCCTGAAGGGGACTGATTTCCTTTTATTAGATAGAATTTTGGTTTTCCTTTGTCAGCAGATACAGAGCTCAGTAATGCAGCTGAACTAGCTCTCCTTTTTTCTAAGCTGGTGTGGGCAGTTTTTGGTTAGTGCTTGTGATGAGTTGTGTCTTGGCTAGTACGGTTCCATACCCCCCTTGATCTGAGCTATTTTAATGCTTTTTTAAAGTATGGCATTGAGCATATGGCAAAACAGCCTATGTATATTCGAAATGGCTCAGTAAGAAAACAAATTAGTAAAATAAATAGCATCTTCACTATTTTCTATTTGAACTAATCACAGGCTGAATTTTATTGATTGATAGCTATATGAGAATTTATGAGAATGTGTGAAGAGCCGTGTCCTACGGGCTTCAGTTGATATATCTCAGTACTTCGCACCCTCTTCACTGAAAGGAAGTGGTGGGGAATTCAGTGACTCCCTCCAATCCACACACACAGCCTAAAAAAGGTGTTTTGTCTAGCTGAGAATAACTTCCAGCATGCAGAAATAGCTAGAAATAAAGAGTAACTCTTCAACAATCACCTATGGGCAAATTAAACAAAAGCCAGTCATGCTCCAGGCATTACTTTTCTTGCACTGGGCAGGGACTCGTTTTGAGCAATATAAGGAAGGTTCTGGAATCCAGAAGTCATATGTGTTGGCTGAGGTACCAGCAGGAGAACCACTAACAGTCATCTGTAGAATGTCTTTTCCCCTCATCCAAATAGTCCTTCTCCATCCCAACAGTGATAGCACCAAAGCTCAAAGTTTGTATCCAACTGATAAAAATGTTACATTGGTGCTATAATACAGCAAAAAGTAAAACTTGTTGAGACCTCTCTGTGAGACCCTCCTGAAAGCTGAAGGTTTCAATGGCATCATTTGAGGATCCAGGAACTCTGGGAAATTTTATAGTTTCTAGTACAGCTGATATCAGTGCTAAGGCCTTTCTGTCATTGTTCATTAGATTGTTGATAGATTATCATTTGTGTGGGTTTTTAATTGTGTGTGTATGATATGGTTTTGGAATTGGGCTCAGGCACTACTAAAACCTACAGGTGTAAGGCTACATAACTGTGTAAAACAAAAACTCAACTGTGAAGACTATGTATAGTTGAATACTGTACTGTTCTTAGAAAAAAGAAGTCATATTGATAAATAATGTTTTTACATTTGTGTTTTTCTACAGATAGTAACTTCATCCTTGCAAACGCTCAGGTGGCAAAAGGATTCCCCATAGTTTACTGTTCAGATGGCTTCTGCGAGCTCTCTGGATTTACACGAACGGAAGTCATGCAGAAAAGCTGCAGCTGTAAATTTTTATACGGTGCTGAAACAAATGAGCAGATGATGATTCAGATTGAAAAGTCGCTAGAAGAAAAAGTAGAATTCAAAGGAGAAATCATGTTTAATAAGAAGAACGGTGAGTATTATTTTATCCATCAGCGCTCAATTAATTCCAGACAGACTGTATGTATTACCATTATTTGATGCAAGGGTTATATGACATCCACTTGGGTTTATTGTCATTGTATAAATGTTCAAAAGGTTATAAAAATGCCTTTGAGTGAAAGCCCACTGAAAGAGCTATAAACTGCAGTACTGGGTTCTGCTAATTCAGTAAAAGAAACATTAAGTACCAAACTAACTTTTCTCAGTTTTCCATTGAATGTGGCCATTGGCTTATAGTTACGGAAGCACACAATTTCAGATAATTTATCAAATCTGATTCTGACCCGGTCTACTTATGCAGCAGAATGAGATGACAAAATGCTATGGTGGTAGAATGAACAGTACCACTGCAGACTGGGGTTACCAACCTGGAGTTCTCCAGGAATCAGAAATGATTTCTGGACTGGAGGAAGCAGCAGCTTTGGAGAGAAGACTCAATGGTATCCCAAACTCACTAAACTCCCTCCCCAAACTTTGTCTTCCTCAGGCACTGCCTCCAAAACTACAGCAATTTTCCAGTATATGAAAAGCTAGACTAAAGTCTTTCTCCCCAATGGCCTAGTTTTATAGCATGTTTTTACACAGGGGAGTGCCAGCAATGAATATCCTGTTGGGAATCCATGAAGTGAAATTTCATGGTGAATTTGGATGTACTTGCCATGATACAGAAGCCTTTTTTTGTTCTAATTTCCTAATTTTGGGATGTAATTTTGACAAAACAAGTCAGCTATAAATGCAACCCGGAGCAATCTGTGGCTTCATGTACATAGCCATCACTGTTTCTGCAAATGTGACCTTCTCAGTGGTGATACTAGGAAACTAGGATTTCAGAGTAACTACAAACAGCTCTCTTGTCTGGACAGCAATAAATTTCTTTTGCCTGCAATTGTTTTTAGTTTCCCCTTTCACAATAACAGTCCATTATTTTAGAAAGCAAACTATCAGCCAGTTGGTTTTAAAAGTCTGAAATCTAATTGAAACTTTTTGCTTCCCTCAAAATTTTAAATTTCAGATGTTTATTTCAAAGTATATACAGTGTTCAGTCACTTATCTGAAGATTACCCACCACTTTTCATGCAAGGTATAGCACATTCTGATGCAGTTCTGCTATTCTGGATCTACTACTGTGGGTGGCCTCAGAGATAAAGAACTGCAACCAGTTGGTATTGTACAACATGGTTCGATCAGGGTTTAAAATTCTGGATTTTAAAGAAAAATACACATTTTCCCTAGTTTCACAATCTGTACATTACGACAAACTGCAAAAGTCAAGGGGCACCTTAAAGACCTTCTCCTTACATATTTCTCCTCTCTATCCTTACATCTACCTCCCCTATGTTAAGATCTTCTGTGAGGGAATATGGATTGTATTCCAGCTACCCACCTGCCTCGTGGGACAGACATGTGATGCCATCTAATTTAATTATTTTATAGGTATTTTATTATCATGTAGTTATTATGATGATTTTATTATGTTGTACACTGCTCAGAGTCCTGAATGGGCCATTGGCCTGATCCAACATGGTTTCTTTTATGTTTTTATGTCTCTCTATACTCTATATATACTCTATCTCTATATATACTCTATCTTCTTGGTGCTTGGGGGACAAGAGTGGGAGGCCTTCTGAAGTTCTGGCCCCGCTGGTGGGCCTCCTGATGGCACCTGGGTTTTGGCCACTGTGTGACACAAAATAAAGGAGTAAACAAATATGGAGGAAAATGGCACCACCATTGCTGTCTGAAGCAAGTGCTTCACACTGCTTCATTTTAAGGCCAGTCTTTTGTTTGTCTGCACCCTCTCTCCATCATGTCCTATCAAAACATCTGCTTGATTCTACTGGAGAATTTGTGCTCAGATATATATTTAATTACTTGAGAGTATCTACTAAGTATATGTCTTGCAAGTTCCAGTATCAATAAAATGGAGTTTATCTCCTAATAATGTTACCTACTTTTTTTTCTCAGCTCTGTTCTAATTAGGCAGAAAATCTATAGGTGTTGTTTTTCATGCGATAGGCATAAAGTGGTAGAGTAAGTTTCACAAGTGACAGTTCTGCCTGCCATGCAGGACACGGGCAGAGATAAAAGGAACAAAGAGAAAGCAGACTAGTTTCATTTTTTCTGATCTTGAAGGCCCATAGATGGTAACATGGGAGGGTACGAGAGCCAGTGAATAGGGAAAAGACAGAGCTCAGCCTCAGTGCTATATGGGAAAACATTTCATCCAAACAATATGCATCTAAAATAAAATATTGTTCCACTTTTGTTGAAAGATGCTGTTAAGAGCTCTGGGTTCTTGCTCAATCCTGGTCTCCTGTTAAAGAGTCAGGTGTCCATAACACTGAGAAATGATTTTCCCAACAGCATCAAATTAGGAAGCGAGCTCCCTATGAGAATTTGCAGATATCTCATCTGGCCACTCATATCCATGCTTCAGTAACCTAACACAGTCAACATGTGGGGCTGTTCTTTAGGATGACCCCAAATTTGCAACTGCTGCAATAAATATTTATATAGGTTGCGATCATACGTACCAAAAATGGTGGCAATGGTGCGATTCCCCTGCAGAGTAAAGGGGCGCGATCAGACGGACACATCTGTCCAGCGTCCCGGAGTCGTTGTCAGGGCATCGTATCACACAGCAGGAGCATGGGAAAAAGCCATCGGGTAAAACCTTCTAGTATACGGAACTGTGGGGGGCGCGACCAGAAGTGTGATCATGTAAACGCACATTATTGCAGCCCGGGGCAAGCAGCCTCGCTTCCCGCCCGCATTTTCTCCCTTGTGTGATCACAGTCATACATATTTATTTGCTATATGCAGCTTTTCATCTGTTCTCTGGGGCTAGCTGAAGGAACAGTGTCATGCCATGGTCCCTTCCTTGGCTGCCAGTTAATATTTGGGTCTAATTCAGGGTGTTGGTGCTCATCATTAAAGACCCTCATGACTTGGGGTCTACACACTTCAGGGACCACTTCTTGTTGCAAATTCCCATGCAGTAGCTCTGCTTTTCCCACCAAGGTCTGTTATCAGTTCATCAATTTTCTAATACACTTTCTGCCACACCCTGGGCTCAGATGTTTTCAGTAGCAGTCCCATGCCTCTGGAACACCTTCCCAGAAGAGTTCAGGGCTCCAACCCTCCTGGGCCAAACTGATCTGTTCCAGAGAGGTTTTGGTGCAGCCTGAGCTTGGGCAAAGGGGGAATACCCTGCTGGTTGGGGCATAAATTGGTTTTAGTTTTTTTTTCAAAGTGTTGTTTTAAAATTTGCTTTATTAACTTATTTCAAATTGTGTTTATATTGTTGTCGTCTGGGTTGCCTGGAGGAAAGACGGGTATTGAAATATTTTAAGAAATAATTAAAATAATTGCATACACAGTGGATCAATACATACTCTACAGAAGACCAATAATACGTTTATAATACCAGGAGCAATTCTGCAATCCCTGTCTCACCCTCCCCCCAGTTTTAAAATATAGAGAGAACAGCAGGAAGTTGAGCGTGGTGCCCATGTGCTGAATCTTTTCAAATACAAGGATCCTGTGGGAGTTTCATGAAAATTCAGCAGAATGATGCCCTGTGGCATTCGGTACATTAGCATTTAAAGCTTTGTCTCCAAACCAGGTTCCTGAAATCTGATTCAAGGAAGGTCATGTGTAATGAATATCACTGAAAGCAAGCAATCTTCTTGCACCAGTAGTTTTAAAGCTATTATTTCATGCTAGTGACTAAGCATTAAAATGCAACCAGCTATGACACAACCTCTGTTTATTTATTATTTATTACTTCTTACTGTTTTTGCAGCCAGAGTCATAAACAGCAAATCACAACTTCTGTTTATTTAACTCTGCCTTGCTTAATTTTGGTGAACACAAGCTGAGCGCAGCATCAGAATTTAATGAATGGGAGAAGCAGGCCAGGTTCACTTAAGTTGTTTTTCTCTCCCCCCCCCCCATCAAGTTGCAGCCAACTCATGGTGACCCCGTAGGTATTTTCATGGAGGTGGTTTGGCATGACCTCCTTCTGTGCAGAGATCCTGGACTTCCTTGATGGTCTCCCATCCAAATACTGACTAGGGCCAACCCTGCTTAACTTCTGAGGCCTGACAAGATCAGGCTAGCCAGGGTTATTGAGGTCAGAACTCACTTAAGCTGGTGGTTCTCAGCCTGTAGGTCAGGACCTAAAAGTGGGCCATGACTCTTGCAGGTGGGTTGCAAGGCCAGAAAAAGGATGGAGGAACAGGATGCCTCCTAGGGTTGCTAACCTCGCCTCCTACTGGGGGGGTGGGGTTCAGAGGCCATGGCCCTCTAGCGTGGGGCCCAGGGAAACAGCCCCAGATGCCCCATGTTTATGATCACCCCGGGGGCCATGTTCCTTCAGACTACAAGTGCTGGACTAAAGCTTCCTCTGCATAAAGCACTCAAAGAGAAAACTAACATGCCCAAGAGAAAGGCTCTGCCTTCTCTGTGCTGATTTTTTTTGTTTGTATTCCAAAATCTGATGCTCCGTAGCCAGTGCTCAGATGGAATGAAGTCCATTCTACCACCACATTCTTCTGCATGCGTGCACCAGGGTCCTAGAAGCATGTACTTGTGGCTCAGAAGGAAGTGATGCCCTCCAGTGGTTCCTTTTTGAGTGCCAGGCGTAAAGGTGGGAGGCCATCAATCTATATAGGTTAACCAAATATTAATGCAGTGTGGATAACCCATTCCCAACATCTCTGAACAGTTACTTGCCTGTCCTTCCTTTCAACAAGACGTTTTAGTACAATAAGTTAAAACAAAAAAAAGCTATTTTTAAAAATGACATACACAAGTCTATGGCCAGAAAATGGCTCCTACCTTTGGACTCTGCTTCTCCAAAGATTATTTTGTGTAGAGGTCAGAGGTGTTGGATCTTCTGTATAGACAAACATATCTATGTCTATATATTTGGCTTATAGAAGCTACTTGTGGTGGATGTAATGTTAAAACCAAGACAGCACTGAGATTTTCCAGCACTTCTCCTACTCAGCTGTGGGGGAAATGAAAAGGAGAAAGTAACTAGGGTGTTTTTTTTCCCCTTGTGTATAATGCTAATGGATGTAAGTCTTTATATGGCAGTGCTTATTATTCTTAAGATTTTGTGCCATACATTGCAAGCGTTTTAATGTACCTTATGGGTTATTTTAGAAGGAGCAGAAAGCCTTGGGACATAGCATTAAAAAATGGAATGTAATGTCAGGCTGTTCTGTAATTTTAAATCTAGAACCTGTAGCAAGTTTGAGTTCCCTAATTGACAGCTCTGACACACTTACAATTCAACCTTGCCTTGTTTCCAAATAGTGGTTTCAGGCGCATATCTTCAGAATTTATAATACAGAGGATTTAAAAAGTTTAATAAGAAGCACCCCACTGGGCTAGGCAAGACGTAGCAGGAAAGACACCAATTCTGAAACACCAGCTATATTTTTCTCAGTGTATTTTATGTTTAGGTAAAGGTAAAGGTTTCCCTTGCTCGAAAGCCAGTCAAATCCTACTCTAGGGATGCGGTGCTCATCTCCGTTTCCAAGCCAAAGAGCCAGCGCTGTCCAAACATGTTTCCATGGTCATGTGGCCGGCATGACTAGACACCAAGGCGCACAGAATGCTGTTACCTTCCCACCGAAGTGGTGCCTATTTATCTACTTGCAATTTCTTGCTTATGAACTGCTAGGTTGGCAGGAGCTGGGACCAGAGACGGGAGCTCACTTCGTCTTGCAGCACTCGGGTCCTGAACTGCTGAACTACCGACCTTCCAGTCTGCAGTTCAGCGTCTTAACCACTTGAGCCACCGCCAGTGTTCCCTCTAAGATGAGTTAGTGTGAGCTAGCTCACAGTTTTTTAGTCTCTGGCGTACACATTTTTGTCTAAACTCAGGAAGGATGGCTCCAGAGCAAACTAATTTAAGCAGTAGCCAAGTTGCTCGCTCACAACTTTAATGCCAGTAGCTCACAAAGTAGAATTTTTGCTCACAAGACTCCACAGCTTAGAGGGAGCATTGGCCACCGCAGCCCCCTTTTTGTATGTGTGTGTCTTTATTCGACTTTAAACCAATGCTTTAATATAGCTCAACAACTGGAATTCACCCTTGATCTCTGCCAGGCCCTTTGCACTATCAGCAGGTTCCAGTTTGCTTTGTTCACACTGATGAAGTCTTTTAGAAGGACACATTTGAAGTATTAATGTCTTGCTTTCATCTCTGAGCTGTTAAGGATTGACTTCATATGTTGGACAGATCGCATTTAGGGTTTCCAACTATGACTTGGCATTTGGCAAAATTCTGGGAGATTTAGGGGCATCACCTAAGAAACAAGAAGTCTGGGGAGATGAGGGAGCTCAGCCGGGTTGTGGTATCACTCTAGGACTTCCATTCCTCCTAGACTAGGGCCTGGAGCTCCTCAGGAATTACAACTGATCTCCAAACTGCAGAGATCAATTCCTAGGGAGAAAATGGCTGCTTTGGAAGGTGGATTCCATGGCAATATATTCCTGCAGAGCTCCCACCCCTCCCCAAACTCCATTCTTCTCAAGCACCACTCCTGAATCTACAGGAATTTTCCACTATACAAAGAGTTAGGCTAGAGTCTTTCTCCCTGGTGTTAATTAATAGGGCAATGCTTTACCATATCAAGCAGGGCATGGGCTAGAAGGTTTAATTTGGACTTTCTGCTTAAAAAAACAGACAGCCTAAATCAACCAATTGAAAAGGAAAGGCTATGCTGCAGATATAATTCATTAAAATGGCTACACCGTAAAGGTATGATCCAGCTCAGTGTGACAAGTGCTACAATCCTACATCAACTGGATTTAAGGGTTTATGACTGTTACTGTAACAAGGGCTTTTCTGAGACTTTGTAGAGGTGCTTGAAAGAGTATGTTGGATACAACATAAGAAATTTCACTCATAGAATCTGACACCAAGTTCTCACAAACAGCTGATGAAGTTGTAAAGTCATGTTTGAATTGTATTACTTTGGATTGCCACTGCAAAAATCACATAATTAAATTTTCTTTGGTACCAAAAGAAGAATCCCTTCACATCGAAAGTGCAATGTCATGGGAAATGAATCCCTTCTCCATGGCATACTATGTTTCCTAGTTCAGGATGTTTTTATGTGGCAAAGGCATTCAATCATGTGAACCCCCCGCCCACCACCTGCAGTTTGAAGTGGTGCAGGTTACTCAGAAGACAGCCTTTGGCTGAGAACTAGGCCTAATTTGTCATTTAGGAATCTACCTTAGCATTGGAAGGCAATAGAGTGACAAGATTTGTGAAAGGATTTTGGGAAATGATTATCATAAACTTTCAGTTTTTATTAAAGCATACTTTTAAAAAGCTGTAGCATACCCTATCCTATGTGGATGACTATGGAGATGTTGCAAATTTCAGTGGGCTTGCAACCAAACATAAATTTATGATTTGAAGCCAGTGGAGCTCTTTGAATTTTTGACTTTTAAATATTGAAACACATGAAGCTGCCTTATGCTGAGCCAGACCATTGGTCAATTCAAGGTTGTCATTGCCTACTTTGAATATCAATGGTTCTCTCAGGTAGGTGTCTTTCCTTTAACCTGCAAAGAAGTATCACTTTCACTGTCTGGCTCTGGGATGGGGTTGTGCACAGTTTATTTAGCACTTCACCTCCTTTGGACTACTTTGGCCTGAGCCTTCTGCTGCCATTGCACCTGCAGAGTGGAAATGGGTCCTGGGGGACTATAGGCCAAAGTTTGACACATGCTCCATGAAAGCCTGGTGGCTGTCTCAGGGGCTAGCATCGGGGACTTGCTCGCAGGCTCCAACAGGGTGGCCTCTGGCATATTGTTAGCCAGCACCTCTGCCATGTAAGGCCCTCCCTGTTCCTGCTGGTTGTCTTCAGCTGGTGTGAGGGCTCTTCCCCTGAGGACTCTGAATCTCAGTCGCTTAGCTAGTCACAGGATGTCATGACACCTTCCATGGTTACCTCAAGGCTAGACTACTGTAATACACTCTGCATAGGTCTTCCCTTGAAGTCAGCTTGGAAACTCCCGTTTGTACAGAATGCAGCAGCTCAATAACTAATGAGTACAAGGCACAACATGCACATCACACCCATCCTGCAGTCACTCCATTGACTGCCAGTCAGCATTGTTTATCACCTACAGAGCCCTACGTTTCCTAGGACCCACATCAAACCTCACCTACCATGCTCCACAACAGTGGCTTCAGTCATCTGAACAAAACCATGTAAAGGTTCCTCCATGCAAACTGGTAAGATCAGCAACTTCTCATTTAGGTACATCCTCCATGGAACGGTTTGCCAGAGGAGGTCAGGAAGGCTCCCACAGTACTATCATTCATTCCACAAAATGTGCAAAACAGAAATGTTCAGGAGGGTATTCTTGTAATGGAATTGATCTTCAATGGGAGAGAATGGCATTGCCAATATATTTTTTTAAAAAACATTTTTATTGCTTTTTCTTTTTTTTAATCTACAAACCTACAGGGTTGGGGGAAGGGAACAACCTAAAACTACAAGTAGCGAGGATCATTAATACATAATTTCAAAATAATCGATATTTCTCTATTACTCAAATAGTAGTACATGAGAGTTAATACTATGCAAATATAAAAGTATAAAGTGAGCAAATACAGTCAATGTTAAATGTAATATATGGAATACATGAACAAAACTTCCGGTGTCTGTGATTTTATTTGGACTCCTTGAGAGTTGTGTATTTATCTTTCCAACTTGGTGTTGATTTCTTGTGATTTGTTTTTCCAGTTTGGTGTGTATGTGGTATATGTTTCTGTTATTGTACAACATCTTTGTCTATTACTTTTGTAACTCTTTTCACTACTATAGACACATTAAATCTGTTAATGTTTATTCATTTATCCCATACATTACATTTAACATTGAGAGTTATTCTATTTTGCATACACAGTGTTTATAGTCTTCTGTTTTCTGAGATTCATACATAGCCAACAGGGAACATGAATTATTTATATATCTTGTCACACTCTAAGGTGCTACTAGACTCAAATTTAACTGTTTACTTTTACATAGTTTTCAGAAAGCCAGGAGGGTGGGAGTCTTTCTGACCTAGGTGTTGATAGTAGCAGACACGTTTATTTAATGCTCATTAGATATAATAATGGTCATCTCCTGTATGAAGTGGCAGTAGGCGCATGAGTGAGGTCCGGTTTTCGAACCAAATACAGTACACACCTATAGCAAAAAATATTTTCCTTCAGCCAGGCCCAATGCCAGAGTGAGCTCAGTTGGAAATCTGAGGAAAGCGTTTGGCTGGATAGGCAGTGGTAACAGGGAGGGACAGGCTTCCTCTACTTTAAAAGTCAGACTCTGCCTGACTTAACATGCAATTGGAGCAGCGGCCTACTCTCATCATATCTGGTTTGGCCCTCTCTCTGAAAGACAGCCTATGCCAGCTGAGTTTGTGTGCCATCATTTTATGACTTTGTACAACATGGCCTCCTCGCTCACAGTCTCAGTCTTCTCTGATAGTGTTCTTAGCCCTAAGGACATAGAACTGTACTTTGAACCTAAAGATATTGCTGTATAAGGGACAAGATTATTTTCTTGTACAGAACGTACCCAGAGGCAATAAGAAGAATGCACAAATATAAACCTACAAAGGCAATTTCAGACAGACAGTGATTGCTCAGAGTGGGAGCGCCCTTTGTGTGTACTTGCTGAAGCAAGAAAGGAAACCCTTTTCTTGTGAAAGACTGTCTAAAAAGCAAGAACACAGAGTATTTTTTGTTTGAAGTGCCATGTCATATAATGCTACATGTCCATATGATATTTCACTTAACTGGTAGTGTGCAAAGAAAGGACCCTGTGTGGTCAATATATTTATTTTCCTACAAGGTAAAAGGCCAAACTGTAAATCAGTGGGGAACTGAAAGTGAACAGTGACAAGTGTCTTGACTTTTTTAAATTCCAAAAGTCCTGAATGTTTCTGATACTCTTCAGCTGGGATAACAGCCTGCTTCAGCATTGGCATACACATTTTCAACAAGAGTGTTCATGTGCAGTAGTACCTAAGGCACTACTGGACTCGGATCTCGCTGTTGATACGGCAGAATAATTTGTGCCACCTGTACTGTGCTTGCAATCTACATGCTGCGCAAGCATAAGTATGAAATGAAACCCCTCATTTAGGTGTGCGTAGAACGTCTC
>NW_015176456.1:752248-768930 GCF_001447785.1 Gekko japonicus | reverse complement strand
TTGTGAGCTGAGCTGCAAGTTGGTTCATCTCACCTTTGCTGTTCACCACCTACCTTGAGCACCCTAATGCCTGGGTAGCAGTCACGATGGATGCGTTTCTCGCAACCACTTTTGCACCTGCACAGTAGAGCAGATCAATTTACCCCTCGGTTCAGGTCTGGATCAGATACCTGAAGTGCTCAAACCAGTCCCTTTTGCTCACTCTTTGTGCATACATAGTAGTAAGCATGATTTAAATGGGACAAACTGCCTACCACTAGTGGCTGCGCAGTTACTTGCATCTGTGGAAAGGTGGCCCAGTATAAAGACATCTGTGAAAAGGTGGCCCAGTATAAAGAAGCTGCCTGAGCAGCGCCAAAGCAATCCTGTCAAAAGAAAACTGCTGCAGATCCAGAGAGATCAGCAGCTATAACACTGCTCACTCCAACAGGCTCAGTTGAATGCCACATGGTAAGACACCAAGGAGTTTAGGAGGGAAAAAAAATTCCATATGATTGTATTCCTTCTTTAAATGATTGCAGTGGAGTGGAGGGGGGATTAACTTTACAAATGGATGACTCTGACTGTTCATGCACAGACGTGGATAGCAGCCCATTAACACAAGCTATTCATAAGTGACCTATTGACCAAAGAGCTCGATGATTGCCACGCTGCTAAATCATGACATGATGATGAGCGGAACCAGGGACAGCTGAAATAGACCTACCCTTCTGTAGAAATAGGACTGGTTTAATAGTCCTGGGAAATGTGGGTCTGTGAAGGGGGCTAAGGAGTTCTAACAGCACCTTTATCACCTGTACTTCCCAGGATTCTTTGGGGAAATCTCCTGCATTTAAACTGATACAAAGTTGATAAAAGTTTCTAATGTAGATATGCACTAATTCCTGTTTGATTAGACACACTGGTAAAAAAATATCTAAAGACAATCTGTGCATAAGTATTGGACCATTTGGTTCTAATAAAATATTCTTTTATCTCTCTTTCAGTTATGAGAATCAAACACTAGTAGATTACTCTTTTTCTCCAATTGTCTTTTGTCATTCATATTCAAACAGTTAATACATAATCATCACAAGTTATTCCAAGGCCTCACAAGGCAACCCATGTTGTGAGGCACACCGTTGGTGGGGATAATTGATGAAAATTATGCCTACTTTACTTTGTGTGATGGATTGGTTGCATTGTGGAATTTGTGACTAGTTCTAGGAAGTACTGGAAATGACTCACTGCTTGGGAGAACTGAGGATAGAAATAGGATTCGATGCAATATTAACCGGGGGGGATTCCATCAGCTGCCTTTCTATACTGCTATTATGGAAACTAAAGCTCTAGCTGATATTCAAGAATAAAATGTTCCTTCTTGTAACCTCCAGGGCAGCTGTTTGTAGTGAGGTAATTCCTCACCCTCCTGGCACTCTTGAGGGAGAAAAAATAGAGCAGGGGAAAAGGATGTGCTCCCTTCCTTGAAAATTTCCTTTAAGGGTAGCCTATCTTTAAACCTTTCTTGTTCCATTTTTTCCATCCTTCACTGGAACTTTTTGGTTCTAACAGGATATTCCTTTATCCATCTCTTATTTACATCCCAAACATGAGCATATCTTTCCAACATTTTAGAGACGAAAACAGAGTAGGAGAAATTATGGACAGAGTCTAGCAGGCTAGCTAGTAGGAGCCTGGAGTTCTGGAATTACAACTGATCTCCAAACAACTGGAAAAAATGGCTGCTTCAGAGTGCAGACCCCAAGATATACCATAGATTTCAAGTGAAATCCTGAAATCCCTCCCCAGGCTCTGCCCCCTAATCTCCATGAGTTTCTCAGGCTGGAGTTGGCTACCCTACTAGCATGAATAACACAGTCTAGAATAAAACACAATCCAGACCATGAGGGACACCCTGTGCACTAGGTGCACATAGCCTAGGATACCAGAGGTGAAGGAATACTAACTAGCCTTGTCACCACCTACCCTTCCCATGACATCAGAGGGCTCTTTTTCTTCTTCCTTTCCCCATATTTTAGAGGGTAGGAGGTAGGGTTGCCAAGTGAATTTCACTCACCGGCGGGGGAGCCTCGCTGCGCGCCGCCAGCATGTCACCAGAAGTGACGTGCGACGTCGATCACGTTGAGGGCGTGGCCCCGATTGTCGGAGGGAAAACCATAGAGTTTTCCCTCCAACGATTGGGGCCACGCCCCCAACGTGATTGACCTGGTTGCGTCACCTTTGGTGACACAGCCACGCTGCACTTCGGGGGCGGAGTTCCCCCCAGGGCCCGATTCCGTGGCGGCGGAAATCGGGCCTCCAAAGCGGGGGTTTACCCGCCACCCACCCCCACTTGGCAGCCCTAGTAGGAGGGGCAGGTGACATCCAGTATCCCTATGACACCATGGAGGGGGGCAAGCATCAACTTCCCACCTGCATCCAGCTCAGGGGGTAGTTTCCCCATCCTAGCCTAGGGTGTCCAAAATCCCTGGGCCTGTCCTATGTGCCACAAGCAAAAAGCAGGGAATGCAGCGGTACCTAAGCAGGCAGTTCTAAATGCCAAATGCAGTGAAGCAAGTCATATACACATAATACATTCTGTGTTATAACACATTTACACCATGGAGAACACATTGGTCTCACTTTACAACTGAAGAACAATGAGGCAAAGCAATATGGTAAAGAATATGGTAAAGAATTCTTAATACATGTTAATTAAAAATGAAGTCAATTTGAGAATATGCTGAGTGCTTTTCCTGAATTATTAGGAAAGGGACTGAAAATAAAATGGCCAATATTATAACACCCCTGTTAAAATATGGTATGGCCTTGTTTGGAATACTGTGTACGATTCTGCTCATCATATCTCAAAAAGAACATCACAGAGTTGTAAAAAGTAGTGAACAGGGAAACCACAACAATTAGGAGGTTGGAGCACCTTACCTATGAGGAAACGTTTAAGAGCCTGCAACGAACATGAAGTTGAGCAAACTTCAGAGGATGGCGGAAGATAGGAAGGCCTGGCATGATCTGGTCCATGGGGTCGCAAAGAGTCAGACTCGACTGTGCGACTGAACAACAACAACTTTTCAGTTTAGAACAGAAACAACTAAGGTGGGAGATGATAGAGTTTTATAAAATTATGAACAGGATGGAGAGAGTTACAAAGAAAGTTTTCCCCCCTCTCCCAAAATAATAGAATTTGAGGGCATCCAATGAAGCCAATGGACCATAGCTTCAGGAGGATGGACAAAAGGAAATACTTTACAAAAAAAGTTATTCAAATGTGGAATTTACTGCCAGAGGATGTAGTGATGGCCACAGACAAAGGCGTTTTATGCACGGTGGTTTCCCTCAGTTTCACAATGCCTTTCCACCATGTTATTTTTTTCATTCTGCATTTTCCCCACTTTCACCTTGCATGTCTATCATTTCCCCCCCCAAAAAAAGTTCTGCATTGATTTTCATCCCTCAGCTCTTGGTTTGCTTTCCGTTTGCTGTTTCTCCAGCTCTTCTGAAAGTCCTTTTGCTATGATTTCCCCCCTTGCTTCACTTCCAAGCCGAAGTAATTCATAACCTCAGATTTTTCTACCCCACCCTCTTTACCACCACTCTGTGCCCACTCCACTGCCCACACTGAGGTCAATCAGTCCTCCTCCTCTGCACCTTCCATCCCTTCCAACTCTATGATTCTATGATCTTCCCCCCTTCATTGGTGTTCACTTGTAAACTTTCAGGGTTTTTTTTAACAAGCAGGACCAGTTTAACAATAGGAGTTTATCGGTAAACGAGGTGTTTGTGTGCTTGTCTGGAGTTCTGCCAGGCAGCCTGGTTTAGACTGGACTGCCCAGCAGAGCATACCAAGGCACTGGTCCCATGGGGAGAGTTCTCCCCACAGGCTTGGCAGTGGCTCTTTCTGCAGGATCAGTCCCCTTTGTGGGCTCTGTTGGGCAGTCTAAACCAGGCTCCCCAGCAGAGACTGTGCAGAGTTCTCCTTGGCATGCTCTGCTGAAAAGTCTAGTCTAAACCAGGCTGCTCAGTAGAGCCACAGTTGAACACACACCTGCACACATATCTCATTTGCCAATAAAATCCTATTGTTAAACTCTTCGTTGACTTAAGAATAAAAAGGACAGGGTTCTGTCCTTTAGAAGGAGCCATGGAGGCTTAGTTCCACACAGGTCTAAAGAGGGATCAGTGACAATGAGCAGGTGAGTGGAGACAGAGCTCATTAGCCTGTCTCTGTTCCCCCCCCCCCACACTGCCCTCCTAACTTTGTGTACAGACAGGAAAAAGCAGGGGGGCGGTCTCTGTCTGGAGGAGCAAAAAGCAGAGGAGAGTGGTGGCAGCCTCCTCCCTCACTGCCTTCTCCCCCCTGCCCATCCCATGGCACCTCTTTCCAGCCCACCTGGGAAGCTGTGCCTCCTAAGGGCTCTGCATCACACCAATACTGTTGCCCAAGGAAAGGGGCTGAGGGGAAGGGGCAGTTTTCAGCCTGGGAGCTGCTCTTTTGTTGGCTGCCTCCACCATCTGCCTCAGCCCCCCAACCCCAGGTGCCCTTGGCAGGCTTCCACCAGGCCCTGTTGCTCCTCCCATTGCTGCCATGTCAGGGCACAGCAGAGGTAGCTACCTGGGGCATGGGTCAGTGGCGCTGGTTCCTAAGAAGGCACCCTAGTTGGTGGCAGGAGGCAGCAGTGGTGGGCATGGAGGAGTAAGCAGTGGAATGGGAGTGCACAAACAAAGGGGGGATGGTCAGCACAAAATGAAATTGACATTACAAGAAAAGACAGAGACACTGGGATGGGAAAGCTTTGAAAACTTTTTTTTCCGTATAATGCTTTTGTGGACAAATTGGAGGGGAACCATTTTGGCAGTCTCCAGAAGCCTAGCATTCCAATGGCGCCTCCTTGTTTTAAAATATGAGAAATCTTTGGACACTTCTCTCCCCAGGGCCAGCCCCAGGTTTTTTTGTGCATTAGGTGAGGCTAAGTTGTGACGCCCCCCTCACCACAGTCACAGATCCTCCAAGGGGCCAGTCCCTAAGGTGACTGGAAGGCAGGGCATGGAGCCTGGTGGACTCAGAGTGGGAACAGCTGCCTCCCTGAAGAGAGCCGTACTCTGGAAGCAGCCCCGCCCCCGAGCCCACCTGCCCAGCTCTCACCTTGCAAGTCCCCGTCTCCGCTCAACCCAGCCTGGAGCCAGGGCAGGACTGCCGGTGGACGGGTGAGTGGGACGTGGCCCGCGGGGGAGGCCTGTTTTGGATTGCCAGGCATTGGAGGGAGAGAGAGACCTTCATGTGGGAAACACTCACCCGCCGCTCCTCCGGTGAGGCCAGCCAGAGGGTGATTTGCCTGTTGCTCTGTAATATAAATGGTAACAGCCCAAGACAACTAGTAAACCGGAAAACAGGCTGACACTCAGCGCTTAGGATGAAATGAAATACAATTTCTCCACTGTATTTAACAATGTTATTTTATAATAGCTAATACATCCACACTGTTACATAGTCTGTCTTTCATATGCACACCCAAAATACAGAAAAAAGTGGGCTCGGAAGTACAGAAAAAAGTGGGTTGACGAAACTCCCCAGAGTTGATTTTTGTTTCGTTCAAAACTTCATCCAAACATACTGAAGTACCTTACAAAATGACATAAGAGGTTATGCAATGTAATGCAAGTCGGGAGCCAGCCAGAGCAAGCTTCCTTCCCCTGGTGGCTTCTTGGCTTCACCCTCTCTGTCCTGACACTCCTGCTCGCATCCACTGCCACCAGCCACTCCCTCCCTCCCTCCCTTTGGGTGGCCTGCCATGCTGCCAGGCACTGAGTGGAGCCCATGGCTTCCCCATCACAGCAGCCACGATGCCTCCTCTTGGGGGGGGGGTGCTCGGGTCACGGGCCAGCACCCTCATCGTCGGGCCAATGCCCTAGGCGAGAGTCTAAGATTTGACAATGACAGGCCAGCCCTGCCTCTCTCACATCACAGGTGACATTTCAACCTCATTTAAGAAAAAACTGTGATTCTTGGTGTAAGGGTAGAATAAATGCACAGAATGCACCAGAGAAAAAAGAATGGTGCAAACAGCAGGCAAACACATCCAAAGTCAAGCTTAAAAAGCTTGACTACTGGGATTCTTAAAAAGCTTATGGGCCAAAAACAGCTTTAAAAGGGAGTTAGATAGATCCGTGGAGGATAGGTCTATCAGTGGCTATGTACAGAGGCAGTCAGCTTCTGAATCCCAGTGCCAGGAGGCAATAACAGAGAAAAGCCTCAGCTTCTATGCTCTGTTGTTGGACCTCCAGAGAAACTGGTTGGTCACTGTGTGAGAGACAATACTGGACTAGATGGACCAGTGCTCTGATCCAGCAGGACTCTTTTTATGTTCTTATCTTCTTAAGCTTTGAGCAACTGAAGTCTTTTCCTTCCCAGGACAGGCTTAGAATTAAGAAGCAGAGAACTGTTATATATCCCTAAAAAATGAAACCTTATCACCCATCTGATTTCAGTTCCAAGGCCAGTGAACTACACAAAGAGAATGCTCTTTCTTTCTACGCAACATGTGAATCCGCTCCTTATTTTAACTTCTATCCCCAAAGGAACATGATCCTAAATATGAAACCACAATGATTGAAAAATGCTGACCCTAGATAGGATGTGTCTTACCCTCCAAAATCATCAGGAGATTTCACTGCATACTACAGTGTTTACAAAACTGATGTCCATTAGATTTTTATTACTTTTTTTTAGCGATATGTTAATTTCATAAAGCAAGGAATAATTGGAATGTATTCTTCCTGAAATATCCCTATGAATTGAAACTTGTGGTTAATATTAATTACATTCAGTAATAAAAACACTCTTTGCATATTAAATAAACCATAATAGTTTTGTAAAATATATCTATTATTTTAAACAGACAAATTTAATTGTATGCATTGTAGAGAAGAATGTTTAAATAATCCTGCCATGCTGCTACAGGGCAATTAACACCTAGTACGAAAGACATTTATTACAGTAATTCTCATAAGCAAAAGATATCAGATAGTTTCCTGCACATAATTCAAGCATTTAATGACTTTCAGATTGACTGTATTTAACAGCTGAGATCTGAGGAGCCATGCTTTAGCTGCTATTTTAAGGAAGAGTATGATTAGTTTTAATATCTTCGAAACAGTGGGCTGAGACATTAAATATCTGGTCTGCAGCCAAGAATGTGTGGGAGTGGGTAGAGAAGAAAAAGACCTGATAATCTGAACTAATGGCATTTCAGAATAAACAGAAGCTTCAGATGTCAGAGTTAACATAGTGGGGGACATTCCATTAAAATGGAAACACAGGCCTCCATTAAAAGTTCAAAGGAAAATGGGATGCAAGAAAAGATAGAAGGTTCATTACACTCTATTAATGATCCCCAGAGATGCATATTGCATTTAAATTAGTACTTTGCTTTCAGAGAAATAAGCATTACCAGGCTTTGGCTGATGATGCAAAGAGATTTACTGAGAGTTGAACATCTGTGATTTTCTAACTATTGACTCTTTAAATAAGATTTGTGTGGCTTGGAATTATGTTAGTTGTGACTTCAATATTTTGAATATTTCTCTCTCTCTACCAAAGGACAGTTGTCTCAATTAAACATATTCTCTTCCATACAGGGTCTTCATTTTGGTGCCTATTGGACATTGTCCCTATTAAGAATGAAAAGGGGGATGTAGTTCTGTTTTTGGCCTCTTTCAAAGATATCACAGATACAAAGGTGAAGATTGCACAGGAGGATAAAAAAGAAGGTACGTATAAAAAGGGTTGTAACATAAATTCAGGGTGCAGGAGATATATTATAGAAACAACTGGGTTGTATCTACATTTACAACTTACCATGAATGCATAATGTTGGTACTGTTGTCATATTCATGTTGGATTATGGATCTACTGAATTTCACAACTGTCTCAACTCAAAACACTCCATTAACAATGTTGCTTCACTTTCTCTTTCCTCACACCCAATGGATCCTGTTAAGTTATACGATGTTTAACTTGTTTTGACAATTGCATATAGGTGATATAAAAACGGTGTAAAAACAACAAGTACTGCTGGAAATACCAGCAACGAAAAAAGGCAAAACAAAAATTTTCATAACATACAAATGAAACAAAGGCAGGACATATTTGCAAATTCTATATTGGAGCTGGAAAATCAAAATCCACTGCTAGCTTATTGCTGGAAAAGCAGCATGGTATGTGTCGCCTGTATGGTTAACATTTGACCAGCAGTAATCGTTCAAGAATTACAGGTCACACCGACACATTGACAACCCTACTGGTAACGCTAATAATTAATGACTATGTGCAAAACAAAAGTGTAAATTGTCTAAAAGTTAGGGTCGCCAAGTCCGACTCGGCGCTGGAGCGGGGGACTCAAGTGCCGCTTCTGGAGTGTGCGCGCATGCACTGCAACCACATCACCCGGAAGTGATGTGACCACGCCGGACACACCAGGCACACTGGGGGTGGGGCCACGACCATCCAAGGGAAAACCATAGAGTTTTCCCTTGGATGACCGTGGCCCCGCCCCCAATGAGCCCGATGCGATCGTGTCACCTCTGGGTGACATGCACGTCGCGTGCTTTGGGGGTGGAGTTCCCCCCGGGGCCTGATCTGGCGGCGGCGGGTAACGGGCCTCTGGGGCGGGGGTTTCCCCGCCCCCTGGGGGGACTTGGCCAGCCTACTAAAAGTTGGGAGAAGGCAAAAATGGTAGCTCATACTGTGAATGGATAGATGTTTTCTGCTGGTAGCAAATTCTCTGAATGAAATTTTAATGGTTGATTGTGGCAATGGCTGTTTTATTTGTTTTTAATGTGATATTATTGTATTTTTTATCAATTGTATTTTACCTTGTTGTCTATTGTTAGTCACTGTGAAAACATGGAAAAGTAGGACTCACGTTTTTAAATAAAATAAAGATTCCAGCCCCTAGAACTTATTTTTTTTCTTTTCCTATTCCAAATGTTTGCAGCTCAGTAAAATAAAAAGCTAGGAGATTAATATTATTGCTGATTGAAGGATGACGGCTCTGGCTTTCTAAACATTATGTTGTTACCTGATAATATCAGAACATTTCCTAATACAATTGGCTACAACTTAACTTTTTTTTTTTTTTTTGCTGGAAAGGCATTTAACCATGCTGAATGGCCTTATTTAAGGACTGTTTTTGAATGTTTTAATGTGGAATAACATTAGGTGATAATTAGGATAATGTGGAATGACATTAGGTGATAAACTAGGTGATAATCTACAGGCATTCACTGAGCAGTAGAGGCTTTTCATCACCTCAACATCCACATTCTACCTAGCTTGCCTCTTTTAGAAATTCCATCTTTTTATTCCACTTGGTGGTGATAAAGTGTAAACTGTATGGGTATTCTATAGTATTGCTATTTCAGCATTGTGATAGTTGTTTGCCATGTTGTCATGGTTTATTTTTTATGGTTTATCTCTTAACCATTTGAGTATTATTTATTAATTAAATTTTATCCCACCCTTCATCTAAGAATTTCAGGGTAATGTACATGGTTCTTGCCTGTATTCATTTTATCTTTACAATAATTCTATGAAGTCTGCTTGACCAACAGAGAATGACTGGCTCAGTATAAGCCAATGAGTTTCATAACAAGTAGGGATTTGAATTTGATTCTAGCCAGGCCTTAGTCCAAAACTCTACCCACTGTACCACAAACATGATACAGTAAAAAAATGATTAAATATTTGTATTAAATTTGTTTTTCTGTCTAATAATTCTTTTGCCAAACTGGATTTGTACTTCCCTTGGAACTTTCATTCATCTCACGTATGCTGAATTCATCCTGAATACTTGACCAAATTCCTTTAGCATCTCTTCATCTTCCACATGCATATAGTCTGCTAAAATCTTAGCCATTTTTCCGACGATGTCTTCATCTTTTTCCTCAGGAATATTCTGTAATCTCAATACATACGCTGCTTTGTCGACTTGAAGTATAGTCAGCTCTTATTCATATTCTTCTTGCTTCAAGTCAAGTCTCCTAGTTTCATCTTCAATCCTTTTCGTCTTAAAGTCCATCTTTTCTGTTTTCTTCTTCAATTCCACAATTTGTTTTGTATTTTCTGAAACTAGTGTTTGTATTGCTTGTAGACTGCTCACAAATTTTTCTGTTATTTGTTCCATATTTGTTTCCACTTTCTTCATTGAAATTTTGATGGGATCTACAGCTTCTGCGACAGAAAGTTGGACCAATGACTGCATCTCCTTTTGTGCTGGGGCTGAAAATTTAGATATTGTGACTCCTTCCACCCCAGGTGATGATTGAGATGATGGTTGAGGTGTTTTTAATTGCGTAGTTTTAACATTAGGTTGGGTTGCCATCTTGGATGGCTTTTGAGCGTGATATAAGTGCTTTTCTTATTATCAAATCTTTCCAGCCAGATTTTTGGTTTTATTTAGTTTACTTCACAGTCTGGCTCTCTGCCCAGACTGTCTAATCTTTATTTTAAATACTACTTCAATTTTGACTTTGTGCCCAGACCTGTTGCTTCTACACCTCCTTTTGGCTGAACACCTGGGAAATGTTTTGATAAATAATTTTCAAGGTCACTCCTTCCGATGGTTTTTCCAGTATCTCAGAAACTTTGAGGGGGGGAGATAATTTTTCTCAGTCAGCCCTTTAAAATTCTTATTTCTCTTACTTTCCAAATTACAGTCACTGGCAATCCTTTACACACACCCCACTACATTTGTACAGGGCTACCCCATTAGGTTCCCACCCTGGCCCCCCGTAGGAGCAAAAAATGACAAGTGTTGCAACAAATGATGAATGAAGAGGGGGCGGGTTTATTCTGTTAGATCCCTATTAAAGAGCTTATTCCAGACTTTGGCTTTTTCAAATGCACGCCTCATAGATTTGTTGGTAATGTCCCACTCTGCCCTACTGCTCTGCCAAGAATAAATCAGAATATCGCCCCTCGTGTTTTTCCCTTATAGCTCCATGAAAGAAGGGAATAAAGATTTACTTTAAAAATGTAAGCTGGGAATTCAGAGAACCTGCTTAAACTATCATTACAACACTATATCATATCAATATTTTAGGGCGTTTTTTGGAAAAAATAAGGAGGGTTGCTGTCATGCCACTGATGATGACAGCACCCTCCCTTGAAAATATTCATTTTTAAGGCATATGTGGAAGAAAATAAACTGACTCTACAACTGTGAAAATGCACAGGGAGGATGGATGTGAAGAAGAACAGTGCCCAAAATGATTCCAATGCTTGGGGATCAACTACCAAGAAAACCAAGAATAAGTCAAGGATGTGGGGAAAGTCTGTGATAACTGGTGGGGGTGTAGCACTCTCAGGCCTTTTTTGTTCATCAATTGTTTTTGTTCATTAATTGTTTTTAAAAAATTAACTGTTTTTGAGATAAGGAATATGGGACAGGCAGGCCATAGCTAGCCTTCCTCACTAGGTGGAACTGCCACCTTTCTAGGTGGGGCAAACTATTGCTTCAGGTGAGACCTTTTGGTTATTCCCTGGCTACAGCCCTATGATATCAGAGGCTGAAGAGTAAGTTGCTAGAATCTTTACATCATGCCTGCATCCAGCTTCAGCTGAAAACACCCCTCTCCCAGTTACCAACCGTTATTTCAGAGGCTCGGGTCCATTGGGACCCTTTCTTATTAGGCAGAGCAGCCATATTTAAAGGTGGAGAAAGCCAGTGCTCAAAACAGGTGTGGCATACTTACTAGCCCCAGCCAGCACAGATATAAGAAATCTGACAAATTCTTGGCATGTTTAATTGATAATCTGATGACTGTTGACTACAGTGATCTGGGATTTGGGTTGTGAATCCCCAGGCTATGGCAAAAGTTAGTATGTTTTTTACTGACTTTTCCTCCATATAATCTGGAATGTGGTCACCTAAACTAAATGTATTATTCATTTTTATGGTTTGTATTCCATCTTTTAGCTAAATGGCTCACTAGATAGTTTAGAAAAGGAATTAACATAGTATGTATGGCCCAGGAAGATGGTACAATTGAAAATTATTTCAGGACAATAATGAAACTGTTCAGAAAAGTATCACTGTTACTTGCTATAACAGAAAAGTTTATCTTAAAAAAACCCTGAAAATATCCTTAATTAACTATACAGATGATTTGTGCATATGTGGATTGAACTGTGTTTTTTGTCTGAAACCTACTGTCTGGTATTCTGTTTGGTGGCCCCAGATTCCCCCCCCCCCATTCTAACAGTAACTAATCATAGGGTCATGTCAAATCAGCTATCATCTTATGAAAATGTATGATTGAATGTATCAGTTTTATAAGCTAAAAGTCCCCAAATATTGAATTCTTTCTGACTTACTTTTCAGAATAAGACCTTTTAACAATGTTTTTTTAACAATGTTGTTCTCTAAATCACATTTCAATTATCCACGAGTTACATCATTAAACAACTTTGTCAAAATTAAGTGCTGTGCATTTGTAAATCCATACATCTTTCCTGTTTATCTTAATTTTTAAAAAACCAAATATTGCCATAAAAACTGCCCATTGCCAGATTTAGAGTAAAAAGAAAGAATAGTCTTTTCAACATAAAAGAAATGTTCTATTTTAGACAAACAATTTTGCCTTTCAAACAGTCAATGGAAAGACTAGCATTTCTTTTCAAGGCAAAACTATTTCAGTACCATGCATTCAGCCGAGCAATATATAGGGAAGATTCTAATATTGGTTACTTCTTTGTCAACTGTTTGCATTTAAACTTCTCTTCTTTGAATCAGTGGATGTGTGAGACAGCTTCCTGATTTTACAAAAGAACTTGCAGCATCATTCCTTGAGTTAAATTAGTGTATAGCTACTTCTTTTGTGGTTGAGATCAAAACGAATGAACAACATGGAGAAATAGACACAAGGCTCCTCATCCTGATCCCCTTACATGTCATCCTCTTTATTTAACAACTGGACTAGCATTCATAGCTTCTTACTTTCTAGGACTCTGTGATTGCTCACAGTGGTTGCCATTTCTCAGGCAACAGCTTGGTGTCCTGTCTATGTTTCTTAATAATGCTGCTCATAGGTATGCAAAAATTAGTCAATGCATAAAGAGGTATAGGTATAGGTACTGAAGGACAGTGTGTAAGATCCATAGGTGTGGGCCAAATATGACAAATATTATATATCTTCTATATACTTTAGTGTCTGTAGAGTCAAATGCATCAGCAAATGCTGTTCAAAATCTCATCAGCATCTCGTAGCAAAAATTCTGCATCCTGCAAGTTGTGTGGACCTTATCCAGTTCAGTGTCTCTTGCTTGCTTGCTTATTTGCAACTGCCTGCCACTATGATGTCCTTAATGTTGTATTTTTACAGATCTGTTCTCCTTAGTGCTATGTTCTCCAGTGCTATGTAAATGTAGTGTCGTTGTAATGATGTGTCAGAAGCAGGGGGGTATCTATTGTGAGATTGATTTTCAGCCTCAACACAAGTAAAAAAAAATCTATGTTCCTTTCAAGAAGAGGTATACTTACAGCTGATCTTACCACTGATTGTGATGGTACCATAGACTATTCATGGGTAAGGATCATGTGGATTTCCTTAGGGCGGTTTCAGACCTTAAGAATTCCCTATATATGTCGGGGAAAGTATAAAAATTGTATATTGTCATTGTGACACTTGTATAAACATGTTTTGCTGCTGTGAAGTCACATCCGAATATGGTTCCAAAGGTCTAAGGCAGAGGTGTCAAACTCATTTGTTACGAGGGTCGGATCTGACAATGATGTTACTTTATCAGGTTGTGCCATGTCTGCCATAAAATATAATGCCAGGTACTGGAGATAAACACTTTACAAATGACACAGGCAAGCCCAATTAACAATATTATTTTTTACTCAAAATGCAAACAGAAGCCATTGATTCCTAGGAACGAAAGCAATTGATTTATTGGGGAATCCACAAAAAGCCCCAATAAATGTATTTAATCATATGTAAGACTAGGGTTTTTCCCCCCAAGGGATACCATACCCTGCCCCCTAGGCATTTCCTTTCATTCCTTGACAGCTTCAACCAGACACATCTCAACATGTGTCCCCGTGTCCCCCCCCCTTGAGCAGCCTCCTGCCTTCACTCTCTTGCACCCAGTTGCTTGTGGGCCAGATAAGAGCCCTGGATGGGCAAGTTCAGGTCTCCAGGCCTTATGTTTGACACCCCTGGTCTAAGGGGTAGTGTGTGTAGCATGATATATGTGCACTAGGGATGTGCATTTGAATATCTCCAGTCTGAATAAATATATAAAAAAAAATGTATCTGGTGTTCTCCGGGTATTTTTGGGATCTGAATGATACCTGGGATATCCAAGACATGGGTAGGTGGGTCCCAAAACATTCTGGAAATATTTGGGAGTAACTGGGAATAACAGGCCAGCATTTTAAGGCTCCCAGAACTGTATTTCTTTAATTTAATTATGCGTCTGGAGACAGAGTAGGAGAAGTGTATTACAGCTAAAATGTCAGCCTTCAGAGTAGAATGAGGGTCTCTGGAACCAGATCAATTGCTCTGGAACTGGAATTATGCACCCTAAAGTGGAAAGATGGTCCATAAGGGTAGCAGAAGTATTCTGCAACTGGAATGGCAGGCTCCAGACCAGATAAACTGCTCCGTACCTGGAAGGAAAGTCCCCAGAGTGGAATGCCAACCCCAGGAGTAGCAGAAGTATTTTGCAACTGGAATGACAATCTTCAGAGTAGAATGATGGTCCTTGGAACTGATAAATTCCAGCCCCAGAGTGGTTTATCTGGCTTCAAGGACTGTCATTCCACTCTAAGGCCTGTCATTCCAGTCCCAGAGTACTGATTCTATTTGTAGGTGCCATCATTCTACTCTGGACCCTGTCATTCAAGCTGCAGAAAATGTATGCTACTCCAAGGGGCTGACATTCCACTTGGGGGTGTCATTCCAGTTCCAGAGCTGTGTATCTGGTTCCAGGGACTGTCATTCCATCATGGGGCTTGACATTCCAGTCACAGTTCTGCTACTCTCAAGCACTGTCCTCCCTCAATGGGAGCTATGATTTCAGGACCAGAGCAGTTTTATCTGGTTCCAGGGACCATCATTCCAGGCTCAGCACACTTCTACTCCCAGGTAGGGTAGCCAGGCCTTATCTACTCACTGGTGAGGAGTAGGAGGAAGCTTTCTGGGAGTGGGGGGCAGGGCGGCAGGAGCCCATGAAATTGGGGGATACCCCACTCCCACCTGGGGGCCGGCAACCCTACTCCCAGGGGGTTTTATTTGACTCTGGAGGCTACCATTTCAGTCTAAGAGCACTGCTTCCAGCCTCAAGGAATGTTTTTCTACTCAGGGGGGGGGATTCCCATCCTAGAGCACTTAATGTTACTCCCAGGGGCTGTCAGTCCACTCTGGGCGCAGTTTTTGTAAATCTATTCCAAATTTTCATTACAACTTTTGTGCTGTAATATTTTTCAGTAGAGCCCATGAAAGTTTTTTTTTTTCTCTAATGAGATTTTTTTATTTTAAATTTTATATTGGGTACAGAAAAAGAAGGTGTGAGGGGAAAGAAAAATAAACATAAGGCACATTTTTACAAATATTCAAGACAATTATAAACATACATGAATTAATAAATCTTGGTAAATCATTATAACATTATAACATTATAACATTACCAATAACGCTGTCTCCCTAAGATAAATTATCCGCTATTCTCAAGCTGAAAAAAACTATGAAAAAATTGTGTAGACAAACATTTGATATCAATTTAAAATTGCCAGAAAACCTTTTAAAATGATTTATAACAAGGAAGTAACAAATATAAAAAATTCCAAGTAACTGATAAAAATCATATGACTATTGATTAAATGAATAATCAAACCATAATACTGTATCACTCTTACAACTCTTTCTATAATAGGTATAAAAACTCTCCATTTATTCTCAAATTCAGTACTTGGTCTGTTATTTATATGGTTCATCAATTTTGACATAACGGCATATTCCTCCATCTTATTTTTCCATTCTTTAAGATTTGGGCAGAACTCCATTTTCCATTTAGTTGCAAATACTACTCGTGCCGCTGTTAACATATATTGAAATAGTTCATGTATTTCTCTTTCAATATTCATGGGTAGAATTCCCAATAGCATAGTCACTGGTTGCATGGCAAATGTTATATTCAAAATTTTCTGAGTTGAGCCCATGCAAGTTAATTGGCATTTCTGGCTCCATTATATCCAGTGGGCATTCCCGCATCTCCCATTGTTCCCAATAGGCTATTCTGTCATTCATGTTAGTACATTCCTCCTTGTTAAATCAGTTTTGCTTGAATTCTCTACTTTGGCATGGGCTGTGTTAGGCTTGCCACATTGCCCTATTGGTTCTTCTGGAATTTCCTGGTTCTGCATTGGTTCTGTTGGGCTTGTTGGTTCTGTTTGCATTAGGAGGCTTTTGGACAGTGGTTGCTTTGCTTGCTCTTGTGTCTTTAACTATTCTTTGCCCTGGGGAAACCATGTAACTTTTTCCCCTGTAGGAAACAATGCTGGGGGTGCCTTGTTCAGAGCCCCATAGAATTGGACCTCTTGGTCAAATTTAATTTAAACTTGGGGGCTATTTACCGGATAGGCACCATCAACTCTTCTTGCAATTTTTATGCCATTTGCTTA
>NW_015176456.1:750025-751832 GCF_001447785.1 Gekko japonicus | reverse complement strand
GAACAAACGAGTGACAAAAATGACAGTGTGGAAGTGGCTCACTTTTCTATTGGAGCAATGTTGTTTAGAGTGGTCATTTTAAAGAATTCAGGTACCCCAAAACTGAACAGGCCACCAGTGAACAGGTAGTATTCAGGTGTAAATCTCTGAATCTTCATTTCAGATTGCAACTGGTTTATTACTGGGCCTAAATCCAATCTAAAGGATTCACAAAATAAATACCTACTCCTAGGGTAAAGAGTAGTAAGACTCTTCTAAATTAAAGGTGATAAACCAATAAGGGTACTCAGCACCCTGCAAGATTCAGTCTCTTATCTAATTATCCACTACAAATACTTCCTTGGTAACTTGGCTGATAAGAAGTGTGCAGTGAGATTGCATGAAGTAAAATCTCTTAGGCTACTCCCAGGGGGTTTTATTTGACTCTGGAGGCTACCATTTCAGTCTAAGAGCACTGCTTCCAGCCTCAAGGAATGTTTTTCTACTCAGGGGGGGGGATTCCCATCCTAGAGCACTTAATGTTACTCCCAGGGGCTGTCAGTCCACTCTGGGCGCAGTTTTTGTAAATCTATTCCAAATTTTCATTACAACTTTTGTGCTGTAATATTTTTCAGTAGAGCCCATGAAAGTTTTTTTTTTTCTCTAATGAGATTTTTTTATTTTAAATTTTATATTGGGTACAGAAAAAGAAGGTGTGAGGGGAAAGAAAAATAAACATAAGGCACATTTTTACAAATATTCAAGACAATTATAAACATACATGAATTAATAAATCTTGGTAAATCATTATAACATTATAACATTATAACATTACCAATAACGCTGTCTCCCTAAGATAAATTATCCGCTATTCTCAAGCTGAAAAAAACTATGAAAAAATTGTGTAGACAAACATTTGATATCAATTTAAAATTGCCAGAAAACCTTTTAAAATGATTTATAACAAGGAAGTAACAAATATAAAAAATTCCAAGTAACTGATAAAAATCATATGACTATTGATTAAATGAATAATCAAACCATAATACTGTATCACTCTTACAACTCTTTCTATAATAGGTATAAAAACTCTCCATTTATTCTCAAATTCAGTACTTGGTCTGTTATTTATATGGTTCATCAATTTTGACATAACGGCATATTCCTCCATCTTATTTTTCCATTCTTTAAGATTTGGGCAGAACTCCATTTTCCATTTAGTTGCAAATACTACTCGTGCCGCTGTTAACATATATTGAAATAGTTCATGTATTTCTCTTTCAATATTCATGGGTAGAATTCCCAATAGCATAGTCACTGGTTGCATGGCAAATGTTATATTCAAAATTTTCTGAGTTGAGCCCATGCAAGTTAATTGGCATTTCTGGCTCCATTATATCCAGTGGGCATTCCCGCATCTCCCATTGTTCCCAATAGGCTATTCTGTCATTCATGTTAGTACATTCCTCCTTGTTAAATCAGTTTTGCTTGAATTCTCTACTTTGGCATGGGCTGTGTTAGGCTTGCCACATTGCCCTATTGGTTCTTCTGGAATTTCCTGGTTCTGCATTGGTTCTGTTGGGCTTGTTGGTTCTGTTTGCATTAGGAGGCTTTTGGACAGTGGTTGCTTTGCTTGCTCTTGTGTCTTTAACTATTCTTTGCCCTGGGGAAACCATGTAACTTTTTCCCCTGTAGGAAACAATGCTGGGGGTGCCTTGTTCAGAGCCCCATAGAATTGGACCTCTTGGTCAAATTTAATTTAAACTTGGGGGCTATTTACCGGATAGGCACCATCAACTCTTCTTGCAATTTTTATGCCATTTGCTTA
>NW_015176456.1:743824-749431 GCF_001447785.1 Gekko japonicus | reverse complement strand
AAATACCTACTCCTAGGGTAAAGAGTAGTAAGACTCTTCTAAATTAAAGGTGATAAATCTAACAAGGGTACTAGGCAGCCTGCAAGATTCAATCTCTTATCTAATTATCCACTACAAACACTTCCTTGGTAACTTGGCTGATAGGAAGTGTGCAGTGAGATTGCATGAAGTAAAATCTCTTAGGTAAGAATGCAAAATTCACTTTGGTCCTGTTCAGACAGGCAGCAAATCCCCCCATTGGCCTGGCTCTAATTTGATCCAGATCTTTTTAATCCAGTGTTGGACAATCAGACAGCTCCTCTTACTGCGTGCGTACTCCATGGTGGATTGTCTAGACATCCATCTGAAGGAGCCACGTGGTCGGGGTGGTGGTTTAATTCTCTTTGCGCATGCACATCTGTGCCTCAATGTGTACTTTTTTCCCACACATGCGTGGAATTGAATGGTTCAAGCGCCACCAGTTCATAAATTTCCCGGGCCTTCAGAAGCATGATATTGTCCAGAATATTTGAGCGGAGCTCTGCGGCTGCTGCACGTTTATGCATTTATGCGCATATTGCCAAGATTTTTTTTAAAATGGCAGCCATTCAGGATGGTCTGGAGTCAGACCATCCCGATGGAAGGATTGCACACTGGAATGATTAGACGGGGGAAAGTCTGCCATTGGCCCGTCGGCAAGCATTTGCTCTGGACTGAAACTGGTATCTATTAAGTACGGCTCCCTGGTGGGGCTGAACGGCCTGATCACAGAAGCAGCACTTTCCCCAGATGTTGCTGTCACTGGTTGCATGGCAAATGTTATATTCAAAATTTTCTGAGTTGAGCCCATGCAAGTTAATTGGCATTTCTGGCTCCATTATATCCAGTGGGCATTCCCGCATCTCCCATTGTTCCCAATAGGCTATTCTGTCATTCATGTTAGTACATTCCTCCTTGTTAAATCAGTTTTGCTTGAATTCTCTACTTTGGCATGGGCTGTGTTAGGCTTGCCACATTGCCCTATTGGTTCTTCTGGAATTTCCTGGTTCTGCATTGGTTCTGTTGGGCTTGTTGGTTCTGTTTGCATTAGGAGGCTTTTGGACAGTGGTTGCTTTGCTTGCTCTTGTGTCTTTAACTATTCTTTGCCCTGGGGAAACCATGTAACCTTTTCCCCTGTAGGAAACAATGCTGGGGGTGCCTTGTTCAGAGCCCCATAGAATTGGACCTCTTGGTCAAATTTAATTTAAACTTGGGGGCTATTTAGCGGATAGGCACCATCAACTCTTCTTGCAATTTTTATGCCATTTGCTTATCCAACAACCCCTCCAGCCCCATATTATTCCCCATAAGGAATAATGGAGTCAAATAATATCTGAATCCCGGGGGGATTGTATCTGTATTGAGAAAGAGAGAATGACATTCTGTCTCTGAGCTTGCTTATACTGTTATTTACCTTAAAACGACAACCCTTTGCCCATAAACTTAAAACAGTTGCAATCTGTGATGCCATATTAAGGAGCATTCTAGAGTATCTCCAAATAATGTCATGGGGCCTTACAGTCACAGTTCATCCTGTAAACTGTGAGGTAACTTTAAATGCTTTTTAAAAATTTTGTTGGGCACATAAGCCACTTCCGCCCTGTCACTTTTGTCACTTGTTTTTCGCCATTGCTTTGCCCCCCCACCTTTCCACATGTGTTTTGCTCCCTCTGGGACTACTAGAGAAAGCAAAACACTTTTGGGGGAGGAACCATGAAGCAATAGGAACAAACGAGTGACAAAAATGACAGTGTGGAAGTGGCTCACTTTTCTATTGGAGCAATGTTGTTTAGAGTGGTCATTTTAAAGAATTCAGGTACCCCAAAACTGAATAGGCCACCAGTGAACAGGTAGTATTCAGGTGTAAATCTCTGAATCTTCATTTCAGATTGCAACTGGTTTATTACTGGGCCTAAATCCAATCTAAAGGATTCACAAAATAAATACCTACTCCTAGGGTAAAGAGTAGTAAGACTCTTCTAAATTAAAGGTGATAAACCAATAAGGGTACTCAGCACCCTGCAAGATTCAGTCTCTTATCTAATTATCCACTACAAATACTTCCTTGGTAACTTGGCTGATAAGAAGTGTGCAGTGAGATTGCATGAAGTAAAATCTCTTAGGTAAGAATGCAAAATTCACTTTGGTCCTGTTCAGACAGGCAGCAAATCCCCCCATTGGCCTGGCTCTAATTTGATCCAGATCTTTTTAATCCAGTGTTGGACAATCAGACAGCTCCTCTTACTGCGTGCGTACTCCATGGTGGATTGTCTAGACATCCATCTGAAGGAGCCACGTGGTCGGGGTGGTGGTTTAATTCTCTTTGCGCATGCACATCTGTGCCTCAATGTGTACTTTTTTCCCACACATGCGTGGAATTGAATGGTTCAAGCGCCACCAGTTCATAAATTTCCCGGGCCCTTCAGAAACATGATATTGTCCAGAATATTTGAGCGGAGCTCTGCGGCTGCTGCACGTTTATGCATTTATGCGCATATTGCCAAGATTTTTTTTAAAATGGCAGCCATTCAGGATGGTCTGGAGTCAGACCATCCCGATGGAAGGATTGCACACTGGAATGATTAGACGGGGGAAAGTCTGCCATTGGCCCATTGGCAAGCATTTGCTCCGGACTGAAACTGGTATCTATTAAGTATGGCTCCCTGGTGGGGCTGAACGGCCTGATCACAGAAGCAGCACTTTCCCCAGATGTTGCTGTCTGATCATTCTCTTTAAATCCGCCAGGCACTTGTGCCTGGTGCAGATATAAAGACCTGTCTGATCAGGACTTTTGACAACTGGCTTATTCATAAAACTAAAAAAACCTACCAGTGTTAAGGTCAATAAAAAATAACGACCAAATTCATTCTAGCTTCTCATATATAGTGAGATATTCCATTGTGTGTTGCTATTGAAAATCCATTATGAAAGGCAAAAGTAGCTAGATAGAAATCAGACATGCTTTCTGTTATCTTGGAAGAAAATGCAGTAAGGAAACAAAGCTTCTGCTAAATCCAAACTGAAAACCCTTAACAAAAGATTTGGATATATTTATGAGACACTTAGTTACAACACAGACACAGTGGAAAGACCTGTTTCATTAGATTTCGCTGTCTTAGACTATAGGACAGGTAAACTCTAGGCTTGCTAAGGAAGTTAGGGGTTTGTCCTGGTCCATGCTTTTCAATGTCCAAATGTAAATTTGCCTCTGAAACTGAACACAATTTGGCTCATTCACTTGAGCATCCCATAATGCAGTGTGTTCAGGTATTAACTGTCCATGATAGGGCTGGATTTTGGAGGATCTGAAGTACTGATAATTTTTTCACTTTTGATTTGTATCTTTTCACCATCTCTGTATTACCAGTGTGTGTGTGTGTGTGTGTGTGTGTGTATTCACTCAACACTGTATGAAAGCAATATGAGCAACACCCAGTTATGTCCACATTTTTGTTTTACCAAAGCACAGAAATGTACGTGTGCACCAGTAAAGCACTGTACAAACAGAATCTTGATTCAATCAAATGTACAATCATCTTGCTTTTTTTGCGGTTCTTTATCAAAATGCACATTCAATACTGAAAATAGGTACAAAATATGTAAATGGGTGGAAGGTACTGAATATTGCAGATCTTACAATTTCAGAATTAATTTCAGAAATTCTTCTAGTCAGATAAGAATTAGTAAGGAGTGAAACAGTGCCAATTAATCTTCTGGGAGAATGAAGAAATAGAAAGGAAGAAATCCTTCCTTGTGTTTACAGATAAAGTACTGGGGCAGGATTCAGAAATAATTTCATTGATAGATGTTGGAAGTGGAGGACTTTGTGCTGTCTCCTGTCTCAGACTTGAGAGATGGCACCAAAGCGTTTAGACAGAAAAGAGGTCAGGACAAATAGAGCATCCTTTCCTTCCTGTTCATTGTTTCCTTTGAAGTAGAATGCTACTCTGAGGAGCGATTTCCTCTCTTTCTGCCTTCTCTCTCACATGCACACAAAGCGGTGCATGATCCCCATCTTGCACCATGGAGGCTGGGCATGCATCCAGCATCCAGCACCATCTAGTTAGCTAGAATAGGGTTACGATCACACACTAAATAATCCACTTTCAATCCACTTTTAATGCATTTTGGATTTTGCCAGTTCACACAGGCCCAATCTGCGTCTACCATTTGCTCCGCTGTTTTACCAAACCCAGGTTGGAGCAGAAATTCTCCTCTGCATTGCATGCCATTTTCACTTTGACTGAGTGTCAGATTTTGTGGCAGTGTCCAAACTGCATGCCATTTTCACTTTGCTTGATCTCTAGGATTTATTGGAACTGTCTGCATAGATTTGAGGCCATTTTATGGCCATTCAGGGGTGACTCTGCAGTCAGTACGGAGTTGAACCAAGGTATTTGAATGTGGTTTTGAACCACACCTTTTTCTGTTCCAGTGTGGGTTTGGTAAAGCAATGGAGGAAATGCTAGATGATGGCCCAATCTGCATCTAGTATTTGCTCCATTGTTTTACCAAACCCACACTGGAACAGAAAAAGATGCGGCTCCAAATCACATTCAAATACCCCAGGTTAATGTCGTACTGACTGCAGAGTCCCCCCTGAACGGCCGTAAAATGGCCATAAATCTATGTTATGCAAACAGCCACCATAAAGCCAGAGATCAAACAAAGTGAAAGCAGCATGCAGTCTGGACGCTGCTATAAAATTCGATAATCAATCAAAGTGAAAGTGGCATGCAATGTAGATGGGAATTTTTGTTCCAGTGTGAGTTTGGTAAGACAGCGAAGCAAATGCTAGATGCAGATTCGGCTTCAGATTGGGCCACAGTAAAAATCCAGTTGGAAAGTACACTGAAAGTGGATTGAAAGCGGATTATTGAGTGTGTGTGATCACAGCCTAGGTGATCTATTTCTGTCTCTTACCTGCAGTCTCCAGATTGTATTTCCTTTAATAAAAGTTGTTTCTTAGGCCTTTGCCACACGGGGGGGTGGGGGAAGTATGGCCAAAGTGCGGCTTTTTAAAGCCGCACCAAAAGAAACATGCGGCGGCGGGATCACATAGATCCCCTGAACTGCCGCGCAGTTCCTCCCCGGCATGATCAGATGCCGGGGGGAAGCCACTGAAGGCAGAGCGCAGCAGCTGAACTGCGCATGTTCGGCCAGGAGCCTGGATTGCTCTGGACAACGGGCGCACCGGCGATCCCACGGCCGCGCTTGATGAGGCGTTCCTGGTAAGTCCTCCTCTGTAGGAGGTTCTTTTTTGCAGCGGGTTTTCTGGCTTTAGGGACAGATCGGGGACGGGTGCGCACCACTTCCCAGATGTTGTGGTGAGATCACACCCATTTGCTGCGCCCCCGATCCATCCCTCTCCCGGGCCAAAACCTTCCGTGTGACCGGGACCTCGGTTGGTGTGATCGTGCCGGCACGCGGCTATTCCCTCCAGCTGTCATCTTTGCTGCCGGCACCGACTTACAAAACCCCGCTGCATCGCTGTCGCATCTGATCGCATAATCGAGGATCAAACTGCGACGGCGCAAATAGCCACGCCTCCCCCCCCCCGTGTTATCCCGCCCCGCGGGCTTTGGGCCT
>NW_015176456.1:734926-743209 GCF_001447785.1 Gekko japonicus | reverse complement strand
AGAGTCAAAAGGAATTGACTTGGGGCAAGTGCTATATGTATTCCATGATTTCACCACTACAGAAATAAGATCCAGGCACAAAATTCAATCAGTGAGAATGTCATTATTTTTTCATTCATTTTAAAGATTCTCCCTTGAAGGCAATGGGCTTAAATTGAATGGGCAATACTGAAACCTTAGGAGCCTGCCGGGAAGAGAGTTGGGATTTCCAGTCTTTCGGACTTCAGTGGCTTTCATAGCTGTTTCCCCTTCCCTGTAACTTGTAAAAACTGAATGATATATGCCAAGTAACCTTTCAGAATATGGAACACCTTGGAATAGAGTTTAAGTATAATTTTAGCAGAAAGCATCTAGAGACAAGAGTCACTGGAAAAGACAATAATGCTAGGAAAAGTTGAAGGCAGCAGGAAAAAAGGAAGACCCACCATGAGGTGGATGGACTCAATAAAGAAGCCACGACCCACAGTTTGCAAGAACTGAGCAAGGCTGTTAACGACAGGATGATTTGGAGGAAATTAATTCATAGGGTTGCCTTAAGCCAGAAGCAACTTGAGGCTACTTCAAACACATCTGTTTTGGAGTTATTAACTAACAGAGTCAAGATCAAGGGTTAGATGCTGCCTAAAATTTCCACATGTGCAAGTGGGGCAATAATCACCACCTCCCATGGGAGGTGTCCAACTCCCCAGGACCCGCATTTTAGTGGAGTCAGGGAAGTTATGCCTCTGCAAACAGAAATGCTTCCATCCACAGGCATTTTAGGCAGCATTCAAGCCCAGGAAAGTCAGGAAATAATAGCTAATAGAAAACTGTAAGTTGCTTACGGCAATAACATCCCCATGTATCACTGTTGAAAGTCTTTTGAGACACTGGCCAGATATTTCCAAATTCCTTTCCACAATCATAGGAGCATAGAGAGCTTTCTATTGAGGTAGGGAAGAATTTTACAACAAAAATTTAGTTAAGCTGCGTACACTAACCTTGCTTGGTGCCCTGAGAGAATAGTGAAAGAACAAATTCATAAAATGCTGAATGGTGAATAGATTTTCCATACTCTTAGGTCCTAATTCATTCATGATTACTTGCATTATTCATGTGAAGTGAGAACAGACTTTAATTGGCTAAATTGCTTAAAAGCTTGTGTGGCCTTTTAAAGAAAGGGTTTGGCTTATTTCTCCATTCCTGTACTGTAAGCAGATGAAAGAGGGAGAACCCTCTCTGTCAAATCACCCCATAACAATGAATGAGTGCCTAGCTGGCCAAATCAGGAGACATTTAAAACCTGTCCCATCATGAGACCTTGAGGCAGGGACCAGCACTTAAAACATAATTGTGTAAAATACCCTCTAAAAAAATGGCATATAATAGCTGGTATACCATCTAGCAGTGAGAAGAAAAGCGGATGAGGGAAGGAGAGCAGATAGTACATTTTAATAAATGAGACAGGGGGGATTGCATGTGTTTAGGGAAAGGCAAAGTTTGGAGACATAGGAATACGTGGAAGTAAATGTTATAAGGGAAATTATGGTTGTTGCATTGAGGTGGGATTATACATAAACATAGGTCCACACACTGAATTTGAGTACAAGATAGGGGTTTCTACTGGCTGGAGAAAATACAAGATTTTGGTGTGGTTGGTGGTTCCTTGTCTTTTCTGTTGATTGATTGGTTTTCAAGGTGTTGCCTGATGGAAGGCTGACATCTATGGTATGTGGGATAGGCAAATTCTGGTGGAGGGAAAAGAGGGTTTCTAGGAAGTCTAGAGGAAAGAAGATGTCTATGTGTGGAGTCAGAGATGTGGGGGTCAACATTTCCAGTGCTTTATTTTTCCACATAAAATTTTCCATTTCTAAAGATACATTTTTTCATAAAATTAATGAATGGGTGCCATTGACAATACAGTATTAGACAAGCCTCACAATTTCAAAGTTGTCAGGTTTTTCCCCCAGGTGATTATCCCTATGAATTGTGTGAAAGAGCAGATGCATGGTTTTACATATCTGTTAACCAAGGAGGTGAAGGGATAAAACCCCCAAAACATAATAATCCATTTTAAAAAATAAATAAAAATCAAGTTGCAAAGTCACCTCATTGGCCATGCAGGTCAAATCAAAACCAAAGCTAAAATTCCTAGTGATATATATACTCTCACATGGTAGAAGGGATATTGTAGGTATTATTCTGATATAGAACTAATAACTAAAGCAAATGTCAGGGTGTCCCACTGATCTCCATGGACAAGAATTAAATTCTGTCAAAAACAATGTGTAGAAAACCCCAGCCACTGTATGCCATGCACAGTCCTAAAATTACAGAGCAGTTCCAAAGAGAGCTTCACCTTTCTAAGCCTATTAATAATCACTAATAATTATTGTATGGCATTGCATGTGGTATAGACAAGAGATCCCAAGACTGTTTGGCAGTCTTAAGTTCTAGTGCTCTTTTTAGTGAGCTAGACTTGTTTTTTTAGGGGTTGAAAGAGCTCTGAAAGAACTGTGGCTGACCGAAGGTGTAGTTTGGTGTAGTGGTTAAGTGTGCGGACTCTAATCTGGGAGAACCGGGTTTGATTCCCCACTTCTCCACTTGCACCTGCTGATGTGACCTTGGGTCAGTCACAAGCTCTGGCACAGCTGTTCCTGAAAGAGCAGTCTGTGTCAGAGTTCTCTCAGCCCCACCCACCTCACAGGGTGTCTGTTGTGGGGAGGGGAAGGGAAAGGAGTTTGTAAGCCGCTCTGAGACTCCAAGTGAAGGGCGGGGTATAAATCCAATCTCTTCTTCTTCTTCTTCACGTGGAGGAATGTGAAATCAGATCTGGTTCTCCAGGGGAGAGTCTGCCGCTAACTCTCTCTCTAGGCCCATTGACTTAATTGGATGTACAATGGTGTAACTCTGCTTAGGACTGCACTGTCAGACAGTTCTTTTAATTTCTTTTTCTTAAAAATTTAAGGCATATTTTAATGCAATTATTGTTACAATAAAAATAATTTCCATATGAAACACTTGAATTTGTTTGATGATTTGGAGTTTCCCCTCCTAATCAAATAGTGCATTCAAATATTTGCTTCTACCAGGAACATGGATTTTTAAAAAAAAGTTTACTAAATGTGTCAAACAAACACATCAAATCAGATCATGCTGTGTTCAGGGCATCAGAGAATTTTTCTGAACATTTTCAGAAAAAAGTTATTCTCCTTTTTTCAGGAAAACCCACATCACTCTGTAGATTACAGTAGAAGAGTTGGGAGGGTGTTTATTGAAGTGTATTGAAGTGTATTGAAGCTTCATAATAGTTAATTCTTTCTTTGTCACAATATCTTTATGCAGTCCTTATTACTCCCAGCTGATGTGGAGCTCATTCTGAGGTTAATAATTTCCCCAAAATTGTTAGACAGAAAATAGAATATCATTTAAATGGGCTCAAAGATGTATACTTATGATGATCATCTCTTAATAGCTCCTCAGAAGAAACTTGAACTCACTATCATCAGGAATAAACAGCATCAGATAGGAAAGCGCAGAAAGGTTTAGTAACTGTGATAGGATTGCTTGTTATGCAGCATTTTGAAGCAATGTATTGGAAACTGTAACTATGCCCTGACCTGGATAGCCCAAGCTAGTCTGATCTTCTCAGATCTCAGAACTAAGTAACGTTGACCCTGGCTGGTATTTGGATGGGAGACCTCCAAGGAATACTAGGGTTGTGATGAGAAGGCAGGCAATGGCAAACCACCTCTGAATGTTTCTTGCCTTGGAAAACCTATGAGGTCACCATAAGTCAGCTGTAAATTGATGGCAAAAACCAACAATATTGGAGATCTAATTCCATCCACCTAATGTTTAGTTACTTCTGTGAGGGAGAACCTTTCAGTCACAAAGTTGCAAAGCACTGGGAGCTAGATTCTAGGTGTTTAAGGGGATGCAAAATTAATCCCACTGTGAATTAAGTACTGTGAAATGAAAGGGACTTGCTTCTAAGACTGCGATCATACGCACAATTAGACCCTACATAGGTATGAATGCTGGGTACATTTAAAGGATTGACCCTTTAAACAGACAACATCTGGGAAGTGCCCTGCAGCAATTTGCAACCTGTTCTGCTCCGCTGCAGAAGTGGAGTTAAAAGACACCGGGGGAAATCTCGTAGTCAACGGGTTGTGATGGGCCATGGACGGACTTTCCCCTGTCTGATTGCTCCTGCGCGCTCTCATGCCGTCGGGATGGTCTGACCAGGCCGTCCCAACTCCATGCCATTGTTTCCCCTCCCCCTTTGCAGTATGTGCATCATTGCAAACTCCATAGGGAGCCCTCAGTGCGGAGGTTCGGTTCATTGATTCCTCGTTTAAGTGCATGGGAAACAAATGGCCCAAAAAAAATGACTCACCCACAGTTACGTCTGATTACACACTGACGGGCTGCGCCCACAGCATCAAAGGGAGGTGTGATCATGCAACTGTGGGTCTGTTTCCTCTGAAAGGAAATAGCCTCGCTTCCCCCCTGTTTTATCTGGCACGTGTGACCACACCCAAAGTGAACTGGATTAAAAGTTGACTGTGCACTCCTGTGCATACTTTGTTTGGAGGAAGACTCACTGAAATCAGTGTGACTTTTGCCCTCCGTACATGCACATGGGATCAGACCTAGACCTTCTGACAAAGGCTAACAGGGCAGTCCTAAACTCAGTTGCACCCTTTTAAGTTGACTGAAGTCAATGGCCTTATAAGGGGTGTAACTCTTCTTAGGATGGCACATAAATTCCACAAGGAAGGATGCAATGATGAACACTGAACTAGGGTGGGTTGCAAACCTGACTGGGCAACTCCCTCTAGGAAGCCTGCACTAGTTGGTTGAGTGTCTGGGCACAGTTCAAAACTTTTAATAAACTCTAATTAACTCATGTGTTAGTGTCTGTTATCTTTATGTTGGGATATGGGGACAGTGTGTGCATTCTGTCCAAATGCTCAGTATTTGGTTGAAGCATATAATGCTTTGATGGTATAGGATGTCCATATCTAAGAAAGAGCTAAAAAAAAAAAGAGAGAGAAGTCTATGTATTCAAGTAAATAGCAAAGTAGTAGGAAAGCCTGCAAGGTTGTAACTCTGATGTAAAAAGCTTCCTTCACCAGTTGTACAGGGTGTATGAACTGTTTCCATAATAATTTAGAGAGAGGGAGAGGCAGGCCTGCTGGGTTGGTTCACTAATGGATTTGCTTTGCATTTAAGCTTTCACATCAATCATGTAGGCACCAAGTCTTTCTGTTTTCTTTTTGTGCCAATGTCTAGATATACTTGTTATCTATTGTTAATTTCTGCCTGTGCTAATTGGGTTTCTCTTCCCCTCATATGTATATTTGGCATTCATTTTAATTAGACTCGACTGAGGGACAGCTTCGTTTGAGGCTCCCCAAATTTCTTTTCTCATTTCTGACTGCATGCAGTAGCGTTTATTTGAAAACCTATTTAAAAGGCTCTAGTAGCACCTTTTAAGGCAAAGGGAAATGGCTTTATTAAAAGAGGTGAGGTTTTATAAGCGATTCCCTTCTTGACAAGATGCTCTAGTGGGGCTGTGAGTAAAAAATAAAAAAATCAGTTCATGGAATATTTACACACAGCCCTCAAGGTGAAAATAGACACACATTATAGGGTGCTGCATATGGCTTAGACCCCAGTATTTATTTCTCAGGGATTTATTTTCTTTGCAGAACATATGCGATGAAGCCACTTCCACCACACCCATGTTAAAGACATATGTGACCTTTAAAAAGAATTCACTGACCTGTGAGAGTTGTATGAACTCTGTTTTTATATTAATCTACTGTTATTGAATATTTTTCCGAAAGACTTTGATAAAGCAGATAGGTATTTGATAGTTCATATGTCGACAGCTGCAAGGATAGTATATGGCAAATATTGGAAAATAATGGAAATACCAACAAAACAAGAGTATGTGAACAAACTATTTGAAATGGCGGAAAATGACAAACTGACACTTGAGATGAGAGCCGGCACAGAATGGACTTTTCAAAAAACTTGGAAGAGATTCTATGATTGGTATAATGTAAACGCAACTGACAGATAAATGTAGTAATTTGAGAACGCAGAAAAGATAAACTTAGTAAAATAGATAATGAATTTAGAAATTTAATAAGCAGAAGTGATAAAAGTCTTTTGTTATATGTTGTTGGGGGTAGTTGGGTGTTGTTTGTATGTATGTCTGTAGTATATAATGAAAAATAATAAAAGTGTACCCTTGGGTACTTAAAAAAAAAAGATTTCCCTTCTCCCTTACCAAAAAAAGGATTATTAGGAAAGGGATTGGGACTAAAATGGCTGGTATTGTAATGCCCCTATACAGATCTATGGTGTGGCCTCATTTGGAATTCTGGTCACTGTATCTCAAAAAGGACATTGCAGAGCTGAAAAAAGTACAGAGGAGGGCAACCAAGATGATTTGGTGGTTGGAGCACCTTCCCTATGAGGAAAGGCTGAAGCGTCTGGGACTTTTTAGTTTAGAAAAGATATAACTAAGGGGTGACATGATAGAGATTTATAAAATTATGCATGGGATGCAGACAGTTGACAAAGAGAACTTTTTCTCCCTCTCCCAAAATACTAGAATTTAAGGGTATCCAGTGAAACTGATGGGCAGTAGGTTCAAGACAGACAAAAGGGAATACTACTTTACACAGAGAGTTATTAAAATGTGCCAGAGGATGTAAAGATGGCCAAAGGAATAAACAGCCTTTAAAGGGGACTAGATAGATTTATGGAGAATAAGTCTATCAATGCCTACTAGCCATGGTTGCTGAGGGAAGCCTTCACATTCAGAGGCACTAATCCTCTGAATCCCAGAGCCAGGAGGGCCTCGGCTTCTGTGCCCTGTTGTTGGGTCTCCAGAGGAACTGGTTGGCCACTGTGTGAGACAGGATGCCGTACCAGATGGACTATTGGTCTGATCCAGCAGGGCTCTTCTTATGATCTTATATTTATCTGCCCCCAGGCACCAAATGAGCTAGGTACACCACTGGTGACCCTTCAACTACATCACTGATATAGATTTATGGGCACAGTTTGCACAGGTTTATGACATGGTGTTGTGCCTTGATGTGATTATCTAGCTCTTAGTGCAGGTACTTGCTTTAAGTTAGGGGGTTGTTTCTATGCCATTCTTGGTCTACCTCCAACTGCTTCTCTGAGTTGGATCATTCTCCAGCAAAGTTTGTATATCCCTTTTATGCTTTGCAATACTTTATGTTGACCTTAACATTCTGTTGAACTCTGCTACACTCTATTTTCACATCATCCCAGAAGGACTCCATTCTGTGTAGACGTCATGAAGCTATGGCAACTGTACTGAATGAAGTGCAGCACAAATGATATCTGAATTGGCATTTGTGTTTGATGTTGTAAAGATAATTACCACAACCAGGAATCTAATAATGAGAAACCCAAAATGCTGCTATATCATGGTCCTAAATAGATTGCTTTTCACGAAATAAATGGTCATGGCTACAAAGGAAGAACATTAAATTTCTGCAGGGTTCACATTCTGGTCGGGGGACAGAATGAGTGTTATTGACTATATCATGGTCTTGGAAGAAGTAGTCCAACATATAGAATGTTTTGAGGTTGCCCCATTTTGTGAAAGTGATGACCTGCCTCTTGTACTGAAGATAGATATGCATAAGTCAGGCTGGCACACAGTTAAATCTGGCAACCTCTGCTCAGGGACTACCGATAATGTTATACACAATCGCCCTAGATGGAGAGACTCAGTGAAAAGAGCCCTGACTGAGACGCTCCAATCTGAGTTGCTTAATACTATCGCTCAAAGTTTAGTGAATGCAGATAACATAGAGGTTTGCCTGGAGAATTATGAACAAATTTTGATGGAATTACAAAAAGGCCTGAAAGGCTCCAATTCAGGGCACCTAAGGGCTAGACCAGATTTTTACAAACCATGGTTTGAAAAGGAATGCAGAAGTGCAAAGAAACTTCTTAATGCAAATTATGCAAAGTACAGATGCAACCCAGAGGCAGTATCCCTAACAGCTTTAAAACATCTAAAAGCCCAGTATAAGTACCTAAGGGCTAGACCAGATTTTTACAAACCATGGTTTGAAAAGGAATGCAGAAGTGCAAAGAAACTTCTTAATGCAAATTATGCAAAATAGGCAGTATCTTTAAAAGTATTAAAACATCTAAAAGCCCAGTATAAGGTCCTTATCAAAAAGAAGAAACAGGAAGACATTAAACTGTCTTGGGAGGAATTAAGTAAGGCAGTAA
>NW_015176456.1:730971-731107 GCF_001447785.1 Gekko japonicus | reverse complement strand
AATTGAGTTACTAGGAATAAAGCCTGTTGTGGAAATAAATACAATGAGCTCTGGAAAGAAGCTCTGGGTGGGTGCCCTGGCCTTGGGCACTCAGTGTAAATTTGCTATGTAGACCCCAGCAGGGTATAATGACACG
>NW_015176456.1:714959-730870 GCF_001447785.1 Gekko japonicus | reverse complement strand
GGTTTGGAGAGTGGAGTCTATGGCTTTGTACCTGTCTGAGGTCCCACCCCTCCTCACTCTCTCCAGGCTCCACCCCTCAAATCTCCAGGAATTTCCCAACCCAGAGGTGGCAACCCTATTTCCTTCCCAGCCAACCATCAACGTACTATTATCTGCCGCTCTGACTTCAGATTTCCATCTCTTCCCCCCTCCTTGTAGCCTCTACCTAGGAAAACTACAGTCTTTCTCTGCAGTGGGGACCCAAGCAGGAGGGAAGTGACCTCAGCAAGGTATAATGACACAAAGTCCACCCTGCAAAGCAGCCATTTTTTCCAGGGGAGCTGATCTCTGCCATCAACCCTATGTCCTTTCCAGGCAACCATCAGCCTACCTTTATCTGCCTGTCTGTCTTCAGGTTTACATCTCTCCCCCCCCAGCCTCGGCCTAGGGAACGGGCAGTCTTTCTCTGCAGTGGAAACCAAAGCAGCTTACATCATTCTCCTCTCCTCCTTTTGATCTGCACAACAACCCTGTGAGGTAGGTAAGGCTGAAAGTCTGTGTCTGGTCTGAAATCACCCACTCAACTTCCACAGCAAGAACCTGGGTCTAGCAGACCCTGCTCTGAAGTGCTAACTGCTACACCTAGGGTAGCCAACCTCCAGGTGGAGCCTGAAGATTGCCGGGTATCACAACTGAACTCCAGACAACAGATTTCTCCCCTACCCTGGATAAAATAACTGCTTTGGAGGGTGGGCTTTATGGCATTCTATTCAGCTGAGGCCTCTCCACTCCCTAGACTCTGGCTTCCGTAGATTCCACCACAGAGTATCTAGGAATTTCCCAACCTGGGGATGGCAATCCTAGTCAGGACTGGCCCCAATGAGTTCCCCACAAAGGCCTGGAAAGTGTCTCCTGCCTTTGCCTTTCTACTGGCAGAATCAAGTATGGGTGCCTAGCAAGAGCCAAGCAGAAGTGCCGTCATAGAAGAGAGACAGCCTCCAGGCTGGCAGTGGGTGGGGGAAAAGAGAGGACCCGGCACCCAACCAATGGCATGCGAGTACTCTTGAGTGGCAGTTGATGAGCCAATGGCTGATGGAGTACACTGCACAGCCAATGGGAGAGCTGGAAATGGCCAATACATAAGGGAATTATATATACAGGATTATACACTCATTTATTTATTGATTGATTGATTGGATTTATACCCCACCCTCCCCGCGAACGGGCTCAGGGCAGCTCACATATTTATAGGCACCATAGGCCCTGTGGAACTGTACAAGGTCCTGAAGGGCCCTGATCTCCTCCGGGAGCTTGTTCCACCAGACAGGAGCCGCCACTGAAAAGGCCCTGGCCCTAGTAACAGCGAGCCTGGCATCCTCGGGGCCTGGAATAACTAATCAATGTTGTGACCCCGACCGTAGTGCTCTCTGGGGTATGTATGGGGAAAGGCTGTCCCTCAGGTATGCTGGACCCTGGCCATATAGGGCTTTAAAGGTAAGTACCAGCACCTTGATGCAAATTCGGTATGCTATTGGCAGCCAGTGCAGTGCCTTCAGCACCGGCCGGATGTGCTCTCATCTAGGGCCCATCAAAAGCCTGGCTGTGGCATTCTGCACTAGCTGCAGCTTCCAGATTTGCAAAAAGGGCAGCCCCATGTAGAGAGCATTACAGTAGTCTAATCTCAAGGTGACCATCGCATGGATCACTGTAGCCAGGTCATTGCAGAGGAATCAGTCAAAGATGGTAAAAGGCCGACTTAGTAGTGACTGCCACCTGGGCCTCCATTGTTAAAGAGGGATCCAGGAACACTCCCAAACTCCTAACCTCCGACAATGGCACCAATGGTGCCCCTTCGAAGGTCGGGAGCGGGATCCCCATCCCCAACCCACCCTGACTCAGGCACAGGACCTCCGTTTTCACCGGATTTAGTTTCAGCCGGCTCAGTCTAAGCCAACCAGCCACGGCTTGCAAAGCCCGGGCCAGATCTTCCGGACTGGAGTCCGACTGGCCACCCAACATCAGATAGAGCAGGGTGTCATCAGCGTACTGTGAACCGCCCCAATCCAGATGTCTCCGGAGGTCTTCAGTAAGGGCAACCAGCGCTGTCTTCATCCCGTGTCCCTGGCGGAAGCCAGACTGGAAGGGATCTAGGATGAAAGCTTCATCCAGAAAGTCCTGTAGCTGTATCGCCACCGCTCTCTCTATTAATTTGCCCAAATAGGGCAAATTGGAAATTGGCCAATAGTTGGCCAATTTGGCCAGATCCAGAGTTGTTTTTTTCAGGAGAGGGCGGACCATTGCTTCCTTGAGTGCCCCCGGGAACCGCCCCTCTGAGAGGGACTTGTTGATAATCTTGAAATCCCTCATGGACCGTTTTAATGAGCCAGGAAGGGCGTGGATCAAGGCTGCATGTGGTTGGGTGTACAGTCATGAGCAATCTGTCAACTTCCTCCAGGCTGAGCGGGCTGAAACAATCCAAACTCGGGAATCCTCTAATGGGGCCCAGAATGTCTTACATCATCATTCTCCCTTCCTCCATTTCATCATGATTACAACAACTGTGTGAGGAAGGCAAAGCTGTGAGGTAAGTTAGGCTGTGAGTGTGTGAGTGGCCCATGGTCACTCAGTAAACTTACAAAGTTGACTGGGGATCCAAAATGTGGCTTCCCAGCTCCTAGAATGACACTCTAACAAACACTACACAGCACTATCTTACGTTGGAAGATTCATGATCCCCATTGTTTGAAAAACGTAAATAGCAGCTGCTTGTGGCCTCAGTTCAAAATCAGGCTGTGCGGGAAGAGGTTTTAATCCCTTTGCTTCCATCGTATCTGTGTTTGTCAAAAATGCCCTCCTGCAACCAGAAGGGAAAAGTCACACATGTTTAAAACATGTATTTCCCCCCTCTCTTTAAAGCTAACAACAGCATGGGGTGGGTGTTGATAGGTAAAATTGTGCAGGCCTGGAATGATTAAATTTCCTTTCCCTTCCCCATGTTGCACCAGTCTGAATCCTAGGGGACAATGTACTTTTAAAAAAACACTAGGAAGATGTGATGACAGATTCCCCAGTGTTTCATCTAGTTCAGTGGTACTTTTTCCGTGTTTTGCAGACAACCACGTTTGCATTTGCCACTTCACTACTGTGCCACCCCACCAAACACAAACATAAAATTAATGTAAAATATAACCATTTAATAGCAAATGTGTAACAATAACATTCTTAAGTGCTTGTTTGCATGTGAGGTAGTCTCTCCCTCTCCTTCTCCTTTGCATGAGTCAGAGCAGCTTGGCTGAGAGAGCAAGACTGCAAAAATGACCAGAGAAGAACAAGCCAAGTTCAGAGAAGGGGGGGGAGCACCATCACTCCACTATGGCCAGCTTGGTCTTTAGCTAGGTGGCTGCCATGGTGGCAGTGGTGGTTTTATTCTCTTCTCTGGCCAGCTGGCTTTCTCCCTGGGTGCTGGAATGAGAGTGTGGAGGCTGCAGCACGCTCGTAGCTACAGTGGGGCATCTTGGGGCTAGCCCCCCCGACTTACTGGCAAGGCCCCACAACTTCCCATCCAGCCAAGGGCCCCCAAGCGGTGGCAGGTGTGGGAAAGGAGCTGTCTGGCATGAAGGACCAGCTATGGTGGCCATGTGGAGCCAGACAGCACCTCTCCATTTCCCCCAGAAACCTAATTAAATTACCTTTAATTTGGTTAGCCAGTGCCCCCTAAGAAATTTAAATGCACCCTGACTTAAAAAATCCTGGCTACGGGCCTGGGATGCAGAAAGAGAGGGGGTGTTGGAGAGGACATGATGGCATGAAACCATCAGCTCAGGCAAGTTTGAAACTTACCCATCCTTCAGTCCCTGAAGTGGTAGCTGAGTAATATGTAGCCCAGGACTATTTTTAACCATCTACAAATCTATGAATTATAATTAACTGCCACTCTGCTGATTCAGTTCCCTGATGTAGTTAGGGACCATAAATGCACAGATTTGGTATGCATAGGGCAAATGGCTGCTGCACATGAGGGTGCTCCTTGTAATCCAGAGCTGCGCAAGTGGAGCCCTTTTCAGAAGGCAGCATTCACCAAGAGTGGATGTGGCAGTATTTAATCAATGAGCCCAATTCTTGCATTTTGAAGAGAACTCCATACATGGCAGCCTTAGCTTTTGTATACTTGATCTGTTCTAATTTTCATTTTCCCTCCGAGATGGGTTTTTTTATGTTTTTTAAAACAAAACTAAAAGATTTAACAGAAGTTTCAAATGCCAAACTTGTGAAATCTGAAATGTCGGTAGTTCACTTTCCAGAAGGTAAAGTACTATTCCCATGGTTTAATAGTGTCTTCTCATCTTTGTTCTTCAGAAAAATTCAAAGGAAGAGGGAAAGCAGGATCACATTTCGATACAGCACGCAGACGGAGTAGAGCTGTCCTTTATCACATCTCTGGACACCTACAAAGAAGAGAAAAGAACAAATTAAAAATTAATAATGTAGGTGTAGTGCTCTAAGGTTGTTTTGTGCTGTGACTTTTGTAGTGGTAGTCTAGTTGAGGCTACTATCATTTCAGTTGTCATGTCTTCTTGGTCTGAAGTTTCTGTTCAGTAATACAACAGAAAAGGTCAACATACAAACACAACCATTCTAAAAATTTTGTTGCATGTTTGTTAAAATGTATTATTAATCAAGGAAAGAACAGAATACAGACAGGCTGGCTAGGGCTGCCAGCTCTGGGTTGGGAAATACCTGTAGATTTTGGGGGTGGAGTCTGAAGAGGGTGGGGTTCAAGAATGGGAGGTACTTCTATTGGTATAATTCCATAGAGTCCACCTTCCAAACCAGCCATTTTCTCCAGCTGAAGTGATTTCTGTCACCTGGAGATTAGTTGTAATCAATGCTCCCTCTAAGCTACGGAGTCTTGTGAGCAATAAATTCTATTTTGTGAGCTACTGGCGTCAAAGTTGTGAGCAAGTGATTCGGCTACTGCATAAATTAGTTTGCTCTGGAGCCATCCTTCCTGAGCTAAGACAAAAATCTGTAAGCCAGAAACTTAAAAACTGTGAGCTAGCTCACACTAACTCATTTTAGAGGGAACACTGGTTGTAATCCCAGGATATCTCTAGCCACCACCTGGAAGAATACAATTAGAGTCCACAATTCCTTTGTATAAAAAAACTTCAGGAGTGCAATAGTTCCACATCATATGTTTGCTATTTGCTCCTGGACTATTGCACTCCTGAAGTTTTTTATACAAAGGAATTGTGGACTCTAATTGTATTCTCCCTTTGTATCAAGTACTTTTTGTTCCTAGCTCTGTAAAATATATATATATAAGGGTTCTTTAACACAGATTTCAAAATGTTTGAATTGTTTCATACAATATAATTTTTCTGCTTATGTTCATAATTCATTCATGGAGTGTCTTTATATTTATACAATCTCCTCCTGTGAGCTCTCATTTTTGATCTACAACCACCTGGAAGATGGCAACCCTACATTTCACATAGACAGCCAGTAAATTCTACTGTATAGTTTAGTTTCATGTTATGCCTCCAGGTTTCTCTGTTGCTTTTCTTAAGCAAAATTCTCAACACAGATTGTGAATGGTTAGGTATATGTTGTATACCTCCTCTGAGTTTGTTTGAACCATAGACAAGTCAAAGCCCCTGATACAGAGAACAGCTTGACCTGATCCCAAGAAGCATGAGATTAGGGATGTGTACCCCACAACTGGAAAATGACATGATGCTTATTGAAGTTGCCATCTTCTGTTTCACCCCCTTAGTTTGGATGTGTATACCTGTTAAGACTGATTCACATGGGCAAATTATTTTCCCTGTGCAAATTTGTTCCACTAGAGATGAATTGTTCAGATGGGGCAAAAGTGTTTAGCATCATATGAAGACTTTTTTTAAAAAAAAGCCCAGTTTATATTTAAATCTCCCTTTAATTGCTAGTGAGATTCTGAATAGGCTCAAATCAGTCGTGCTGTAAATAAATCCTAAAAACTCAGCAAGAGATTTCTCTCTGGATTTGAAATGGATGTGTGTAGCTTGGTCAGCTACACAAATTGATCTGTTTGTACTTTAATTGCAATCCCAATCTCAACAAAGACTTTCATGTAACCAGAACTGACATGTTAGGCTGCAAAATACTGTGTGTACTATTTTGTTTGTTTGTTTTACTCAGTTTCGTCTAACATCCTCAATAGACTATATTCTGGGAAACATGGTTGTTGCATTCCCACTTTTAAATTATCAGCCTTTCTTTGTTTAAACAAGTTTCTTAGTCAAGCCAACATTCACAGTTTGGCAAGGGTTATCAATATTAACATGAGCAACCACTGGAGACAAATCCACTCTCTTGAAGAAAGGTTAAAAAGGTTAGGGCTCTTTATGTTGGCGAAACCACAACTGAGGGGTGACATGATAGAGGTTTACAAAATTATGCATAGGATAGGGAAGGTGGAGAAAGAAGTACTTTTCTCCCTTTCTCACAATACAAGAATATGTGGGCACTCAATGAAATTAATGAGCAGTAGGTTTAGAACAGATAAAAGGAAATACTTCTTCACCCAAAGAGTAATTAACATGTGGGATTCACTGCCACAGGAAATGATGGCAGCTCCAAGCATAGACAGCTTCAAGAAGGGCTTAGATAAACATATGGAACAGAGAGATCCATCAGTGGCTATTAGCCTCCTGATAACACCTGGTTTTTTACCACTGTGTGACACAGAGTGTAGGACTGGATGGGCCACTGGCCTGAACCAACATGGCTTCTCTTATGTTCTTATGTTCTTAAGCTGAAAGTAGTTTGCACAAGTGAGCAGTTGACAATTTTTGTCTAGCAATATATTTTAGAGCATAATCTAAGCAGCAATAAGTTATTCAATAATTCTAAAAATAACTACCAATTTTATCAATCATTAATGACATATAGCCTGGTGGTTCATTATTAGTAACTCAACCTGCGCAACTAAATCAAAATATGATTTTATGAGCTGTAGAAAATGATCCAAGCAAACCAAAGTCATGCCTGTTTAAGGTCCATTGATTTAAATGATACTTTTATGAAGGGACTGAAGGTAAATCTGTAATTTTCATTTCCCCAAAAAAAGTTGGGGCAGTATTACAGCAAGAGTTTCTGGTTATGTTGTGGATTGCCACATGAATCTAGCCTTTGAGTTGCACTTTTTGCTAATGTTAACAATAATGTCTTTTCTTCTTATAGAAAATCACAACAGAAAATAATACAACATAAATCTAGCAGGTTCTTAATTTTCTAATTTAACCAAGTGAAATCTAAAATGGTTACATGTATTTTGGAACATGACCGTCTTCAATAAGTATTTTGAAGTACTGAATTTATTTAATAACTATTCAGTGAAACGATGAAGGATTTTTCTGATACAACTATTTAAAAAAGGAAGAAGTCAGCCCAGGTAGTGTTTTACTTCTGGAACCTAGTGTACCTCCTGAATGGAACTGAACCCAGCACTATTAAATTATCAATCAGTTTAAAATGTCTGTAATGGATACTTCAGAATGGTTATAGCTGAACTGAAAACGCTGTCTTTCATGGATAGGAGCAGATTTCAGATGCAGCAAAATGCCATTTCCCTCAGAATTTAGACTGTAACAGCCATTCTGTTGAGCACTTTGGCCTCCTCAGTCAATTATTATGGAACATGCTCACTCCCCCCCCCCCTTTTTGGCCAAAGGTATTTCCATTTTTCTGTACGGAGAATAAAAATAACAGCCCAGTACATTTATGTGAAGTATGGTTCTACCGAGTGAGCCATGAGAGGAGGATTAAAGGAACAATAGAAGGTAGAATTTAGACACTGCACCAAAGTAGCTTTTAGAGAATATCGGAGTATTATTTTATCTCAATGTCTGTCTGTCTCTCTTTTTCTTTCAGAATGTTTTTGTAGATAAACCAGCATTTCCAGAATATAAAGTTTCAGATGCAAAAAAGTCCAAATTCATACTTTTGCATTTTAGCACTTTTAAAGCCTGCTGGGACTGGCTTATTTTATTGGCGACGTTTTATGTTGCCGTGACTGTACCTTACAATGTTTGCTTTATTGGCAATGATGATCTACCTACAACTCGAAGCACAACTGTCAGTGACATTGCAGTGGAAATCCTTTTTATCATAGGTAAGGCATGCTTCATTTCTTGTTGACTGTTTGTTTTGCTTGGACATGGACATGGTACAGGACTTGGTACAAGGGCTTGGTTCACCCCAGCCATCAGGGTTGCTGGAGGCAATGCATCATCACCTTCTGACCAGGTCTAAATTCAGTTCAGACCCTGCCGGCAGTAGTATGGGACATGATGGGAGTACCTTGTTTGGGCTGATCAAATACTTTGAAACAGCCTGGCTCCTGTCATCTGGAACAGGCTCTCAGAGAGTGAGCAGAGGGCTTTTAGAAAGCTTCTGAAGCTGTGCTGTTTGAAAGGTCTTTTCTCTGTCATGTTTTGAAATGGTATAAAACTGGTTTGTTGGTGTGATCTGATTTGGAAAAGTATATGTGACTTTATTATCTCTGTTTTAATTTGTTAGCTGCCTTGGTGGCCCTTGAGAGCCATAAATCTTGTAAAATAAATCAATAAAATAAGTAAATTCACAGCAGTATGGCTGGGCTTCTGGTTGTCACAGCCCCTTCTCCATTTCAAATGAGGCGCAGGGTTGGATAGGCTGAAGCTGGTGTCTCCTGGCCAATTGGAGGAAGGGCTGGAGGCTATTCAAACTGATCTCTTCTCCTCCCATACAGGCTTTGGCCACAGGCTGCTATCCACCCATCTCCCCATGAATGTTGCCAGTCACTTCAGGGCCAAGCAGGAGCTTCCCCCCTAATTGGCTTGTGGGAAACCTTTTTCCCCACTTGCTTCTTGAGGTCTCTAAGGGGTAGGTATAAAGAGGCCTGGTATTTGACTGTTTAGGTCATAACTGCTTTGGCAGGGATGGGGTGGGTTGTTGACAACAGGTAGGGAGAATTGAGTTATCTCCTGAATAGCCTATCATACCTATGAGGAAGTACCCTTGGTGCTGAACAACATCACCTGGACCTGGTAGTGGCTTAAGGTGCATTAGGGAAGTATGATGAAGCTTGGTACCTCCTGGCGCATAACGCAAGCAGGTGATAATAAACAAGGCTGGCACAATTGCTGGTTGAGTGTGGAGTCCGGATGAATCTGCCCAACAGAGGCAACCATTTGCAGGCTGCCTAGTGCAGCACACCACTAAAATGTGTTAGCGTATTTTCATATATTATGATGTACATCAGCCATTTAAAGAAACGAATTGATCCATACAGTTGTCTCACTTCTTCCTTTGGGGGCAGGTTGCCTGAGACAAGACTTAAAATCTGTTTGGAGTGATTGTCTGTTTCATTGTGAACAATTTTAAATACTTTTTACAAACTATGAATTTGCATTTTCTTTAACTCTTCGGAGGCTTGTTTTTGTTTGGTGTACAACTTGGATTTTATTATGTCTGTTTCATTGGCTTGCTGAAAACCACCTGTGCTTTGAAAGAGCAGTGTAGAATTCTTCAAGTAAATTCATGAAAGCAGATTGTCAGTGATTTGAAGTACAAGCAGAATTACACCTCTAATTCCACTGAAGTCACTGGTAGCTTATTGCACTGTTTTAATTGTCATTTGGATTGCCGTTTAGATTTTTTACTTCTGTCACAAAAATTTCTTGAGTTGTGTCTGATTTCTCAGCAGCTCATCTGGCAGGTGCCCGTCCCGTCACCATTCTTCCTGTCCTGTTGTCAATCCATTTTACCCAGAATACTTGTAGTCTAAGCCATCCAGGTTTTTTTTAAAAAAAAAATATTACTGAATCTGTTCTTTGTTCAGAGAAATGGTATCAATTACTTGGAGAATGTAAAGAGTAACTTTTTCCTGATGACAGATCAGTCCTGATCATGACAATTTGGGATTATTGCATAGGCTTTATGGTCACCGCATGTGGTTTCTCTCTCAGCCCCACCTACCTCACAGGGTGTCTGTTGTGGGGAGGGGAAGGGAAAGGAGTCTGTAAGCTGCTCTGAGACTCTGAGTGAAGGGCGGGGTATAAATCCAATCTCTTCTTCCTCCTCCTCCTCCCCTTCTTCTTCTTGCCCAACAGTACCAATAAGGTTGCCAAACTCCAGGTGGGACTTCGAGATCTCTCAGAATTACTTCAGGGTTAAGCAGTAAAAAAATACCTATTAAAGGTGTTAGAAATAGAAACCTAGACTAAGCCTTGGTATCTAACAATTAATTTCAATACTCTGTAATAAAAATTTCAAGTGGATGGATGAAGTGGGTAATTTCTGGCTGTAGAAACAATATGTACTTCCAAGAACGTGACCTTATCAAAAATAATACTGTGGGGTTTATTTATTTATTTATTATTTACATTTCTATCCCGCCCTCCCCAAAGGCTCAGGGCGGCTAACAAGGCATATTGCTGAATAAAACAATAAAACAGTACAAAATATTAAAAATACATCACAGTTAATAAACAATTTTGGTGCTCCTTTTTTACTCATTCAAATAATACATGATCCCTGTATTTCTAGCTTTGCAAATAATATCCATTCTTCAACAACAGAAGATAAGTATGGATATTTTCCATTGGATAACTCTGACACTTTAAAAAAAGAAGAAATGATATGCACAGTGGAGCTTCTGAGTATGCTGGATGAGATTGTACTTGAAAATGATAGTGTGCAAGAAATTCAATTATTAATGGTTTTGAATGAGACCTAGAAATAACAGTCTCTAAAGACATTTGGTATTTCTTTTAAATTTGTCCACTCTGAAAGAAAATCACTGCAAAGAATGTACAGGTGGTATCTTATAACTGTGAAATCAAACAATTTTAATTGAAAGTGTGCTGCCAGGATATTCCTCTGTGGGGTTCAAGGAGGGATAGAGGGGGAGGTACCAGAAGGAATTAAACACACACACAATCCTTTTGGGGGGAAACATGGCCACAGCATATTTATTAGCACAAACAAAGGAGCAATGGCACAGCATAGGGAAGGATCCAAGCATCAGGCAACCCAAGTGACATCCAATGGACCCCTTGCCCCAGCCCATGTGCTGGGGGATCACCCGTGGAGAGACAGGATATTGGGACACACGTGGGTGCCGGCCTCTAGATGGTCCCCCTGCCACCTGGAGGTGAAAGCCAGCCAGCAGCCCTGCCTGGGCATGTGGCTGAGTGGCTCCACACCCTGAGGCCCCTTATGATAGCCCCCCAAATGGGGGAGGCACACACACAGGCCTGGCCTCTCCCCCAAAGGATCTGTCCCAATGCCCAAACCACTAAGCTGTGAAAACAAAAGAGCAGATCAAATGAAAGTATATATCTTAAAAGCCAGAAGCAAGGGAGGGGTGATGGGCAAGCCAGCAAGCCAAAAACAGCCAGGGCCCAGCATGGGCTTTCCTATATGGCCCCTGTGGGCCCTCCCCTTGCCCCATACTGTGACTCCCAGACTGAGGAACTGCCCCACCCCTGCCCCACCCTACTGGAAGGCACAATGCAGCCATGCCTGCCTCCATCTGACCTCCCCTCCTCCTGCACTACAGTGTCAGTGGAGGTAAGTCTTCGCAGTGCTTCCTGAGGAACTGCTAATAATTCTTATATACCTAGATAAATTGGTAAGGAAAACTGATTGAAAAAAGTTGCTACTTTATTAACAGCCCCCAAAATAGTGATTGGTAAGTGATGGAAATGTTTCAAGCTCTATAGCAGGTTGAAGAGTGGTTACTTACAGAGAAACTACTATGATATAGTAAAAACCCAGTAACATTGAGAAAAGAAAGAAAATAATTGATTCAATGACACATTAAATGTTTACTTTTGGAATCTGATGCATTGGTATAATGGTGACAAGGACATGGTGTATAGAAATATTGATTTCTAAAAGCCCCTGCCTTCCCCTGGGATGTCTTGCTGATAACCTGCTGTGCCTTGTTTCCTGTTGAAGCCATATGACTTGCACATTTGGCCGGAGAAACTTTATAGCCCTGCCATATAACCACACATTCTTCACATTTCCATGCTGGAAGCTAGGCCAGCGTGCAAAAAGTCATGTAGCTGATGCAGAGACTGGAGTTTGGGGTCACCTGACTGCAGAGGGAGTCTCCAGATGTCCAGCCTATCCCCACTTGCACCCATGACAACCAAGAATTGGCCACCCCCCCTGCCTACTCGCAGTTGGCTGCATGGCCACAGCTGATTGTGACTGGAATTGGCCTATAACTGGTCATTCCCTATGAGAGAGTCGCTCTCTTGCTCTTGTTGCTGTTAGATTCTCTCTGCTGCTCTTGTGTTCTTGTTCCTGCTCATGAGCTCTCTGCTCCCTGCTTGTTGGTTTATTGCACCTGGACATGTGGTCTCTGGGAGAACAAAGACCTGCTTGGTAACTGGAGCACATGGTGTGCAAAAATGGGCTTTCCCTTCAAGATCCCCTGGAGCCCTGGACTGTAGATGTTCCTGACATGGTAAATATGAAGGATTAATGTTCAGTTAAGGCAAACTGCCATAGGCTTGTAATTTTTAAATCTTTATGGTCTAATTGCAATGCTCTGTGTTGAATAAAAACTTATTCTTGTTTTTAAATGGTCTCTGATGTGTAACTGAGTTCCAAGACTAAACTCCTGTGCCTTCTGCTCACCCTATAAGCTACCTTTGCAAGAATTAGGCGTGCATCTCTAGGTAGAGGTGCTAATGTGTAAAACCCAGATGCCAGCTAAGAGTCTGAACCTTGCTCTTAGGCTGGAAGGGGACTCTAGTTAAAAGAGGTTCTGGTGGCAAATTGTTCTGAAATCCAGAGAGGGTAGCCTACCTCTGTGGGTTGTTGTTTAATGTACTGCAAAAAGTACAGGGTTCCCTCTCATTCCTGGACAGGCTTGAGGGGCAGAATCCATACACATGGTTTTATTCCTTTCATATTAATTATGATAACTGCTAAACACCCCATTTTTATTATTACTATAATTAATAACAACATGCGTGTCTGTTACTTACTTACTTTTATCCCACCTTTCATCCATGAAACTGAGGGTGGTATTCATCAGTCTCTCTTCCTCCATTCTACCTTCTCGACAACCATATGAAGTAGGTTAGGCTGAGACAGTATGACTCAGTTTCATGACACAGTGGGGAGCTGAACATGATTCTAGTCCTTAACACAGGGGTTCCCAATGTGATGCCCATGGGCACCACAGCTCCTGCTGGCACCTTTCCTGGTGTCCCCCCAGTGTTTTTAGAAAGTGGGTGGGGCAGGTAGGAATTTTTGTTTTTGATGCTTATGGCATAATGCTGACAGACTTGGTGGATGGTGCTGGGAAGGGTGGAGTTTGGAGAGTAAGTAAGTAAGTTTATTAAGAACAGTCATAAGACCAGCAAAATGAACCAAAAAGTGGAGTTTGGAGAGGGGAGGGAGCTTCATGGGGGTGTGAGGCCATAGAATCAGGTCTCATAAGCAGGAAGTGACCTCTGCAATCTGGAATCAGTTGCAATTCCTGGATAACTCCAGCCCTCCACCTGGAGGTTGGCACCCTTAGGTTCTGTTCCTTCCTGGGCAGAATATTCTAGTGGGTAGTGCTGATACTGATAACCCTCACCAATGAGGTCCTCATATTACTGTGCTGCGGTGCTTAACATATTGAAACTTTTGATTACTGTAGATAGATTATTGATTGTTTTAGCAGTAGTTCATCAAGGACTAGGATATTGTTCATCTTAGCATGCCTTCAATTGAATACAGATAATAACAGATATTAAATGGAGACTGAGCTGCACTGTGCTACGGTTGTTAATATTCATTGTCGCCAAATTCTTCTACATTAATAGCAAATGCTGTTTATTGAAGAACATTAATTGACCATAAACATCAGGCTGAAGAAGTCCAAGAAATGATAGTCCATACAAACATTGTGTTGGATTTAGGGAGCCGCATCGTTTTTAAGTTAGCGTGGGTTATTTGCATGCAAGTCTTTTTTGCTCACTGAGGGTTATATATTTACATAAACTGAAGCAAAATGACAGCCAGCAAAACAAATCAAACTAGGCTAATTTTAGCTCCAGTGGCATGTTGATATAAGATGTGATGGCTGCTGGAGCAAACCAAGGCAGAATAGAATAATATACTCAATAAATATTAGAAAAGACTTTAGAATGAACAGAGAATCCAGTAGAAATTGTGCCTCATGACTGTAATTTTTCTGAAATTTTCAGAAATGAAGCACATTTTATTTAATTCTTTTTTAGAAATCTGATATATCTCAGTTTTGATTCAGGTGGGTAGCCATGTTGGCCTGAAGCAACAGAACAAACTTTGAGTCCCATGGTACCTTAAAGACCAACAAAGTTTAATTCTGCACATGCATTTATTTATTTATTAATCACATTTCTATCCCGCCCTCCCCGCAATGCAGGCTCAGGGCGGCTCACAATCAGTACATAAATACAATTAAAACAACATATAATCATCGAAAACAACTCCATTATAGTTAATACAATTTCACAAAGATGTTTATTAGCTATTCAAGATGGCATACTTTCAGAGGGCCCAGTCACACGGCAAAGTTGTCGCGGGAGAGGCATGGATGGTGGGCGGATTATCTGGGCGCGATCACACCCCAACATCTGGGAAGTGGAGCGCACACGTGGCTTACCGCCGAAAATGTGTGTTTAAAAAGTAGTACCTCCAAGTTACTAGTAAACGTTTGTCACGGGCTGCCTCCAGACTCCTGTAGTGTGATCGCGCCGGCGCGCAGCATTCCCCTCCGGTCCCTCGTTTACCCGCCAGCGCTGAGAGAAGGACCCGTGGTGTGCTGCCAGCGCGTCTGATCATGTAATCGTGGATCAAACTGTGCCGGGGCAATTAGCCATGCCTCCCCCCACAATATCCGGCCTGTGTGACCGGGGCCAGAGTTTACTTTCAAACCTTAGATGTCATTCTGCTCAAGATCTTCCTAAAGCTCAAGCTAGGTATCAAAAACCAAGGCTCTATAGTGGTGGCGGCTCCCTAGCTGAAAGCCTGGCAGAAGAGCTCTGTCTTGCAGGCCCTGCGGAACTGTAAGAAATCCCACATCTGCATGTAAGTGATCCCTCATCTGCATGTAAGTGATCCTGCAGGGCCCTGCATGAAAGCTTATACCCAAAATTACAATTTGTTGGTCTTAAAGGTGCCACTGGACTCAAACTTTGTTCTATCTCAGCTTCATACAGCATTTTCAGTATGTCTCAGGATAAGAAGAATTACTGTGTTCACTCAAATGCAAGATTAGGGGTTTTTTGGGGTGTAGATATACCATCACAAAAAGAGTGATTGCCTTAAATTCATATACAAGTTAGTTATGTCCAATAAAAAAATCCTGTTGGGTATAACATTTGGAGTGAGACGTGTTACATTCAGGGTTGGCTTCTTTTCAAATAAATATGATATGTAGACTAGTTTATTGAATTTTTCTTCTTTCAAGCATGCACATGGTACTAAGCATCTTTTAAGCGTACAGCCTCAGGACTTCACAAGATACTAAGGATCCATGACAACATAAGAACATAAGAGACGCCAATGTTGGATCAGGCCAAAGGCCCATCCAGTTCAACACTCTGTATCACACAGTGGCCAGAAATACCAGTGCCATCAGGAGGTCCACCAGTGGGGCCAGGACATTAGAAGCCCTCCCACTGTTGACCCCCCCAAGCACCAAGAAGACAGAGCATCACTTGCCCCAGAGCCCCTATCTATACCTTGTGGCTAATAGCCACTGATGGACCTCTGCTCCATATGCTTATCTAATTCCCTTTTGAAGCCGTCCATGCTTGTAGCCACCACCACTTCCTGTGGGAGTGAATTCCAAGTGTTAATCACTCTTTGGGTGAAGAAGTACTTCTTTTTATCTGTTCTAACCTGATCAC
>NW_015176456.1:714328-714462 GCF_001447785.1 Gekko japonicus | reverse complement strand
CATGTTGACACCCACTTGCCCATCCTTGACAGATTCCTTTGGAGTGCCTCCCAATCCTCTCTGGTTTTCACCACCCTGAACAACTTTGTATCATCCACAAATTTAGCCACTTCACTGCTTACTCCCAACTCCAA
>NW_015176456.1:710964-713454 GCF_001447785.1 Gekko japonicus | reverse complement strand
GCAGGCAGGGGTGGGGAGAGGCAGGGAGGAAGCAACTTACCCTCCCTCTTCTCCTGCCTCCTCCTGGCTGAATGAGGGCCGGAAGCGGGGCAGCCGGGAGCAGGGGGCGGGGCTTCGTCATGTGCCCCGCCCCCCGTACCTCACCCGGGGGAACTGCGATCCCCCGCGATCCCCCCCGAAATGACCTCTGCTTAGCTTTGACAAAGTTGCCTTCCTACCCATATGGTACCTGTATTTTGCCTCTCTTTTCTTCCTCCAGAGGCTGAAATCATTTCTGATTTCAGAAGCGGTATAAGAAGAGAAGAATATATCTCTCTCTCTCTCTCTCTCTCTCTCTCTCTCTCTCTCTCTCTCACACACACACACACCCACACACACACACACACCCTTCCATAACACTACAATTCACAACACTACAATACTAATAGGGTGCTGAGAATGGAAGCCACTGAACAGCTTTATAGGCCACCACCTCCAAACACTACTAGAGATTTGTTTTTTGGATATAGTCCATCTGACCATTTCCTGCTATGTCTTCCCCACATGGAGAGAATCACTTCTACTGCTGCTATTTCATCAATATTGCAGCAGCATTGTTTTTTGTGTAAGACTCAGAGAACAAAGTAGTATCAGCAGTTTCCTGGTTTTCCATTTTCCACCTGCAGGAAAAGAACCACTGATGCGACAGCTGAGGGCCACTGATATTCCCTGAGTCTAGAAAGGAACAGCAACACTGCTGCAGTGCTGGTGAGTGGGCAGCAGTCTTAGTATTTGTGAAAGATGGGGTGAGGGACAGTGACTTTCTCCAGCTGCCAGAACCACCTCTCCTATTAAGCAGGCAGAGGAAGTTGCCTCAGATAGCAGCAACGTTTGTGGACTCAGCACCCTCCCATTCCCAGCTGTCCATCTTCTGAGCCAGAATGACTAATCCTTCTTACCCTCTGTCTTGCAGTCCCTTTAAAAAACTGTCCAGCAAATCATGCATACCTTGAAAGTCCTCCTGAACTTGGGAGCTACCAGTCACAAAATGGCAGCTCAGTGGGTGGAGGCTTCTAAAATTACAGCATTAAAGAGCAGAGGAAAGAAACCTTTTTTCGGCTGTTTTTTTCTTCTTCAAAGCAAACTGCTACCACCACTCCAAACTGTAACTTGCCCTGCAGGGAGGAAATATACATTTGTTTCTGTGTTTTCTCTGTAAGAGGCAAATAGATGCTTTGAGGCAGAGGGCAAGAGTCAAGAGTCAATAGCATGCTCCTTTCCCTCCAGATCGTGTGTATGCACATAAAGGAGGAGGAGAGGCAGATGGGAAAGAATGCTATATGTGTGTGTGCATGACCCGTTCTCCTTCACACAAAGGAGAAAGAGGAGAGAAGCTGTTGCCATATTTTTAAAGGGAAGAATTTAAAAAGTGATTACAGCAGCATTGGATGAGGGCAGAAAGCTACTTTTACTGGCTTGGAGAGTGATTAGTGGTTCCCAAATGGCTTTCTGCCAACTACTGACCTAAGGAATTACAGTAATTGACAGGGTTTCAGGGCAACCAGAACTACCTTATCGGTATTTCTGGATATTCGTTCAGCCAGATATAGATTTGGCTATTTTTCAGCTATATAAAATGGCCAAGCCCCCGACTTGTCCTTTTATCCCATGATTTTTGAGCTTACTTAGGAGCCTTTGATGAGGAACTTTATCAAAAGATTTCTGGAAGTCACGGTAAACAATATCTATTGGATCCCCCTTGTCCACATGTTTGTTCACCCCTCAAAGAATACTAACAGGTTAGTGAGACAAGATCTTTCCTTACAGAACCCATGCTGAGTCTGCCTCAATAGGTTTTGTTCATCTATGTACCTACTAATTCTTTCCTTAAGATCACCAGACCTGTAACTTAGCTACAAAAAGGAATTGGATGGTGGAAAATTCTATCAAATCACAAGCGATATATGGTGCCCTGTGGGTTTTCAAGGCAGGAGACCAACAGAGGTGGTCTGCCATTGCCTGCCTCTGCATAGCAACCCTGGACTTCCTTGGTGGTCTCCAATCAAAGTACTAACCATGACTGACTGTACTTAGCTTCTGAGATCTCCTGAGATCAGGCTATCCTAGGCCATTCAGGAAAGAGTACCAAAAGGAATTACAAAAAGGAATTACAGGGTACCAAATATGATTTGGAGCCAGGGTCCTGTGGGGATTAATGTTTTCTTCTGCACCATTTCCCAGATGGAAAAGGTGTCCCCCTAAGCCCTGTAAAAGAAAAAAGATAGCTATTCAGTTTCAATTTATGGTGTTTTTACCCAATCATTATTCCAATGTGGAGCTTATTGCTGTCTCAGAAGGTTCCCACATCAGTATTAACCACATACAGACTTGCTTAGCTTCAGGGGTTGTTTCGTAGAAAAAGAGCTAGGGGAACTCATTAGCATAACTCATTAGCATATGCCACACCCCCTGACATCACCGGAAGTGTGTCATAAGGCCACACCCCCTGAC
>NW_015176456.1:669072-710063 GCF_001447785.1 Gekko japonicus | reverse complement strand
GAGTCAATAGCATGCTCCTTTCCCTCCAGATCGTGTGTATGCACATAAAGGAGGAGGAGCGGCAGATGGGAAAGAATGCTATATGTGTGTGTGCATGACCCGTTCTCCTTCACTCAAAGGAGAAGTGATTAGTGGTTCCCAAATGGCTTTCTGCCAACTACTGACCTAAGGAGTTACAGTAATTGACAGGGTTTCAGGGCAACCAGAACTACCTTATCGGTATTTCTGGATATTCGTTCAGCCAGATATAGATTTGGCTATTTTTCAGCTATATAAAATGGCCAAGCCCCCCAAATCCTAAAAATATTCTGGATTTTTTGGGACCACCAGATAGTCAAAGTTAAAAGGTGTTTAAAGGAACTGCAGTCCCTTTAAACACCTTCCAGGTAAAGTCACTGCTTGGAGAAGGTGTTTAAAGGGACTGTGAGCCCTTTAAATGCCTTCGGAGTTCACTTGCAGAGTTACAGCTTGGCGAAGGCATTTAAAGGGACCACAATCCCTTTAAATACCCTTTTCTCCCCCCTGAAACCAATGGAGGATGGGGGTACCTTCTTTGGGGGCCCATAGAATTGGACCCCCTGGTTCAATGTATTTTAAACTTGGGGGGGGGTTAAGCAGAGGCACCAGCAGCTATGCTGCAAATTTGGTGCCTCTACCTCAAAAAACAGCTGCCCTCCAAGCCTCAGATACCCCTGGATTGATTCTCCATTATACCCTATGGAAACCATTGACTATACCCTATGGAAACAATTGTCTATGGAAACCATTAAAAGAGTCAAAAAATGTGGAATTACCAAAAAAAAAAAAAAAAAAAAAAATCAAAAAACCAAATCCAAATACCATACCAGTATTGGGATTCGGGAATATTGGGACATACTAATATTTTCAGGTTTAATATACTTGAACCCCCAAAATACCGGAGTTTTTGCACAGCCCTAACCAGAACGATGACTGAACTCTTGTGAGAGGTAGGAATCTCACAAGAACAAAGTTAGAGTCCTGTGGCACCTTTAAGACCAACAAAGTTTTATTCAAGGTGTGAGCTTTCATGTGCGTTCACACTTCATCAGACGATGAAATGGAATTAGAGACCATACTTGTATATATACAAGGCGGCTTGTTAAATTAGCATGCAAAATAGTGAAGTGTTTTTTAGCAGATAAAAAGAATGATAACCAGAAACCAAGCTTGTCATTCTTTTTATCTGTTTAAAAGCACTTCACTATTTTGCATGCTAATTTAACAAGCCACCTTGTATATATTGCAAGTATGATACGTAATTCCATATTATTGTCTGAAGAAGTGTGCATGCACACAAAAGCTCATACCTTGAATGAAACTTTGTTAGTCTTAAAGGGTCCACTGATTACTCTAATTTTGTTCTATTGCTTCAGACCAACACGGCTGCCCACTTCGATCTACTTTTAAGATGAGTTAGGGAAGGCCTATGAGGAAAGTGTGGCTTGCTATGCCATTTTTAAAAGGAGTCGAAATGAGGTCAGAGGGCACACAAGCTTATCTGATTGTGTTCTCAGGAGGATGTGGCAAAGAAAGAGGCCTCAGGCCATAAAATGTCTGCTCTGCCAGCAGCCTGTACCTTAATGGCTGTCTGAGCTAGTAGTGCCTCTCTAAGTCCAGTTTCTTATGCAGCTTTGCCTGGGAGTGTGTCCCTCTGGAATTAATGGATCATTTCCAAGAAACCACACATAGGACTGAGCTGTGAGAGTGGGAACAAGCTGTGAGTCAGCGGCAAATGGGCAAAGTCATGCTCATTTTTGTTTTATGTTGCTTCCACAGAGAGACTGAACTGCCTCATAGAGATATGTAGGTTTACCCTTCTGCCAGACAGAGACAATTTAGCTTTTCATTCACATGTTCATTCAGCCATGCACAGCTTTCACAATATTGAGATAGAGACATAATGGGAATCATGTGGAGAGCTATTCTTTCTCATGACAGCAACATTGTAGGATCTAAAGAAACTGGGTATGTTTGATCGTGGTTTTTAAGGCTATCTTTAGGGCTGTTTTATCTATTGCTTTCAAACAGAGGTTTCACACACTTCGAAAGAGTGAGTATTTTTCAATGACTGGATGTCATCTTGGCTTTCCTGTCAGGTACACTGAGGTGAAGGTCTGGGGCCTGGAGATAAATAATTACTATGGCCAGGTAGGAAAGCTGGAGTCAGCATTAAAAAAAACCCTGCACTGCAGGCTAGGTATATGGAAACAGGCTGTTTGCACCAGCCTAGTTGAATGATAAAAATATTTTACTATTGACTATTGGTTACCTGCACTTGTAAGTTTCAACAGGTTTTGTTTGTGTTTGTTTGTTTGTTTGTTTGTTTTCATGATGGCTTATTTTATTAGAGACTTTCAAAAACAACCTTCCCTTCCAACTGACAGAAGCCAGTATTAAATCTACGCACTTGAATTTTCTGTTGGCATACCCATGTCATTTAATGTGAGGTTATTGTGTGTGGTCAGGACATGTGTCCATGGGAATATGATCCTACTCTTTATATGGAGCCCATACACACAACTGGTTTTAGGAGCTGTAAAACTTTGGAAGTCTCAACACAAGCAAATGGGAATATCCTCCGAGTGGATTGTTCTGTATTATTTTTATACTGATGTTACCTGCCTTGAGTCCTGGAGCACTAAGGAGAAAGGCAGCTATATAAATATTAGACTTGTACATTGAAGACTGTTTTATTTCATATTTTTTTATTTCCCAAAAGGGACTGTTCACTACTGAGTTGTTTTGTATGGTTTTGTTTTATTATTTTTTTCCCATTTATTACAGTTGTTTCATTTTCATAAGTATGTATCATCATTTCAGTGGCTTCAATAGAAGACATACATCTTTTTATCACGTCTGTACCTTCACTTTTTCCCCATCCACACTGGGCGAAGGTCAGGAAGATTATAGCATTCCTTGAGGACATCCACATTGCCAAGTTTTGGACAGAATAATGAACACCACCCCCCCAAGTTAATGAAATGCATCAATGTTTAGCATTAAAGTCTGTGGGGGAATTGGTAGGAAAGATTCTAAATAGTAATGCAGATAGCACTGCAGCAATATAGCTTGAATAACAATAGTACGAGGAAGAGGGAGAAGGAAGAGCACTTGGTGGCACAAGCAGAGCAGATCATCTCATCATGACAGGCAGCAGGAGGTCCTCAAGGTAGATTTGTTTTGATGGGGGATAAGGGTTGGAGAACAACAGGAAGTGGGGGAGTGCAGACTGCAAGGGAAATTTTGGCACAACAGGGCAGAGGAGGAAGGGAGGTAAAGTCCTATTCCATATTCTTCATGTTTGGAATCCTAGCAGCTACAGCTTGTAGTGAATCAAGAAAGCCCAGAAGTGCCCCCCCCCCAATGCTGTGTTATCTCTGAGCCCTTATTAGGAAAATGTTATCTTCTTTGTAAAAGTGAAAGCAATAAAGGCAATGACTGCAATAATGAAAGAAACCAGTACAAAATGAAATAAAAATGTGGTATGTTTTTTACATTGTAGGCTGTTTAGAAGGGGAATTTGTTTTGTTATATTAATTCAATAATTATAAAAAAATTCAGTGTTAGTAGTTATTGTAATCAATAATAGAAGAAACACACATGTTTAATTAATTACGTAGAAAAAAATCTTTTTTGCAGCAACTTGCTATATTGAGCAGAGGTCCATCAGTAGCTATTAGCCACAAGGTATAGATAGGGGCTCTGGGGCAAGTGATGCTCTGTCTTCTTGGTGCTAGGGGGGGGGTCAACAGTGGAAGGGCTTCTAATGTCCTGGCCCCACTGGTGGACCTCCTGATGGCACTGGTATTTCTGGCCACTGTGTGACACAGAGTGTTGGACTGGATGGGCCTTTGGCCTGATCCAACATTGGCGTCTCTTATGTTCTTATGTTCTTATGATGTTGGGGCTGATAGCTGGGAATTTAACACTGGCTGAAGCAAAATGTCTCAGGCAGTATCTCCAGACACAATAACTCCAATTACACCTATTACAGGTCAGCAATAATGGCACTTGACTGGTTGATAAAGTACAGTGCAGGGCTGAAAGTGGGTTGAGGCATATATAGAGACCCCAAAAATACAAATTAGAAAATTCAGAAATAAGATTCATTAAATCAAAATTACTGCAAAGAATCAAGTTTAGAGAATCAACAAATCTGTATGAAAGAATGTCAAGCGCCCAAGTGTATGAACAAGTGGTCTATTCAAGCAGAAGAAAAAGGAGGAAAGAAAGTGAGACAGACAGAGGGCCTTGACCACTGACCAATAGCAAGGGACTTCAGTTTTGCAGTCTCTGGGCAGCTGGTAGCTACAGCAAAGTTGCTTCTGGCAAGGAGGAGGGAGCTAAGCTCCTTGTGGCTACTCATTTCCAGCCAGTTGCTGGATCCAGTCTGCTCCCCCCGCCACACACACACACACACAAATAATTTCACAAAATAGGTATAGAAAATCTTTTGGACAGTGCCTATGAAGTCAGCCTGTGTGTTTGTTTGTTTGTGTGTGTGTGTGTGTAAAGTGCAGTCCAGTTGCAGCCAATTTATGGTTACCCCATAGGGTTTTCAAGGCAAGTGATTAAGCTGAGCTGCTTTGCCTTTGCATTCCTCTGAAAAATCTTCTTTGGCAGTCTTCCATCCAAGTATGAACTCTACTTTTTTTCTGAGATCTGATGAGATCAGGCTATACTATACTGGTCCACATCTCCCATCCTTTGGTAGCATGTTAGAATGAATCCATTTAAAATATGTGGATAGAAATAAGTTTTTCTTTCTGTCTATTCTCTGGCTTTTGCATTCAGAAAATCAAAACTCGAGAGGCCATGTAGCACAGAAATCTCTTAATCGATTCTTTTGGTTTTCTGTCATTTTTTTCTGTTACCAGAATAGACGCAAGACTATCTATTTCCTCTCAGCACAAAGGCTGGTTTTCTCCATGGCATTGCAATGAAATGAGAGGCAACTGCATTCTTATTGGTAGGGTGATATAACTGATCATTTGGGCTTTAAATGTTATCCTTATTCCCATATTGATTGGAAGAATGCAATTAAAAAGTAGAAGTCAAAATAATTAGCATTATTTTACTGCAAAAAATTTCAGTGGGAAATCTGTCAAAGTCACACCACATCCAAATGTCTTGAAAACATAAATCCCAACAAAAGTGGCAATGAGACCAATTAAGGATATGCATGCATCTTTAGAAGGTCAAGAAGCAAAGCCTAATTAATCTTATGTGAATGTGAATTTTGTAGAATAATGGCTCTTCAATGACAGCAAGAGAAGTATAAATGAGAAAGTGGTGAAGTGAAATTTAAAATTTTCCAGAATTGCACTATGGGGAGGGGGGGGAAGGGAGGTAAAGAAAAAGAACAATGTGTGAAAACGTCCAGAGCGGTGATTGCTTTTTATCAGAAGCCCTTTAGAGGCAACACTCCACTGGCATAATAGATGGTCACAAAAGGAACTGGGATCATGTATATTTATAAGCAAATCAGAGAGGAGAACTGAGAAAAAAGCAATTATAAAACCTGACACACTTGTCACAAACCATATTAGCATTAGATGCTTCATTTACACACACTCAGAATGATATTTGCACACCTCTGTGAGCAGAAAGTGAAGCTGTCTGGCTCTTCTCCTCCTTATGTACACTCACAGCCTCTTCACATCACATTTAAGACAAGTGTAACACTGAACCAGACTTTTTATAAAGATGCCTCAATTAAAAAGCAATAAAATTAAATTTATTAGTTTAAGATTGAAAATTAATCTAAATCGACAAAGGAGTCATAAGAACATAGAATGATGCATAGACCAGCTTCTAGTGATCTATTCTTACCATTTTGGATGCCAGAGATAATTCTTACTCCAAGCACATTACCCAACTTCTGACATCCATTTCTCTTAAAATATATGTGAAATTCAAGGCATATTGATTTTATTTATATCTACTGTGCTCTTTTGAATGGTTCACGCTAGAAATAGGCAGAAATGCTGTGGAAGCAGTCTCCAACGATATTGAGACTATTTTATGTAATGTTCTCCACCTTGGTATGGAGGTTGCTTTCAGTGTACCACAGATAATAGGATAGAATAGGATAGAATAGAATAAGAAAGGGATAGAATTAACTACGCAAGTAAAGAGATTCTGAAATATTCTGAAACAGCAGTACAAAGAAAAAGTAGGCAGGTGTATGCCCCAGGTAATGCCCATTCTGTTAATATAAATCTCACAAATATAATGCAGCAACAACTGGAAAAATTCAGGTCTGTCTGTTATTCTATAGCACCTTGCTATCTGCTTTCAGGATGTGTGCCTGAGTGCCAAATTAGACAAGGTGGCATCCCTGAGTTCGCCCTGGGGATGTGCTACAATTTTGTAGTGTGAGTTCCTATTGGGGAACTCCTTTTGACAATCTTTAAAGGGTTCATTTCTGGTTGGGGCCATCATGGCACGGGGGAAGGAAGGACTCCTGCCTCCCGCCCACACTGTTTTTTCTACCCAAAAATGCACCAGGGGACATTAGTTGTGGACATACCCACCCAGAACCATTTTGGTCAGAAAAAACAGTGTGGCAGGAAGCAGGAGCCCCCTCCTCCCCCCATGCTGCAGTGGTCTCAACCAGAATCAGGCTTCTGCAACACTGTTAGAAGGAGTTGTGTGCTGAGAATTCACTCTTCAAAATGGTGGCACATCTCTGGGGTGAACTTAGAGATGCTGTCTTGTTTAGTTGGGGCCTTCACAGAAGACCTTACTGGTGTTCCCTCTAAACAGGATCATTCCAGTTTTGTATGCAGTGTTTTAACTTCCTTTCAACTACTGCATTGTCTTAATGGTTGTTGTAAGAGGGTTTGTTCCCCCCCCCCAATATAACCCGCTATTTTCTTCATTACATTTTTTATTCTCTGGAACTGTGACCGCAGGAAATACTGCACAGACTGGAGCAGGGGAACTAGAGGAAGCTCTTTCCTCTATGTTTTAGGAAGTTCTTTCCCAATAGATTTTTTTTCCATGAAAGTTTAAGGCATATGTAATTCAAAGGAATAATGAGTAGATTATCTTTTGCTGAGAATCTGTCTAGAATTGATACAGTGACCCAGCAATACAGCATGATTTCAGTGCAGTACCAGGGATGGTTAAGGAAGACCTACACGTTATGATAATGCCAGGATGGGAGAAATCTTGAATCGTTCCCAAGAATATTATTCATACAGATTATTGATAGACAGAAATTAAGATGCACCAATATATTTCACCCAAAGCTTTTCAATCCATGACAGCCTCATTGTGTGAAATTGGCACAAGACTCTTAGGAACTGGTTTGGATTTTTGTTGTCTTGGAGTTACCATGAAGATCATACTTGTTCATGGAAGATACAATGTTCATAAAGTATGTTGACCACATATTCTAGAAACTGATCTGAGTCTGTCACTGTACACAAGGTTCAAATTGTTGTTTTCAGTATTTTTCTCATATTTCTGGAGAATACCATACAGTAAACGGAAAAGATCTCCAAAATCTAAAACCAAAATGGTGGTGTGTTTGCATTGCCAGGCCTAATTGGAAAGGGGTTTCAATTATTCATGGTTTAGTTTTGTTTACAGTTCCATAACCGAAAGTCTTATTTTTTCTGCCTTAATTATTTTTCAAAGTTCACATTTCCCAGCAAAATCTGCACAACTTTGTCTTCAGGTGCCATTTCTTAACTCAGTGCATAAGTCACATCAGCTGTTTTATGTGCTATGACATCATTCCTAACCAGTTTGTTCAGAAACATTTAGTCTGCCAAATTTGTTAATCTTATCACCAAAAACAGCCTTTTACTTCCTGCTTCATGTTCTCTTTGAATATTTTATGCATTTGTGTTTATCTAAAACATTCTATGCTGCCTTTCCATCCAGTGAGTGTCTGCAAGAAAACAATAAACTTAAGATCCTCATAGAAAACAATACACTTAAGATCCTTCTTTTTCACTAAAAGTGTTATGGGCCCCGGTCACACGGGCAGGAAAATGCGGGGGGGGGGAGCGTGGCTGTTTGCCCCGGAGCAAAATAACACGCGGCTGCGCGATCAGACTCCCGTCGAGGTCCCGTCGAGGTCCCGTGATTAGGGGGGAGGTGCCAATCACAGGACAATCCTGCGGCGCAGCAAAGAAGCGGCCTCCCTAGCAAAAGTCTCCGTGGGTTTAACCCCTTCCAGGGCTGCAGAGGAATGCAAACTGTGTCCTCTGTCCGGTCCCCTCCAGGAGGAGCTTCAGCCGGGCCACCCTCTCGCCACACCCCCTCTGCACCTTCCCCTCTGCCGCCGGGTGCAGAGAGTTCCTCTTGAGCAGGCCGAGCCAGGAGTGGGGGGTACGGAAAAGAGGAGGGGGCTGTGTTGTTTGTTTTTAACCGAAGTGTGTGCATGCGCCGTTGGGTGCTTGTGCGCATCCCGTGGAGACTTGGGAAAAAACCTTTTAGCAACGGGACATGGACGGGCGCCGGATGCCACGACCTACCACCGGAAACGCGATCAGGCGCCCGCCCTTGCCCCGCGGTTTCCGGAAACTAGTACCTCGGAGGTACTAGTTTTTTACCCCGCATCTTCGGCGGGAAGCCTCGAGTTCGCCACGGGAGCTTTACGCTTCCCAGATGTGGCGCTGTGATTGCACCCGGAAAATCCGCCTATCTTCCATCTCTGTAGCATGGCTAATGCTCCGTGTGACCGCAGCCATGGATGTTTTTTCTTCAGTATTCACTCCAAGGTGATAATTTCCATTATATCCAGGAAAATACTTCTTTCATCTGCCCATTCAGGCTGACCTGTTGGTTATTGCTTTCATAAGACAGTAGATTCCCAGCAAAAGCTTGCTTACCCTGACTCAATTTGTTCTACTTTCATTATCTACACACTTGTGTCTGTATCCTCTTTCTTTCCTTGCACAGTTATTTCTATCAATATCTTTCTTTTAAAATGTGATCATTGCTTTTCTCTAGCAGGTTATTCTTTATGTGACTAGTATCTGAACCGCATACTCTACAGTAATGGAATCTACAGTGATTCCAAAGGTAGGATTTTAATCTTTGTACAGAGTCAAATTCTTCAAAGAACAAAAGCTCATACCCTATAACAAATCTTGTTAGTCTTTAAGGTGCTACTGGACTATTTTCTACTGCTACAGACAGAATAACATGGCTACCCATCTTCATCTATCTTCAAATAATTCATGGGTCTTTATATCAGACTGTTCTCCCCAGTGGGGATCAAAAGTGGTACTTGATCATGGAAGATGTTTCTGCATACCAGAAACAGAGCTGGCCTAGCCTCTCAGTGAAACATGCCAAAAAGACTTAGGCTGTGATCACACACTCTAAATAATCCACTTTCAATCCACTTTCCAACTGGATTTTGCCAGTTCATACAGTAAAATCCGGTTGGAAAGTGCATTGAAATTGGATTGAAAGTGGATTATTTAGTATGTGTGATCACAGCCCTAGAATAGAATAGCCTTGGAGAGGAGTAAGATACAAATGAGTAACACTATAACATGAGGTTTTGCAGATTGGAAACCATCTAACCCAGATCGATGGATGGTACGTGTTAAGACCCAGGAGCAGAAGTGTCTGTGAATGGCAAGAATGTGCAACTTCACAGAAGTGGAGATGCAGTTCAAAAATGTATTGATTGAGAGCTGACAGATATTCATATGAGTGAGAGATTTGTAAGCACTGTTTTAAAATATACTTTGTTATAATAAAAAGTATCAAGAGTGAACTAACAGTTTTATACATTGTAAGAAGCTATTCAAGTATAGATAACGTTGTATGATATTTGATAATTAGTTAGCCAAGAATGTTCACTCTTTATCAAGTGGGACAGCTATTGTTAGGAGATGATTTTAAAAACCTCTAAATACAAGAAGTTGAATTGATTGGGAGCTTCTTTTTAGAAGGGGCTCCTTGCTTGTGACATGCTTAACGTTGGATAAGATATTGTTATGAACTTGTGTAATTGCTCTCTAATTATCTATGTAGCAATAATGGATGGTATGATTTTCTGTTGAATTACTCAGTGTTAAGGATGCATATAGTTATGCTGTAATAAAATGGAAGCAAAGTTTCTCTAATAATATTATTTGTGTACTATACCCATAAAGAAACAAACATGTTGTTCAGGTTCAGTTTTTATTGCCTTTAGCCATAGGCCATTACAATGACAGAATAAGATATAAACTACTAAAACCAGAAAAATAAAAAGCTAATTTAATACACAATAAAACCTTTTTAATAGTTCCAATTCTTCCATCCTGGTCTTCGTTAGTAATTGAGCTATGGTGCTGCTACTGTTTGTTTTCGAATTTTCTCTGCAGCGAGGGCAAAGAGGGCCACCTTGTGTGAAATCTCAGCCTCTATGTCTGCTAGTAAGACTATAATCTTTTCTGTTTCTGTTTTAGTGCCTAGGGTGGCCAAAATTGGGCCTAGAAATTTCTTCCTAGGGGATTGATAGAGTGGGCAAAATAACAGGTAGTGGCACAGGTCCTCTGGCACTAAAACTCCACATGGGCAGGAACGATGGGCAGCAGGCATGTTGGTATAACGGCCTTCAAGCATTGCTGATCAAACATGTTGTTAAGATGCTCCTCTTGTCAAGAATTAAATGATCTGATATAGGAAAGCTAACCTCGGACATCTGAAGTGCATGCCTATATCTGAATCAAGTCGGACCGGAGTCATCCAGAATTTTTTTTCTCTCATATTGATCTTTGCACAAAAAAAGAAACGGAAAGCTACTTGTCTTACAATAAACATGAATTCAAACATATTTAAACTATAGGGGAAACATATATGTTAATACCATAGATAGTGATCTATTTGGGTAACATAAGTAATCTTTGGGATATTAGAACAGATTTTTTTTTCCAGTTTAAACCCTCAGCATATGCAATTCTCGCAGTCAGATTTTGATAGATTTATAAAAAGGATGCTTTACATTGACATTCAACTTATTTCACTAATAACAGTCAACTGAATAAGAAAATAGACCTACTTCCTGATTCTCCAGCAATAATAACAGATCCTTATGTGCAGCTTTTAAATAAGCAAAGATAGGAAAACCTTATTTTGCCTGATTATAACTTGTCTGGGAGAGAGAAAAATTTTAGCAGCTAATTATGGACATTTGTACTCCCAAATCTGGGTCAAAATATCTTTGTTCCTGTTTTCAGCAAGCATTCTGCTATTTATGCAGGACATTACCTGGACATTTTAAAACTTAATCAAAAAGGCAAAAGGGGGGGGGGTTATCAGGAATTCAGTTATTGTAAGTACATGATTAATATGACCTGAGGGTTGGGGTTAGAGAGGAGTTTTTAATATCCAAAATCTTATTGTCAAATGTAACAAATAAGGCTGGTGAAATTTCCCCATACAGAACATTTTCAATTCAAATGATGCCTTAAACTTTAGAATATGTACTACAATATTTACAGTTCTAACACAGTTGGCACAAATCAGTCCAAGGACAAACAGTAGGGATTTTGTCAGGAAGAGGTATGCAACATTCAGGACATATAACTAGCCACTAGATTTATAACATTTTCCACATTGTTATTAACTCATGCTTATATATGCAAAGAAGGAAACACAGTCTGAGTTTAAAATATATCATGTGAATCAGTTCTACTACTATTTGAAAATAGAAATAATAGGTCTTATTAGCAAAGTCTGAAGCCTTCCTGCAGCCTACACAGCATTCCTCTAATTTAAGTGGTGACATTTCTGCTACAGGAATAAGGCACTAGACATAGAGAAAGACTCCAAGTGTTACCAACAGAAGTGGTAGCATATAGGCCCATGTATCATATTCTCTCTCTAAGATTCACACACAGTTTTGAAAAATGGAATTCTTCACTTTCATCCATTCTGAGTTGTCTCAGAGAAAAGACAGCAAATGTCTGGTCAAGTCAGCTGAGCCATTACTTTTGGAAATCCATTTGTTTCGAAAGGCTTGTTTGGTCTCAGTGGGAACATCAGCTTCCTGTTGGTAGCTTGTACCCTATGAATGAAAACCACTTCCACTGATAAGATTTCATGAATTTGGCAGGATGGTGGTATTCCAGGATACATTTGACTGAATATGATATCTCTGCTCTTTTTGCATATTAATCTGACAAATGGAGCATTCTGAATGATTTTATTTGTGATACTCTGGGCAAACAAAAGTACACATTGATCGTTTGAGCTGAGTGTTACTGCTACATAGGGGTTCTGCTTTATTGTAGTGTTTATTGGCTATTGAAAGTTGCTTTGAGCATAAGTAGAAGCATGATACAAGTTTGTAAAATAAATATAAATAAATAGATAACAGTGTTCAAAACTGTAAAAGCATGTAGAAATTGAATGGGAAAATATACATTTCTGATTGGAGCCTAGCTGGATTCCTCAACCAGGGCCAGGGTGTTTTCAGCCTTGGCCCCAACCTGGTGGAACTCTCTGCCAAACAACATCCATGCCTGTGGGACTTAATACAATTCTGCAGGGCATCTAAGGCAGAGTTGTTCTGCCAGGTGTTTGGATGAGGACAGTAATGGGTTCTTCCATCTAGCTGGCACTCCTGTCTCTCTCCCTGCCTCCCCCCATGAGGTGGTGGCATATTCCTGGCAGTTTTATCGCCATTCATCTGTTACAACTAATGTTTTTAAAGTGTAAATGCAAAATTTACTTTTAGAAACTGTGGACTTTGTAAATTGGTCTTTGATGTACACCACCCTGAGCCCTATTTTATAGGGAAAGGAAGTTTAAAAATCCAGTTGATGATGGTGGTGCTGGTGGTGGTAGTGGCGGCGGCTCTTGAAATGGTAAAGTGCAAAGAAGTTATTAGTCCGATTCTTCTCTCCCATTGCATGCCATTCACTTTTTCAGCTGATTCAGCTTCTCTATTCTGAGCAAGACTTTCCTGGGTTGCAAAAATACTACACTGAAGAACATAAACTAAACATCTGGCAAATAGAAATTTACCAAACAGACCTACTTCCCAGGATTTTTAATACTCATGTATGTTATTTTGAAATCAGAGCACTGTTTTGATATTGATGCATTAAACAGGTACCCATCTGTAAGATTTATCATTCGATTTAGTAATCACAGAGTTTATTACAAAACAGAAGAATGTATTTGATTTCAGCACACACGAAAATCAAATGTATAGGTTTCTTTTTAATGAGCTACTCTTGTGTTTTCTTTATAGGTAGAATTCTATTCATGAGTATAATATATACTAATTAATAGCTAAAGTTAACTCCTTTGGATCCAGTGAAATAGGTTACTCATCACTACCAAGTCCAGGGTTCAAAAATATGTTTCCAATCCAATTGTAGGTCCCACTAAGTTCCATTGGACTCACTTTCAGGAAAGTATGCCAAGATCACACCCTTAGGAACCAGCCAGTTTTTAAACTTCATTTAAAAGGAAGAGGAGATTCAAGTGAAAAAATATATTTTATCCCTGTGATTTTTGCTTTCTTCCCTCCTTCTATCCATCAGCGGAATTAAAATAGCCTTTCAAAAATAGATCATGAAATAATATGAAAAATAGCCCCCTTTTCAGGTCATTTTTTTTTAAAGAGAAAGCTGTAGTAGTCTCTCACAACTTTTTTCTCTCTTTGTCAAGCAGATATTATTTTAAATTTCCGAACAACATACGTCAGCAAGTCTGGCCAAGTAATATTTGAAGCAAGATCTATTTGTATCCACTATGTAACTACCTGGTTCATCATTGATTTAATTGCTGCACTTCCTTTTGATCTACTTTATGCTTTTAAAGTCAATGTGGTGAGTATGGTCCTTGTATTCTACTAATATCGCCTATCTCAAGTGATCCTTTTCTTTGAAAGAATGTATTGTTTCATGATGGTGGTTAAAAGAGCACCAAAAATGTGTGTTGTATGTATTTTAGAGTACAACTATTGGTCTGTCACAAGTATGTAAAGTGTTTTGATCTGAAGTGCTTAAGTAGCAATTTAAAAAGAAAACCTTAGGCATAAAATGGAGGGGAAGGCACCTCTTGGATCTTTAGCCGTTTATATCTCACAATTTATGTAATTGTTGTACTTGTAGTCATTTATTAGGTTGTAATGTTATACTAAAAGGAGTTTTAAAGGTTAAGATGCTTATGATATTCAGTTCACCAATTCTTTTTTTTTAATATGGTGACGCTCCTGGAGGAGAGGAGAATGATGTAAGCTGCTTTGAATTCTGATTGGGGAGAAAGGCAGGATATAAATGAAGTAAAGAAATAAATCACATTTTACAGACCAGAACAATAATACTTCGGGCCCATTTGGTATTTTACCAGTGAGGTTTACACTGTGAAAACAAATCTGAAGAACAAGTACCCACCCCTCAGCGCTGTATTTAGAAGCTTCTCTGGTGGCACATTTTTTTCTAAGTGCCTTATATCAGGAGAGGCTGCCAAATTAGTCAACAGATGGAACACACCATTGAGATCAGATTGACATTGACTATTGAGAATTGTAAAACCAGTCTTACTCAATTACAAACTAAAAGTCTTTATAGTAACTTACCTGCTACATTTAACCTACTATCTAGAACACCATTGTTATTGGGGGGGGGGGGATGACCCAAGTCATGCAGAACTTAAAAGGACAAAACAAACCACTTGACTTGGGCTTGGGAGTGTATCAGTAGCCAGTATAGTTGATGTAAGATTGGGGTCATATGGTCCTGGAGCTACCCTGATCAGCAGTAGTCTAGTCTATATGTCACTAAGGCATGCATCACTGTGCCTAGATCTGAGTCAACTAGGAAGAGGTGCAGTTGACATGTCAGCCAAAACTGGGCAAAAGCACTCTGAAACACTGCAATGATCTGGTGTTCTAAGATGACTGCTGTGTCAAATTACCAAACCAGTCTCCATTCCAAATCCTGGCCTGAAGCCAGATTAAAATGGTTCTAGAAAATCAGTCTCTTCCAAGAGCCCCTAGAGCTGAGAAGCAACCACTTGCTCTAGCATATTACCCAAGAATGGAAGACTGGAAACTGGTTCTCCAACACAGTAGGACCCAGGGAAGGGTTGTCCCCTCCTCAAACAGGTCTAATCACTGCCTCCTTGAGCAGAAGTGGCACAACTCCCATTCTCAAGAAAGCACTTACCACCCAGCAAGCTTTCATGGCACAAGTGAAGATTCAAACCTGGATTTCTCAGATCCTAGTCCAATATTTTAACCACCACATCACACTAGCTAGTTGCTAGTACTCATTAGCAGATCTTGACTGTTGTCACACTGTATTTCTCTGCATGGATCCATTTTTTTTCTTTTGGGCAATTATAGAATTGGAAGACACCTACACATTTCCAGGATAACCTGGAATGAATGGATCACTACTCAAAGTACTAATTTTTTCAGGTTCAGTGGTATGTGCTGTAGGGAATGGTTCATAAGGCAGGCACAGAATCCGAAGTCAAGCTTAAAGGCTTTCTGCTTGGAAAATCTGCAGTAAGGTGTGCATGCATAATGGCCCTATAAATGAAAACAGGGAGCCCATATATCCCACCCTTAGTTTGCTTTCTTGAAAATTGCTCTTCACAATAATTTAAAATAAAGAAAAATAAGACTTATTACTGCTCATAAAACAAACTGAGCACTTCTTCCCTTCTCTCCTCAAAAAGAAGATTCTCCTAGCTATATCAGGAGGCCTGGATGGAAGTAAGAGAAAAGCAGAAAAGAAGAACAGATAACAAAGTTAGAGTCCAGTGGCACCTTTAAGACCAACAGATTTTTATTCAAGATGTGAGCTTTCGTGTGCACGCACACTTCATCAGACAAATGCCCATGAAACTTCTCTGGCCAAACAAAGCACTCCTTCCCCCTACTACATGTCTCAGTTTTCATTAGAGGGTGGAGACACATAGCTCCCTTGTTTATATCAACTTTAGCCTCTGTTGTCTCTATAAAAGATCTGATGTTTATATCATGATGTGATTTCTGATCATTTAGGTAAAGGTAAAGGTTCCCTTGCTCGAAAGCCAGTCGAATCCGACTCTAGGGTTGCGGTGCTCATCTCCGTTTCAAAGCCTGAAGAGCCAGCGCTGTCCGAAGACGTTTCCGTGGTCATGTGGCCGGCATGACTAAACACCAAGGCGCACGGAACGCTGTTACCTTCCCACCGAAGTGGTCCCTATTTATCTACTTGCAATTTCTTGCTTTCGAACTGCTAGGTTGGCAGGAGCTGGAACTAGAGACAGGAGCTCACCCTGTCTTGCGGCACCCGGGTCTTGAACCACTGAACTACTGACCTTCCACAGCCTGCAGTTCAGCGTCTTAACCACTTGAGCCACCGCAGCTCCATCATTTAGGATTTAATTAATCTTCTGTCTTACTTTTTTGCCCTTGGGAAATCCATTAATCCTGAGGCCTAAGAAGCAGGCTCTTAAATCTTTCTCCAATATATGTGCTAGTCTTCAAATTTCCACAAGATTCTTGGTTACTTTTGGCTGGTGTTGTTTCAGCTGAAAAGCATAATCTAACTAGTCTAAATTGATTTCATTTGGCCTTAGATTTGTGAGAAAATAAAATCTAAAAGAAGACTTGCAGATTCTCTATTTTGTCATTCTAAACTTATGGTTGTAACAATAAAGCCTTCTGTATGCATTTCAGCTCCTGCAGCAACAGATTGAACATAGTAGTAGGGAAAACCCACTTTGAATGAATAATGAGAAACAGCACACGCAGATGATCTAGTTTTATTAGCCTGTACTCTCTCAGGTTTAGTGAAAATATTAAATGTTTTATGATTTCTGCATCAAGGAATATTTAGAAAGAAACTTCAATAAAACAAAGGTACTAATCTTCTTTAAATACAAACTAAAACACACACATTCTTAATCTTTGTGTGGATACTCAATTGAGATAGTAAGAAATTTCAAGTAACTTGGGGTTATGTTTACACAAAATCTCTCTTGGGATTTGCATATCTTGGGATTTGGTTATTGCCAAGGAGGGCAAGTTTTTGCAGCACTTATTATCTTTTACAGAGCAATTAAACATTCGATCATCAGATATGCTGCTCCAGTATGGCATACTGGTCATATAGAATGTCTTGATTTTCTCCAAGTCAAATTATTTAGAAGCCTATTGGGTATTCTGCAAAGTGTGTCCTCCTCCACCTTGCAATCAGAGTTGTGGCTTCTAAGCCTATCTGCTATTATTTATCAATCTGTCAATAAATTCCAGTTTCCCCTTTTTGAGCCATCAATAGCTCATGTTTTGTTTCAGTTGTTAATTTCAGATATCTTTATGACCACCTGGAGTAGAAGTTTAGATAAAAGACTTTCCCTCCCAATACAGCGACTTAAGGCTGCAAGGAACAGTACTAGGAAATAAGCCGTAAAAAAAAAATCAAAATAAGATCTTAAATGAAGATTGGTCCTTGGTGCTCAAGGACGCAAATCGTAAATGTTCTCCACTCTTCTTACAGATACTCTTTAGTGGCAATTTTTCCTTGCCAGACTATTTCCACTGGCTCGAAATTCGTAAGTTTAGATGGGCTTTTCTGTTGGCAAGGTGTAACACCTTAAACTCACCTGAGGTGCAAGGGAGATATAACAGAATTCTTGCAGAGGAATTCAAATGCCCTCATTGTCCGTATCAAGTAGATTCCCTAGCTTATATTGTTTTAATATGTCCCCAAAACAATGCCACATGAAACAAATACATTTTTCCTTTAATAGAACAGCTAACAACACTTTCTGAGAAGCGGACACTGTGCTATCTGCTATCAAGTAGACTGGCGAACTGTGTGAGAGATGTGGCAATTTTTCTCTTTATACTGTCAAGAGGGAACTGATTTTCATTCTCACCTTTTTTTGTGAGGAACTGTAGATGAATAGCTAATGGCTGTTAAATCTAGGGAAAGGGAAAGGAATAATGAGAAATCATTATACATGATTTATTACCTTTGTGCAAGTTTATTATCAGATTATTTAAAATCTGGGGACTTCTTTGTCTCTTTCATAAAAATTAAATATGTGCTTAAGCATATCTAATTGAAAACAGAATTGTTCTCTAATATTTAAATCACTGCGGCAGTATTGGGGGGGTGTTGTATGTTATAAAGAGTAAACAGTATTTCTTTGGTCAATACCACCTATATAAAATTGGTATAATCTTGCTAACCACCACTTAGCTATAAAAAATCTCTTTGATGACTTTGGGCCATTCTCTATTCTCTCAGCCTAACCCATTTTGCAGGTGTGTTGTGAGATGAGAAGAATGGAAGAACCATGTACTCTGCCTCTGAGCTCCTGGTAACAAAGACAGTGTAGAAATGTGATAAGCATTTTGCATTTTGGCTGCTTTTTCTAACATTTTACTTCAACTAATCTTCATGCATCTACTATACATACACATTTCCTACTGCTGAAATTGTGGGTTCCGCGTATTTTCCATTCAGCTATAATGCTGATTATTCAGTTACAACTGTGCACCTCTTCATACACATACAAAATCATGATGTGGTATATTAGAAATGGAGAGAAACTTGATGCATTTTGTGGGGATGCATTTCTGGGGAGGAAGCCTTCCTTTCTCAGTCACACTTTGGTTAGATGGTGAATGTAGCTTGCTAGCCTACTTGGCAATGCTAACCCATTTGTCAGAGCTTACTTTATTCTTTGGAAAGAAAGAGCAAGATATCTGATATAGGTACACCTGCAAAGTCAGCTATAAAATACAAATAAAAGGAGACAATAATAAAGGAATTGGGGCAAAATAATGGCCTGCGAAGGAGCATCATGAAACATTTGCCCAAATGAATCATGGGAAATTAAAGTCTTTTGAATAAGGCAATATTTTCCATTGAAGAAAGTGGTAGATAGCTGATCAAAGATAATCAGTGTGCTCTTAGGTTAGCTGTGGTGAACTTTACCAGCTTTTAATGCCAAGCCATATTTTTTTAAAACCTTCTATGTATGCCCTTTAATAGGGTGATATACCACAGAATATTGCACATGTTTGACTGACTTGTAGACCTGAATGAGTGCATTTATTACAGGTTTTATAATTGACAAAATATAAGGAAGCTTGTTCAGACTGTTGGGGAAACTACTGAGTATTCTTTTGTTCTTTTAGGTGTCCATTGTTCACCTTCTCAAGACAGTGCGATTGCTGCGTCTTTTACGTCTTCTTCAGAAGTTGGATCGCTATTCCCAGCACAGCACTATAGTTCTGACGCTTCTTATGTCTATGTTTGCATTGCTAGCTCATTGGATGGCTTGCATTTGGTATGTCATTGGAAGGAAGGAGATGGAAAAAAAACCATTTAATTGGGACATAGGTAAAGGCCTTTGCTTTGTTTTAATTTTTACTCAGTAATTCAAATGCACTTTAAAACATCAGGATACAAGAATTACAATCACACACAAAAGTATACTCATGTTTGAGCAAAGTTGTCATTATTAGTTCTTGTGATCATGTTATAGTTTTTATCTTTAATTTCAATTATTTCTTCCAAGGAACTCAGTTTGGCCTATATTATTCTCTCCCTCATTTTATCCATACAACCATAAGAGATAATTTATTCTGAGAGACCAAGGTGACCCAATAAACTGAGTGATAAAGTGAACTAAGGTCATGCCATATCCTAGGCTGACACTAACCATTGCACCCAACTAGCTCATCCAGGTCAGAACAGCTATCAAGGAGTCACTAGTGCAGATCCTTAGCTTCAGAAATGGAATTATATCAGAGACCTTTGACCTTTGAATTCCCAGTGCATACAGTTCAGGAAGTTTTATGGTCTATATAAATCATCCTTGTGATCATGTTATAGTTATCATATCATTAACATAGAGTTATATATGTTATGTGATCATGTTATAGTTATAGGAGTCACTAGTGCAGATCCTTAGCTTCAGAAATGGAATTATGTCAGAGACCTTTGAATTCCCAGTGCATACAGCTCAGGAAGTTTTATGGTCTATATAAATCATTTGCCCTTTCATGAGGTGGAAACAAAAAAAGCTAGCCATTTTGTGCTAAGTATGAGTTTTCTTTAGAAATCTATATGAGTTTTCTCTAGGGTTGCCAGGTCCATTAGCAATGCTGGTGGGGAGAGGGGGGGGGACATTCCGGAAACCAGAAGTGACATCACGCAACATGCCTGCATCACTTTTAAGTGACGTAGGCACACTGGTGGTGACTCTCTGGTTTGGGGGCAAAACTCTATGGTAAAATCAGCCTAAAACCATAGAGTTTTGCCCCAAAACCAGAGTGCCCCCCCGATGTCATCAATGTGCCTACATCACTTCTGAGAGATGTAGGCATATCACGTTTATTTCTGGTGATGTCACTGTTTGGGGGGGATTTCCTCCTGCTGGCCTACTGGCTGGCAGAAGGCAGGAACCCACAAAACCAGGGGATCCCTCACCATCAACTGATGAATGACAACCCTAGTTTGCTGAAACATTGAGATCAACTTCTAGCGACATGCCACCATTAGCTGAAGCAACATGAGCAGGTATGCATGGCTAGGGTTTTCAGATTTGACCTTTGGACTGGGGACTTCTCTTTTCTAAGAGGTGCTTCATAAACTACCAAACATCTGTTGTGACATCTGTTATTCCACTGCAGAACACTCTTTAGTCCAAAAGGAAGGGGCTGTGGCTCAGTGGTACACTATCTGGTTTGCATGCAGAAGGTCCCAAATTCAGTCTTTGACATCTGTAGTTAAACAGATCAGGTAGAAGGCAATGTGAAACATTTAGAAGAAGTATACTTTTGCCCTTGTATGACGTATGACGTTGAACAGATGTCCTAACCTGTACTGTTAGCCATTAATTTACTACAGATGTTAATTTATTGTTGGTGATTGTGACAGGTCAGACAGAGCCGAGGATGGGTTCCTGAAAGGCAGTTAAAGTCCGGGCAAGGGAGACCAAGTCAAGAGTCTAGTCCAAGAGTTCAGAGCCAAGAGAGCTATGGATGGACCCCTGCTCCTTCTTTTCTGTGAGGCAGATTTTCCTGCCAAAACACTGTTCACCACTCTGACTGAACAGCCTCTTAATAGCGTGTCTGAATTATAAATTTATAACTTTCTTTATGTCCCACCCAGTGTTAAAGAAGTTATTTGACTTTTTCTCAGGCGAGCCCTCTTATAAAAACCCCTTTGGAAATGGCACTTTGCATGAAGTAAAGGTGAACCAAAAAGGTTGATTTTATTCAACAGGCACAGTTGTAACAGGAATAGGGCAGAGGATGATGAGTTCTTCAAACTGTAGTTCTTAATTAAAAAATTAGAATATCTTGACCAGGCAACAGAATATACTTAAAGCTTGAATTCTAAGAGACTTAGTTCTTTACTGTGAGAGATTTGTTTGTCTTGGAGATTTCTTACAGCAACAAAATTTCATAACAATATCTCAGTTTTCTAAAAGTTAGAACTTTCTTCCTGTATATCAATATTCCCTTTTGGAATTATAACTTTCCCTTTCTGTACTCTTGAGGAGTCTAAGACCATTTCCCTTTTCACTTCTCAAACCAGAGATCCATTCTGAATGAACCCTCTGACTAACTGGGTAAGGAATATCCTCCTTTTCCTGGGAACGATAACCCTTTTCTGTTTGGCTAGTTTGGCAGTTTTCCACTAACTTCCCAACCTCCTCTGCCAGACTTTAACTGCAGTTCTGGAGACAGCGAATAAACAGAGAATTCAGCTAGTGCTGACACTTAGATGTTAAGTTCTTTCTGAACTTTTCCCCAAACGTTTTGGGGTATAGTAAAAGCTAGTTGTGGCCTTTCACTTCTCAAGTGACTTGTCTGTTTCCCTCAGACTGACACACACACACACTGGCAACTGCCAAGTCAAAATCCAAATGATGACTGACTGACTCTCTGACAAGACTCACAAGATTTTATAAAACTCTCCTCAGCTGGAACTGACTAATGGGGGGGGGGGGCACAAGCAGGCAGCAGCCTGTCACTCAAACTGCTTTTCAGTGCATTAACCCTTAATCTCTCAGCTCTCTGAGTTTGATGGACTAAGCATCCTGGTTTTTGAGCTCAGTTCATCACAAGGGCCATTACCAAGGGGTTGTCCAAGAGGAGTAGTCAAGCAGTCCAAGGATTACTCACAAGCAGGAGTCAAGCAGCCTCCCTTGGCTGGTTTTTATAGGCATGTGCCTAAGGGTCAAATTTGCAGCCAGCTGCTCAGGAGTAATTCTGCAACTCCTCAGGCAGCTGGTGTCAGGCCAGGAGGCAAGCACTCTCTTGTCTCTCCTGTAGTTCTGCTCATAGCCTCTGTCTGCTGTGCTCAAAGGGTATGAGTGATACTGGAGGGCTGGGAATGATCAGCTTAGTTTCACCTGTAGACTCAGGGCTGGAGACTGTCAGTGGCTCTGGACCAGCTGTTGACTGTGAATACTGATCAGCCTGCAGTTCATCTTCCTGCTTGCTGGCTTCTGCTGATGCAGAGCTGGCTACACATGGCTCCTGTCCTTCTGAGGAGTCCTCTTCTCCTAAGGAGTCCTCACTGAGCCCTTACTGACCCACAAAAGTGATTTTTCTGACTTGTTATGTTGTTTTTACTGGCTCTGCCTTTTATTAGTTTTTGCTAATTTTAACATTTTTTTAAAAGATGAGTCATGTTTAATTGTTTTATTATCTCTGTGTTATGATTTTTTAGAATAGGTAAGCTACCTTTTATATTCTTTATAACAGAAAAATGGGATATACATTTTCTAAATAAAATAATATACAGGAAAACATCTAAATATACAGCAAGAAAAATATTAGGCTTTCCTTACTGTTTCTACAGAAATAATTTAACATTTTTAGTGCCCCTTTCCCCCCAGTATCCTAATATATCCATTGTTTTTTCTCTCTTTTTAAATTGACTTCTTTGTATGTGTATGTTTGTGTGCAGAAAACAAAAAGAGTACCCCCCCCCCCAATGTCTTAAAAATGTCTTCTTGGTTTTATTCATTCTGTTGACCTAAGGCATTTCTTACCAATTTCTAAGGGACAACATAAAGCATAAACTGATGATAGAACACAATGGAAAGACAGGATAAAGTGGCGGGAAATAATAGTAGAAAGTCCGAAATTTCAAGGGGTACTAAAGGCCAATGGGTTGAAATTTAGTTTATTATTTATTCCGATCTTGAAAATTAGTATAATCAATGCAAACTGAAGTTACATATAGAATCAGCTCAAGATCAGCAAGTAGCCTGAAAGCATCAACAGACGTAATTATTACAATTTTTTTTCAAATTGTTGATGCTGCAATACTGAATATATTGAAAGCCCAGAAGGGGAGCAGTGAAATCTGTAATTACTAATCAAAGGAAAGACAGCATTCAAAAAAGCATTTCTTAAACTGGGTTGTGATAAGAACTCTAGTAAGGTTGGCAACTCCAGGCTGGGAAATTCCTGTAGTTTTGAGGGAGGAGCTTGGGAAAGCAGAATTTGAGGAAAGGAGGGAGCTCAGCATGAAGGGGATGCCAGAGTCCACCTTACAAAGGGGCCATATTCTCCAGGGGAACTGATCTCTGTGCTATAGGGGTCACTTGTAATTCCAGGAGAACACCTGCCCCAGCCTGACAGCTGACAACCCTAACTATAGGTGGGGCTAAGCTTTCAAGAGCCCCAGCTGCAAGTCTATTCGCTGGGAACATGTGCTTTACTTTTATTTATTCATTGTGTTCTTTTTATCTTTATTTAATTCTGTCTAAAACATAGATGACAAAAACCTCACTGCATAATAAATGCCTTAATTCTGTTAACAAAAGAGCTATATACTATAAGCCATGTGAGCCCCCCTTTCCATCTGCAGTTGGGGGCCACATAGACAATAAAGAGATTTCTCTGCAAACTTGAGGGATCCTCCAGGTTTGCAGAAAAATCTCACATGATTAAATTTCCTCCAATTTTTTTTTTTAAAAAAAATACTTTTCTTCTGCAGCGGCAATTGGTAGCTGTGGCAGAGCCTGGTGGCAGACACCAGGAGCTGCTCCGTGGCTGACCACAGGGCTAACACACACCAGGAGCTGCTCTGGGCTTGGCTGCAACATCGGCTGATGCCAGAGCTGCTTGGGGCCTGGCCACATTGGCAGCACATGCCAGGAGCCACTTGGGGCCCAGACACAGCAGACACCAGGAGCTGCTCTGGGCTCGGAGTGGCTCCCAGGCATTGCTGCCATGGTTGGACTTCAAGGTGAGCAGGTGGGCATGAACATACCAGTTCATCAGTGGGGAGATAGGATTCCCCCCAACAAGTTTTGCAGGGGCCCCTTGTGTGTGTGTGTGTGTATAATATGCCAAGAAAAGGAAAGATAACTCACCTTTACAATAACTATTTAGAATATTAATTAAAATTGGGTTTAGATTATATGGAAAGAGTTTCTGTATAATTATTTAAAAAATGGGACTGAATGTTTGCCCCCTATTAAAAATCAAAGGATTTTTAAAGTCCTGTATTTGATAGATAGCTTGACTAAAGGGTTTGTGTGTGGAGACTTTAGTATAGGAGACTAAAGGACTACTATATATCCAGTTAGATTAGACTGGTTCAAATAGTAAAAGATTAAAGGCAGTTCCTAATTCTTATATTAAATGTTAGTTAAAAGATATTTGGAGGTATGTCATCTCAAGACTTCTGACTACACATTTCATTCCATTCTTCATAACACTTACTGTAGAATGGATTATTTCTTTTATTGATCCATCAGTTTCAAAGGGCAATTATAAATTTATCTGCATACCTGAGAATTGTATTAGAATGTTGTACTTTAAGTTAAGGTATCTTTGGTCCCTGCCACACGGCAGGGAAATGGAGGGCTGATCTGGGGCAAATGTGAGCCGCACCAAAGTTGGAACGCCGCGGCAGGATCCCACAGATTCCCGGAGCCGCGGCGCGTCACTCCCCGGCATGATCAGATGCCGGGGAGGAAGAGTCGGCTGGGAGGGGGAGGCTGCCGAACTGCGCATGCTCGAGCATGCGCAGTACGGCAGGGGGCCGGGAAGCACCAGCACAAATACAAGCCGGCCGATCCCACGGCCCGGCTTGCGGCGCTCCAACGGTTACAACCACCTAGGTAGGTGGTTCTTTTTTACTGCGCATTTTCGCCGGTAGGGACGGATCCGGGACGGATCCGGCACGCTCCCCAGATGTTGAGGTGGGATCGCGCCGGTTTGCTCCGCCCCCGTTCCGTCCCGCTCCCGGCCCAAATGGGCTCGTATGAACAGGGCCTGAGTTTGGCAAGAAGACTCTGTTGCAACCAGTGTGGAAAGAACCTATATAGAAATAATTTCATGTAAAGGCATCGTCAGAATTAGAAGAGATTTGGGATGCAATTAAGTGGTAGTTAGCAGTTCTCATGCAGATTATTGTAATGTTGCAAAACTGAATTGGTGAGGCTTAGACATTATTGGGGGTTTTGGTATTTTTGTGCATGGGTCTGCACCTGGAAGTCACATTGACCTCTGGTGACTGACCCCTACTGGGGGCCTGGAGTATATTCAGAGAAATGGCTGAACAAAGCCTGCCTCTGTCTTCCCAATTTATTATTCCAAGGAAGTCTCCCATCCAAGTACTAACCACAGTCAACCCTGTTTAGCTTCTGAGATCTGATGAGACCAGGCTTGCCTGGGCTATCCAGGACAGAGCTGGGTTTAGGTGTTGTTGAAAGAAATTGTTAACTACAAGAAGTTCATAAAATTAGGATCTGTTCATCTCTTTAAGCAATTTGTAATCATAAACAAAACACTGGATTTTAAAAGTAGGAAAAATTATGCAATTGGAAAGGCAGAGAGACAATTAAATATATATATATAATAACAAAACCCATTGTATGGTAGCACTGATGAAGGATCCAAAAAGGAAAATGATCCAAGGAGGCTGTTTTTTCCTAAGGAATTTGAAAATCAATATTTTAAGAATTATAATAAACTGTACTGTTCTGAGGATCCTCCAAATACACATATTGGGGATTTCCTAGTCTCAGGAAACATCCCATAATGTTCATGCAATCCCATCCCATAAAGTTCAAGCCAGAGAAAAGACTTTACCCAAAACCTCAATGATTAGGACAAAAAATCTAAAATCGAATATATCAAATCTGGCCATTTTAGCTGCAATTTTGTCATATTTAAATATAGTATACTGAATTAAATGATTTGCTAAGAGTAGATTATTGCTTTATAAAGAAATTTATAAGACATTGTGGAACCATTTCAGCACCACTGATTTTAGTGAGAAACTTCTTAAAGTTGACATGGGCAGGGTTTTAGGGTTTTTTCTAGCTCCTTACTAGCAGGAAATTGGGGCTTGATTCCATGATAGCACTCCTTGCTGGATTTTTGGAGAATCTTGTATATCAACTTTGTTGCTTGCAAAAGGTTAGCTACTGGATCAAACATTTTTATCAATATCTAGCATAATTTTTTGTTCCTCACTTTGTATATTTCCTTACTGGCAAATATTGCAGATCACAAGTTTTCACATTTCGAGAAAATGAGATTCCTTGTAAGCTGTCCTAGGAAGACCATCTAGAGCAGTAATGGCGAACCTTTTAGAGACCGAGTGCCCAAACTGCGACCCAAAACCCACTTATTTATCGCAAAGGGCCAACACAGCAATTTGACCTGAATATTGAGGTTGTACTTTAGAAAAAACAACTCATACATTAACTTAAGATGATCCAAACAAAGTAAGGAAAGCAATCCCAAATGCTTTCATTTACTTAAAATTATTTGGCAGAGAATTTGACACTTTAATGATGGTCTGGGCCTGGCTGGGGCGATGGCACGCGTGCCCACAGAGAGGGCTCTGAGTGCCACCTCTGGCACCCGTGCCATAGGTTCGCCACCACTGATCTAGAGCTTTTGTAACCTGATTCTTACATCATTTAATCATTGGTTTTAAAGTGGAACAGTGCTTGGTTTTTCTATGTATTGAGAGACTAGCGGAGTAAAATCTGAAATACTTTATAGTTTGGAGAGGTTGCGAGAATAACTTTTCCAAGCTGATATCACTTTATGTAAGTGCCATTCAGAGCTGTGCATACAACACGGAGATTGTTCTGAAAGTGTTCTTTGTTGCTAAATGTATTCTGCGTACCAGGACTTCATGATATTTTTAAAATGGACAGCCACAGATAACAGGTTAATAGGAGGCCATGAAGTCAAGATGCTGCTTCCTTGAGATCGTCAAAGCTGCCAGAAATAATTTCTGTAATGTTCTTGAGCATGTTTCCTACCTGTCAGCTACAATTTCAACAGCAGATTTTTCTAAGCTCATCCAAAACAGCACTTGTTAATACAGCAACGTCATCGCAAGCATTAAATTAATTCCATTTACATTTGATAAACCTACTTTTCTGTTCTGTCCTATGAACAATTTTTTTTATTTTTTTTTATTTATCATACTCCCTGTTGTATGCTGCATGCCTTGTTTTTCTGTTCTAAAGAGTTTGTGGGTTTTTTGTTACCTTCAACATGTTGGAAGAGCAGTAGAGCTTTGGAGATGTTATATGTTTGTCTTATGCTTCTGTTATAATGTTATGACATTAATCACAACGTTGATTGTTGCATATTTAAGTTCAGTCAACATCCTCAAGATAGTCACCAGGCGAAAATTTTCTCCATGATCATTATCAGAAAATATATCATATCCTGCAAATACTGACAGAAAAATTTTAATGGCTGGAAAGTTTTCCCAGGGTAGTGCTAGTGGAATTTGAAGCATTCATCATTCTCTTCATTAGTGCTTCTGCAGTCACCAGAAATCTTGTCAGCAACTCTGGGGATGCGTTTTGAATAGATCCTTGAGGGCATGCACTTGTACATCTATCTAGGTTAAAATTTGAGTCGTGACTCTTCTCCTCCCCAGCAAATAGTATAATTAAGTGTACCCCGTGAAGCCAGATATACAATATAAAAGTCTGACTATTAATTTGGAATCATAGAGTTAAATCCGAACAGAAGAGTGGATCAGAAGATGCCTTTCTGCTCATAGCAGGGGCCCTTTCAATCATGGATGGGCTTCTTCCAAGAGCAGAAAGGCACCTTTCTGAACTCCACAAACCAAATCCTTTGGAGTACTTGAAATTTCAGCTACCTTTGGGTCATTTCTGGTTTCACTATTTCATTTTACAGTCACTAACAATTGTGTGAATCCCTTAAATGGAAAATAGATGCACATTCTGTTCTTGCTGTTTGAATTTAGTATATAATCTGTCTATACAGATATGCACACCTATGAATTAGGGCTGATCAGTGTTCAGAACGAGCATAATACACAGTCCTCCTGCATTCCTTTATAGTGAAGGGAATGCATGATTTAATATTTGCCCTTGTCAAACATTCTCTGCCTATGGCAGCTTGGCATATCACAGAGAAAGGATTCAGCCTACCTTGCTTCTTGATATGCAGGAACCTTTTGGCATGACAAGGGCACTTACCCATCTGCATGCTGAACTGATGTAATTCCAGATAAGCCATCCCCATGTAAGTGGGACAATAGCAATATAGCCTCTTGGATGTTAATTTCATGCTTCGGCACCTGGTTATTGAGAATTTAATAAAGTTATTTGAATTAAATGGCTAATTTATCATGCCTTCAGTTCCAAACAGGTTCTCTTATTTAAAATTTGTACATTCTGTCTTTATATCAAAAGATTTTCAAGGCAGTTTCCAACAGAGTAAAGACAATACAAGAATAAAATATAAAACAAATAAAACAATGAAACCATCAGCAGAACAACATAATAACCAACATAACTATATTCTGTTACAAGCTTGAATAAATAGAATAGTTTTTAACCTGGTGCCTAAAGGAAAGCAAGGTGATGTTTTGGAAAACCGTTGCATAGCTTGAAAATCTGGAATGGACATATTCGTACCATGTTCATAACTACCTACAAAATTAAAAACAAAATTTAGCGGTTAAGTACGAGGACTCCAATCTGGGAGAACCAGGTTTGATACCCCCCTCCTCCACTTGCACCTGCTGGATGACCTTGGGCAAGCCATAGTTCTGGCACAGCTGTTCTTGAAAAAAGCAGTTTCTGTCAGAGCTCTCTCAGCCCCACCTACCTCACAGGGTGTCTGTTGTGGGGAGGGGAAGGGAAAGGAGTTTGTAAGCCACTCTGAGACTCCTTTGGGTAGTGAAGGGCAGGGTATAAATCCAATCTCCTCCTCATCCTCTTCAAAAATTTTGATTCTTTGCTTTATTAAGAAACATTGGGTTGGAATCAAAAGTTCACTTTCAGTAAGCAAAGTATTTGCCCTTGAAAAAAGATTCCTTCCATGGGAAGAAGGGCTCCAATGGAAAGAATCATCTAAAGATTCCATGTTTAGCAGAAGGGAACCATTAGATCCAAGTGGCAATTTGGTATTAAAGATTTCATACTAGTAAAGTCCATGTTTATGTAGCTTCCTTTAAGGCAGAATCTAGATTATTGAACATTTGAAATGTTGCTAGTTGTCTTGGTTGACTGCATTCTACATAGGCTTTTACAGCCACTCTAAACAGTGGAATGGACTCTAAGGCCTTAATTTTACAAGAGGCATCAATGGGAATTATTTTTCAGGAATTATGCAGTACGATCCATGAAAATTATCTAATGTTATAATAAATTGCAATTGACTCTAATTATGGTAATTTGAAACCAATTTCTGCGTCAGCAAAGTAGCATTTAGGAAACCTGTACCTAGGGACTGGCACAAACCAGGAAAATGTGGTTCGGTTTGTGGCTTGTGGCTGAGCCACAAATTGAACTGGTTCATGTGGTTCATGGTCCTGCAAATGCCATTGAAAGGGACCACAGTCCTTTTAAACAGTGTTTGCAGAAAGCTTAAAAAACAGAGGAGTGGCAGGGAGCAGATTGCTTTCCATCGCTCAGCTGTTTCTGGCTGTCTTGTACATCCCTTTAGCATTTAAAAGGACTGCAAAACAGCACAAAAACAGCTGTGCAGCAGGGAAGCAGTCCCCACTGTGCAGCTGTTTTGGGCTGTCTTCTGAAGTCCATTTAAACTATAGAGGGACTGCCATCAGACAGCATAAAAATAGCTGTGCCATTGGAGGCACTCCTGCCGTGCAGCTATTTTTCAGGCTGTCTTCTGCAGTCCCTTTAATTTTTAAAAGGACTGCAGAAAGCCTGAAAGATCTGTGCAATGGGGAGTGCCTCCCTACTGTGCAGCTGTTTTTGGACTGTCTTCTGCAGTCCCTTTAAAGTTCAAAAGGACTGCAGAAAGCCAGAAAGAGCTGTATGGTGGGAAATGCCTTCTTACAATGCACCTGTTGTTTTCTGGCTGTCTTCTGCTGTCCTTTTAAACTTTAAAGGGGCTGCAGAAAACATTCCAAAAACAGGTGTATGGCAGGGAGGGCCTCCCATGGCACAACTGTTTTTTGTGTGTGCTGTCTGATGCAGTTCATTTAAAGTTTAAAGAATTTTCAGAAGACAGCCTGGAAAAGCTGCGTGGCAGGGAACACCTCTCCACCACACAGCTGTTTTTGTGCTATCTTCTGAAGTCCTTTTAAGGTTTAAAGGGACTACAGAAGACAGCCCAAAACAGCTGAGTGGCAGGTAGTGCCTCACCACAGCTCAGCTGTTTTTGCGGCTTTTATGGGGAATGAAAAGCAGGGTTTTAAAAGGACTCAGACCCTTTAAACCCCCACTTTCTATTCCATCCACAAACCACTGCAAACTTCATGAACTGCTCTAAAAGTTCATGGAACTGTGTGACAGTGAACCTGTCACAAACTTCTGTTCGTGAACCACAAACATAGCAAAATTCATCATGAATATTGCTTCATAGTTCAGTTTGTGCTCATTCCTACCTGTACCTTGCACTCCCTGTACAGCATCCAGATGATTATGTCTCCATATAATAGTCTGCCCTCTTCAGACATTCATCCCTGCCACTCATGCTCATTCAAGTACATGTGTGTCATCCTACTCCTCCACCATCAGCTGAGCTGGTCTCCAATGCAGACACAAGATGACTATTCAGTAAGTGTCAAAAATTCATTTTTGCACATGTTGTAAAATGACATCCAAGATGAGACTGCAGTGATTTAATATTATGTGCAAGAACTGATGTAGATAATTTGAACATCATCAGCATAAATGTAACTCACACCAAAATATTCAGTCAGCTGAAGGCAAAACTGGAAAATATGGGTGTCCCCAGAAAGGCCCGCTATTTTGAAGCCATGAGTTCCCAGCTGAAAACTCCTTTAAGTTGTGCCATGTGAGGCCATTCCTGGTTGGAGGGAGGAGGGACTACTACTTTCCCCTTGTGGAGGAGGGATTACTGCCTTCCTCTTGTGCTATTTTTCTGACCCAAAATTGTGCAGGGAGTGTACAGACAAATAACCCTCCAGACCATTTCACGTTGAAAAAATGTTGTAGGGGGGAAGGCAGGAGCCCTTTCTACTCACCCCGTGGTAGTCCCAACCAGAATTGGGTCCTTGGGGCACAATTTAAAGAACTGGTGGGAATCCCTTGGGAGTCCCTGGTGATGCCATATTGTTTAGTTCAGCCCTTAGTGAGCATATACAAAGAAAAGAGTGAATGCATACATCTATTCACAATGGAAAGTGAAAACACAGAAGACCATTATGAGAAACACAAAAGGAACAATTATAGAGATAGACATAGAGAAAAGTGAAAATAAGCATATGTGGAAAGCAAAAACCTTGAGTTGGATCCGAACAGCCTTTTCAGTCAGTCTTTATTTATTCTCTTCCTTATTATCCATAGAACATGGCTTTGTCCATACAGGTCCCATGATCCCTAGCATTTTTTGGTGGAAATATTCATTAACAGTAGAAAAGCTGGTTGACTCCTATCCTGTGTAAAGAACAAAGAAGAATATGTGAACCTTGTTGAATGCTATAGAACTATGAATTACAACAACTGAAGAATCTCCATACTTGCCAATCAATCATTAGGTATTTTAGTGTTTGTGGAATGAAATTTACAAAAACTTGACAGAATATGATGAATAGAAGGAAATGGAAGACAACATGCTTAGGAGGGGGAGTAGAAAAGTAAGACGATAATTGTAAAGAGAAAAAAGATCCAATTCTAGTAGGGTTTTTTAATTGTGATGGATAAAAGCTAGTTTAAAGAGAAAGATTAAAAGGGAAACATGCAGAAGAGGAGTAAGGATCAGAGAGAAGGGAAAAACCAAGGAAAAGGGGTCGAAGAAGACAAGTAAAGGAAGATCTAAAAGACAAATGGATTTAGAAGGTGTAACTCTGCTTAGGCTGGCACTGCAGGTGGAAAAACTGTCTTTTCCTGATGTAGGTTTTATCCCCAGAATGCTGATCATTGATTTATTAAAATGTTACAAAGGCCACCTGCAAAAAGCAGTTTTCAGCTACTGGAAAATTATGTTTTAGAGTTTTCAGTCCTTGGATGAATTTCTAATTCTGACTTATCGTCAGTGTTCTGAAAGACTAGACTGGTAATTTGGCCTAGTGTTAATAATTCAAGTGCAGCTCAGATCTGTTGGTCAGTTTGCTTTTGCTGATTATACTGTAGGTTGTGTTTTCTCTGCCTTTCAAAAAAACCATTTTGTATTGTCATCTGGAAACACTCTTTCTTCCTTGGCAACCTAGCAGCAGGTTCTTTGTATAGCAACTTCAGAGGGTTATGTGGAAACCTGTGGCTGACCTACTTCCAGTTCCCTTTTTTTCTTTCACTTCATTCTTACTGCTTCAGAGGAGGGCTGCCATACATTAGCAGACTTGGCACCCATAATCACACGTTTTACCCAGCCAAGCTTTTATAGGACTGCTAAGTTTTAACAATAAAATGCTTAGTGGGTTTCTTTTTTTCTATATCATTCTACTCAGTGCTTCTCTTTTCAGAAATCATAACAAGTACTAAAGCTGAAACTAGACATTATGATATGCACAGAGCTGCCACTCAAAACAGCAGCAGTGTGTCTACTTTCCCCAATATCCTCAATAATTCTTAGTATAAATTACCTATGTCCTGATGTACTGGCATGTGTTTCCCTGCCTAAGCACTAAAAACACACTGAGCCATGGTGGCAAGACATGGATATGTAGTAGAGTTAATGAGGGGGAATGAGGAACTAGACACAGTCACCATTTTTTATTGAATTCTGATGTAATTCAGCAGAAGCTCTTCAAGAAAGGAAAAATAAAAATGTGTGGAGATTAATGTGTAAATAAGCATTCAGATTTCTGTTAACTAGGGATGGGCACAAAACACAAAAATGCAGTTTGGTTTATGGGCACACCACGAACCACACAAAATTTGGTTGCATACCAACTGAACCAGGTTCATGAGGTTTGTGCCCTGTGGGATCAGCAGTTTAAAGAGGATTTCTGCCTCTATGGCTTAGCTGTTTCCAATCTTTTGGCAGCTTTCACAGGGATATTTTGGAAGCTTTCTTGGGCAGGAGAAATTGCTTCCCCATTAACCTCCATGAACTGCCTTAAACGTTTGTGGAAGTTCATCGCTGGGCTGCAGTTAGCGAACCACGAACTGGCCAAAATTCATCACGAACAAAGGTTCATGAGCCATCCCTACTATTAACTGTGGAGTATAGGACAGGAAAGAAATGATGCAAAATAAATGGTAAGTAGTCAGTAATAAGTAAATTGCTCATATTAGGAATTAGATGCTATTGAATTCAGTGTTTAGGAACAGACAGAAGAGTTGGAAATTTGTCATATTATTTCATGCTATTACTAGAATTTTTCATTTTGTATATAAATAAGCTTCACAATCCTATCAAAATCTATACAGCAGTAAATTTCCTTTTTGAAGGAAGTGTGACAAACCCTGTTTTACAATTTAGTTAGAATGAAGTCTGAATGAGGTGATCGCATGTTGTGGTGGTAAGATGGATTTGAGACTGCAGGAGGGAGATTATGGAGGTGCTTGTTCTGGAGAGAGGAAGGGAAGGCAATAATAAGTTGCTTTGAGAGTCCTTAGAGTAGAAAAAAGCAGAGTATAAAAACCAGCTCTTCTGATGTTTATATGATGGATAATAAGGTAACAGACTATTGAGGTGGTAAAATCCAATGATCACTTAGGTCTGTGCGTGATTTGGGGTTTTTAATTTTCTTTTCTATTACAAAATCTTCTGTATTAATACAAACATACCATAGTGAGGAGAAAATTTCTACCTCCCCCATTGCTTACTGCTCTGGTTTTGTATTTAGAGGGAGTTTTTAACACATTTGTGGCAGGCTGTGACCAGAGTTCCCTCTAAACTGTGCTAGGGGGTGCTGGTGCACAAACATTTAGCTGCCAGTTCAGAAATCTCAAGTTTCCACTCAAACTAAAGCATTTCCCTCTCTATCAGAAACTATGGAGGATGAGGGCATCTTCTTGGGCCCATAGAATTGGACCCCCTGGCCCAATCTTTTTGAAACTTGGGAGGTTTTTTGAGGAAAGGCATCAGCAGCTATGCTGCAAATTTGGTGCCTTGATCAATCCTTTATTATAGCCTATGGAGCCCATTGACTATAATGGTCCCCTTAGGCTATAATGGAGCTGGGGGGGGAAGATTTTTTTTTGCACACCCATTATGCTTTTCAGTATGATTTGTAAGCTGCGTTAAGTCACAGGAAAACTGGGATACAAATATTTTAATTAATAAACTTCCTGTTTGTTAGGTTAGGCAGTGTTTTGACAGTGATTGTTCCACCTCTGTTATCGTTCCAATTTTAGTATATGTGCTTCCGAAGCGAGCACTTCCACCTCTGTTATACTTTACCTGTAATTTGTCGTATTTCACTAAACAAAACCCCAAGGTAGAATGCAAGAGTTTCCCCCCACCCCTAATTGCTGGTATGTTTTCTAAGGCTCAGTGCAGGGCAACAGTCCAAGGCCAAGTCACCCAATATAGTGGAAAGGGGTGGGTAGACCTGTTATCTGGAGGCCAGGTCTACCAATATAGTGGAAAGGGGAGTTTTTGGTATTGATTTGGTGCATTGCTGAATGCTTTAGGATGTTTATGTGAAAAGATAATCTTTTATTCTGCTCATCTCCCTATGCTGTTGTAACTGCCATATGACCATATGATTTCAGCCTCTTCATTCCTATTTATTATTATTAAATATATAACTCCCCCTACCCCACAAGTGGGCTCAGGGCGGCTTACCACATAAAACCATCAGCCAATAAAACAATAAATGGCAGCAACAGATGATAGCAAAACCCACGCCTCATGTCTAGCAAGGAATAGCAGGTATCCCAAGAAACTCCAGTGCCCCAACCATATTCAAAACAGCAAGGGCACTGGGAGGGGGACCGTGTACAGGGAAGGCCAGAATGGCTGAACGTCCACTGCCTCAACCAAAGGCCTGGCAGAACAGTTCCATTGTACAGGCCCTGCAGAACTGTAGTAAGTCCCACAGGGCCCTGATCTTGAGTGGGAGCATGTTCCACCCGGCCAGAGCAAGGGCTGAAATAGCCCTTGCCTTGATTGAGCCTAAGCAAATGTCCCTTGGGCCAGAGACCACAAGGAGGTGCTGGTCAGAACAGCACAGAGCTCTCCGGGGCTCATATGAAAAGAGCTGGTCCTGCAGGTGTGGTGGTCCCAGGCCAGATAGGGCTTTAAGGGTCAAAACCATTACCTTGAACTGCACTGGCTGAATGCAAGCCCACACAGGTGACACTGTCAGCAGGTATGCTGCCACATTCTGCACTAGCTGCAATTTCCAGATCAGATATATCATCTCTTTTTTTAAAAAAAATGCATTATAGGAAAAAAGAAGAAGAGTAGTTTAGTTTCCAAGGCTACGTTTTTGACTATATTGGTATTTCCGTCACTATAGGCCTTGTATAATTCATTATGTAAATATGAAGGATGCTAAACTTCATTCATAGAGACAATGTGTGGGACTGCCATGCACATAGAGCAGGATCAACCCTCCTCCCTGGTAGTGTCATTTAGTCATAGGCTCCCACTTGGACAATGTAGACGACCCTCCTCCCTGGTCATAGGCTCCCACTTGGACAATGTAGAATTACAACAAAGCACAGGAAGTCTGATAAAATCATGTACCATTTTAATGTATTGCTCCATGGGAATAATTAATGGCAACTATGTGCAGTCTACCATATTGTGATCATCCTGAACACAAGAGAATGGAGGTCACAATTAGTTTTACTCTTGAGCCTTCTCTTGTACTGTATTGTGGCACCTTGCAGCTAGGAGGAGAATCAGTTCACTTCTGCTTCTGCTGATTCTGTGGCGGGTTGGCCCTTGAGTACTCGAGGTTTTGCTTTCAAGATGCATGCATCAAAATGTAGACAGACTGTGTAAGAAAAAAAAACTTGTAAAGTGGGGAAGTGTTTTTACAACTGACTATAAATACTAACATCATCACCTGTCAAAGCCTAGAAAAGCATTAACATTTCATTTGATATTGGAACACTTCCCAGAACAGGTAAATAAAATGTGATGCAAAATCATCCTTACAGCGACAATTCATTTTCAATGAGATTTCCACAATAGCATATCAGAAGTTCAGTAATCCTCTTGATTTGTGGCAGCACTTAGATCTGTCCTTTGTAACATCTGAAATATCACACTGACGTTTTAAAAACCGTTTGATGGATACAAACCTATACTGCAATTTTGGTCAACTCTGGAGCCATGGTGTTTAAATTTGAGGTAGCCATTCAGTCATTTAGGCATGGTGAAGTATCTGTTTTTCTTTCTTTTCCAAAGCATATTCTCTGCACTGAAAACAAATATGTTAGCAGCAGGCAGCACTTGCATTGTACATTACAACACATGTCTACCTTTACCCTAAATCATCCCAAAATGCAGCAGACAGAAATCAAGTATCTGGTCTGTGATTTATTCAAATTGCCATTAAAGAACTTTGCACTGCAATAAGGAGTTTCTTTTCTTTATTCCCAGGAACCTTGAGTTCAAAGCCCTACTCAGCAAGCTATCTGATAGACCTTAGACCAGTTACTGTCTCTCAGGTGAATCTACTTCATGGGGTTGAAGTGATGATATAATAGGGAATGGGAGGGATATACATCCTTGAACTCCTTGGATGGAGGACATGACAACAATGTGAAAGATAGTTTTATTATCTTAAGTCCTTCTTTAGTGTGGTCAGGAGTGTGGTCAGCACAAGACAGTTTCCAAGGAATACAAGAAAATAGAAGTACCAGTTGTTAGTCTATACCAAAACTGCTCTAGGACTGAGGAGCCAGTCTGTAATGGAGTGAGTTACACTCCCTGAAGAAGAAGGTTCATAGTTTGGAGGTCCTACTGGTATCTGGCCCATGGCCGAGGCTCAGGTTTCCTCCATGGCATGTAGTGCCTTTTTTTGGCTTATATGCCAGCTACAACTATTCTTTGACAGGCATGATGTTCTCATGATGATCCATGATCAGGTCCCACAAAGGTTAGATTACTGGGATGTATATTTGATATGGGGTTAAATTTCAAAACTGCTTGGAACCTTTAATTGGTCCAAAACATGGCAGCCAGCGCACTGTCAGAGGCTGGATACATGGATGGTACCACCTCTCTGCTGAAAAACCCACACTGGCAGTTTCTGGACACAAGTCCAGCTCCTACACCCAGGATACAGAGCTGTCTTTGCCTGCCCTCCTTTTCCAGAAAAGGAAGACACCAGGCTTTTGGGTGGCCATTTGGGAAGATTGGACTAATCATCTATTCAGGTGGAGGGACCAAGTACACTTTATAGACTTGCTTCACCAGGAATGGCACTTGCTTTTGGTGTTGGGCATGTGCTTTGGCAAGGTGGGATTAGCAGTGTGTTTTTGGACTTTTCCAGATTGGTCATGAAAAGGCTCTTTTTTACTTTGTTCCCTTTGTCAGTTTCCAGGGATTAGTTCAGATTGCTTGGGTTGTACTTGGAATAGGGTGGGATTTTGCTCATGTTAGGAATGTTTGGCACCCGAGGTATTTTATGATGGGGGAGGCTTCCCAAACCAGCCTCTCCTGACTTACTAGTCAGGGGGCCGAAGTGGGGGCACCCATGTGGCTTCACCAGTCTGAACTTTTGCCAGCATGGGGTGGTGACTGTAGAGTAGCAGATTTGCTCAGCATACCATTGTATGCAGGTGGGGAAAAGCTATGGGTAGATTAATGTCACTCTGTGCTTGGAGGTACAGTGGGATTGTCCATTTACTTTGGCATGCCTTAGCAGCCCAGTTGCTAGAGTACCAGCATTAGGGGGTTCAGCTGTATTTAATCTAAGATCAACTATCTAGTTGAACCCATTTCCTTGAGTCTTTATTTGGGGGGATGGGGGGAAATTCAGAATACTGTCTGGATGACCAGTTGAGCCTCTTCCTAAACCCAGCTCTTTATGCCACCATCTGAACAGATGAGAAAGATAGAAGAGACATGTTTTTTCTTGCCTTTGTTCCTTGCTTTGGCATGGCTTCTCCTGCTGGTTTGCCTGGCACCTACTTTATTGTCCTCTAGATGCCAAGCCAAAGAAATGTCTCTTTACCCCAAGCTTTTAAGTTAAAGTTTCCATCTTTTTAGCAGTTATTTTTATGGCCTTCATCTTGCTCAAGGGCTGTTTTATGAACACCATTTTAAGCGACTAAGTATTGTTTCAGGCCCCCATAAGGCTCTTAGTTTGTTGAATGGCTACTTCTGGCTTGTTCTAATACTGATCACTAGTTTGTACGCCATCTCAAGCAGATTTCTGGAGAGGCAGCATGTACATTTTCTTTTTTAAAAGAAATATAATGCCAGTCTCTCATAGCTAGTTAAGAATAAATCAGTACATCAGAAGATCTGTCTATTCTTCTACTTTGTCCTTATGTAGATTCTATGGATCATCATCTCCTCACTACGCAAGTTAACCTTTTCTTTTCATCATTTTTCTTGACCTATTTGGCGTTTATGAGATTCACTTAGCTATCATTGATGTCTTAAGTTATCCTTGGTGGGGTTTACAAGCCTTCTTTTATTTCCATTGATGTTTTCTTCAAGGCATCAAATTGTGGTGCATTATCTGTACTTGCCGTATTTCAGACTTGATCAAACTTTCAGATACACATTAGTTACTAACTTTCAAAAAGCACAAACTGTACAGGGGAATCAAGGCTAAGCTATTCTAATGTGAAATGAATGCTGCCTCTTCAAAGTTTCATTCCATAACTTTCATAAGGTAACACCTATTAGTAAATAATTTGTGTTGTGTTTTTATTGTAGGCATTACGATTGAACAGCTTGTTCCCTGGTCTTTCTGTGTGTTGATTTAGTCTCATGGGGTGGAGTCCCTGCTCCTTAGTTCAGAGAGTTAGAACTGTATACTGCAGTTTACCCCCATCCCTGCATCTTCTTGCTATTAAACAGGTGTTGTTTCAAACACACACTTCTCTGCTGTGTGAATCTAAGAGCAGGAACCTGAATGAGTACTGTCTTCCTCACTTGCAACCAAAAGGGAACATCACAATCCGTACAATGGTCCCGGTCACAGGGGCAGGAAAACGCGGATGGGAAGCGTGGCTGTTTGCCCCGGAGCAAAATAACATGCGGTTTCGTGATCATACCTCCTCTCGAGGTCCCGTTGAGGTCCCGTGGTCATGGGGGAGGTGCCAATCACATGACCATCCTGCAGCGCGGCAAAGAAGCGGCGCTCGGTGCCGCTTCTGTGGCAAACCGGGGGGGGGTGTTCATCGAACTTCGCGCATGTGCATGAATCGGATGAGTGAAACGCCGCAGATGGCCTCGTGCCTCCATCCCTCTGGCCACCCCTTGGAACACGTCTATGTTCCTGTGGGACTGTCTTAGGGCGGTCTGGATTGCCCTATCTCCTCACAGGTCCAGAAGGTCCAGAGTCTCTGGCCACCGCCACGTGGGACGACGCACCCCAGGCACCCTTCCCCTCCCATGGGTGGCAGGGGGGGTTGCCACCGCTGGCAGATGGTGTGGGGAGGCTCGGTGAGGGGTTTTCAACGTGTGCTTCATGGCGAGTGTCAGGCATGGGTCACGTTTCTGCGTATGCAAAGTGCAACGGAAATCTTGAACTTTTGGTTTCGTGACAGCATGCGTGATTATGCGGAGTTACGGACCTTTCGCTTTTCTCTTTGCATGCTGGTGCGCATCCTGTGGGGACTTGGGAAAAAACCTGCTTGTGACAGGACATGGGCGGGCGCCGGATGCCATGGTAATCCACCAGAAACGCGATCACGCGCCCGCCCTTGCCCCGCAGTTTCTGAAAACTAGTACCTCCGAGGTACTAGTTTTTTGCTGTGCGTCTTCGGCGGGAAGCCTAGGTTGAGCCACGGAAGCGCTACGCTTCCCAGATGTGCCGGTGAGATCGTGCCCGGAAACTCCGCATGTCTTCCGTCTCTCTTGCGTGGCTAATGTTCCGTGTGACCGCAGCCAATGTTAAGCAATAAGAAACCAAAGCCACACAAATTTGTGTCCTGATATGTAACAAAAATAAAATCTACTCCTTGGGCAATAAAACATTTAACAATAGTTTATCACAAATATCTACCTGCTACTTTAGTTTGGAAATAGAGATTGTAGCAAGCTTTGTTTTGCTGAAACGGTAAAAAAGATTTGTGAGTTCTGAAGGTTTCTGGCTTTCAGACTGTCAATATATACATAAATTAGTACATTCTAGTTTTGTAATAGGTCAGAAATAGAACCTAAACAGAAAAATCCCACAAAGATTTGTTCAAAATAAGGTTAGTATACCAAAATACACTGACATTTTGTTATTCAAAATCTAGAACTTCAAAAATCAAAAAGGACTTCTCTAAAAACTGGAATTATTTGTTAACAAAATCTTTTATCTCCAGCTCTTATAAGGAACCAATTCTATTTTTATGTTATTTCAGGTTTCTGGTTTCCTTCCTCAAAAAAATATCTGTACCTTTTAGGAAAATTTTCACAAAATGTATACTTAGTATGCATAGTATTTAGACAGCATTATCTGATTGAAGAAATATAAATTAACAGGTGAGCG
>NW_015176456.1:618924-668975 GCF_001447785.1 Gekko japonicus | reverse complement strand
CCCTCCTTAGGGTTGCCCCAGTTGGGAAATTCCGGGCGATTCCTTGAGATTTGGGGGTGGAGCCCTGGAAAGGCAAGGTTTGGAAAGGGAAGCGACCTTAGCAGGGTATGATGCCACGCAGTCCACCTTCCAAAGCAGACATTTTCTCCAGGGGAACTGATCTCTGTCATCTGGAAAGCACTTATAATTCCAAGCAATCTCCAGCCCCCACCTGGAAGTTGGGAACCCTAGTTTCCCCGGAGGAATTGGTTGCTTTGGAGGATGGCGTCTATGGCATTATACCCCTCAAAACCAACATCCCCCAGACTCCACCCTCCAAATCTGTAGAAACTATCTAACCTGGAGTTGGCAACCCTATTTCCTTCCCACCCAACAGCCAACCGCAGCCAACCTACCTTTATTGGTCCCTCTGTCTTCAGCTTTCCCTCCCCCCTTGGCAGCCTCTACCTAGGAAAACTATGGTACAGTCAGGTGGTGCCAGCCACTGGCCCAGGACCACTTGCATGGTGGCAAACCCTCATGGACTTGTGAAGGGGCATGTCACTTTCCCCTGTATCCCCCTCCCCACATAATTTCCCCTCTCCCTCCTCTTGGCAACCCCTTCAACCACTCCCCTTTCCCTGCCTCATTTTCTCTTTCTCAGCCATTCGCCAAACTACCTTTTATCTGCCTCCCATCTTCAGCTTTATAATTTACTTACTTCGTTTTTACTCCTCCTTTCTCCACAGTGGGGACCAAAGCAGCTTACAGTCCACACAACAACCCTGTGAGGCAAGGTCCAAAATCACCCAGTGAGCTTCCACAGCAATGTGGGGATTCGAACCCAGGTTTCTCAGATTCTACTCCTAAGCGCTAACTGCCTTTCATAGGGTGGCTGCTGTTATAGCAAGCAGGCAGGCCTAGTTGAGTTATTCAGATTGGGTGATATCAAGTCATCCAGAGGTTGCTTCCAGGCCTAGGGTTGCCAAACTTCAGGTGGGACCTGGAGATCCCCCCAAATTAGCAGATGAGAAAGGTCTGTCTCCCTGGAGAAAATGCCTGCTTTGGAGGGTGGACTCTATGGCATTATATCTGAGAGAGGCATCTCACCTCCCCCAACCCTGCCTTCCTCAGACTCTAACCTCCCCCAACCCTGCCTTCCTCAGACTCTACCACAAAATCTCCAGGAATTTCCCAACCTGGAGCTGGCAACCCTAGTCAGGCCTGTCCCCTCCCTCAAAGGCCAAAATAGACCCTGCCTTCTCCTCCTGCCTTATTACTCAGAGAAACCCAGCCTGGAATACTGTAGTTTCCTAGGAACAGCCACTGAGGGAATCCACTACTTAAAGCTACAGGCTATCCTTTTACCATTTTCAGGTTTTATAAACCCCAATTTTTTTTTTGTCTGGGGGGGGGTTGAGGGTTTTGTTTTTGGGTTTTGATTTGTTTTTTGAGATTTCACATTTTTCTGCAAACCTGGGGTTCTTTTCAGGTTTGTAGAAAGATCTGCATTGCCCATTCACAGCTTCGGTCACCAGATCTAGCAGCCCAGTCATAAACATGTGTGCTGTTGGTGTATCTGTTTGCAGCAAGATTTACAAGATTTTGTTATGATGTACAACTCTACTTGCAGGCTTCTGCATCCTCAGATCTGCATTTGGCTGATCTGGCATGTTTTAGGATTGGTCTGCAAAATGTCCTTAGTGATAGAAGCAGACCCAAATCCTATTTACCCATTGTGGCTGAATTTGTAATATCTTTAATACAATGAATTGCTTGATTATGATGCTGAAGCAAGAGTTGTTAGACTTAAATGTCAGATTGTGCTTGTTGCTGTACATTTCAATATATGTTTTCAGTAATAAATAACGGTCCTGTTCATATGAGGCATTTTGGGATGGGAGGGGGACGGAGCAAACGGGCGCGATCCCACGGCAACATCTGGGAATCGTTGCCTGCCGTCCCTGTTCCGTCCCAAACACCGATACTGCGCAGCAAAAAAACACCACCTACCTAGGTGGTTGTACATCCTTGCGCCGCCACATCTCAGCTCCCAGCCGTACTGCGCATGCTCAAGCATGCACAGTTCGGCAGCCTCCCCCTCCCATCGGACTCTTGCTCCCCGGCATCTGATCGTGCCGGGGAGCGATGCGCCGCGGCTGAGGGGATCCGTGGGATCCCGCCGCGGCGTCTCAAGTTTGGTTTCAGCCATCCCGTGTGGCAGGGACCAACTTCTCCTTTAGACTCTTTGGGTCTGTTCAGGATTCAGATGCAGTCAGCCATGCAGTTTATCCAGTCACTTTAAGCCACATACCATGTACATGACAAAAGGTTTGTATGGTATACTAGAATGGCTATATTGGTGTAGCTGATAATAGTTTGGCCTAGAATGCATACTTCAACTTTTTCTTTTACCAGAAGTCTTAGGTACCATCTTCAAAACCCAAAGTATGTTGGATGAATAACTGGTCCAGACTGAGGAACTGGGGAAGCTACACTGAAGGCCTTATCTCCTTTATGTTGTTGTTGTTATTATTAATTTAATTCATACCCTGCCCTATCCCTAGATGAGCCAGTCCTTGAAGTGAACTCAGAAACTCCAGCCGGTACAGAATGCAGCGGATGGGTTTCTATTGGAAGCTAAGTGGAGTAGGCACATTAAACCCGATCTGCAGTCATTTCATTGGCTACCTATCAGTTACTGGGTTCAATTCAAGGCACTGGTGATCATCTACAAAGCTACATAATGGTATTTGGAACCCAGGAAACTGGGAATACTGATATTTTAGGCTCCAATTTAGATCCAAAAAAATACTGATTTATTTATTTTGATGCATATCTCTATGTGGGGCTGCCATCCATACTGGGCTAAACTATAAACCCTCCCCAAAACCAGATACTAAATAGCCTGTATTTTGAATTTGTACTTTGGTATCTCATTTGATGATGGGCTGTTTCTTGGTCTTCCAGGTTGGCTTCATGAGCTGGGAAAACGTTTGGAGTCTCCATACTATGGCAATACTACATTAGGAGGCCCAACACTCAGAAGTGCCTACATAGCTGCCCTCTACTTCACACTCAGCAGCCTCACCAGTGTTGGGTTTGGTAATGTTTCAGCGAATACGGACGCTGAAAAGATTTTCTCCATTTGTATAATGCTGGTTGGGGGTAAGTAAATATATTGTGCAGTAAGTAGAATTAGAAAACATACTTCAAAATATTGCTCTGAGGTTTTTCAGTGAGGGAAAAAAATAAATTTTGAATTTATACTTCAAAACAAATTGAAACAAAGTCATAAAGCACAACAATTCCCATAAAAGCAAAACTGATGATCTGGGAGAAAAGTCAGTCAAAAGGACATCATTCTATGATAGACTGTAAAATTAGAAACAGTGCATATTAGCAAACTAGGCATGATTCTCCCTGTGCAAACTGCACATCATTTTCAGTGACCTGGTTGTTGTTTACTGTTAATGCTAAAAGAGAATTTTTGACTTTATCTGTTGTTGTTTTTTTTAAAAAAACAGCTTTGCATTTATTTGTATAAGGATTTTAATCTCACCTTTCTGCCACTCAGTGCAGCTGATGATCACAATCAACAGTCTAAAACAGAAAAAAAGTTAACATTCAAGGAATATAGATTTAATAAAACTTGGAATAAAATTCATTTTTAAAGAACAAACAAACAAGGTTTCCCTGAATCTATATGTGATTAACAGCACAAATAAACAGGTCACCTTCATCTGGTACATATATTAAGTGCCAAATGAATTGGACTGTGTGGAAGGGAGGCTTCTGTAACTGCTAATTTTGCTACTATTTTATCTTTCATGTTTTTATGACTGGGTGGATGTTTTTGTTTTGGGGGTTTTGCTGGATGATTTTTCTTTTATTCTGCTGCCATTTAAGATCTTTTTTATGTTTTGAATTTTTAAAATAATTTTATGTTTTTGTCTCAACTTGTGAACCACCTTGTGTGTAATCTTATGGCAGAAAAGTTAGATATACATATTTTATTTAAATAAATACAGTCATTGGTACAGAAAAGGCCCTTTCCCTGGAGACTCCCTGCCTAAACTTCTGAAGGTGGAAGCATTTTTTAAAAGGCATATGGTTAGATTTTAGCTGATGGGCATTTTCATACAGGGACCTAAGATGCTGAGATTCCAAACCATTTAGAGGTTTCTAGGTCTAGTACTTTGAAATTTTTACAAACGCTAACTTCAGCGAAGTTCTTTTAATACTGGAAATATGTATTCCCTTTGTTCAGTCCCACTTAATAATTGGGCTGCCTTGTTCCGGACTAGCTTTAGATTCCAAATGGCCCTGCATAAACACATTGCAGTGATCAAGTCTGGATATTACAGTAGCACAGATAGCAGCAGCAAGATCATTTCTGTTCAGGAGGGACTGCACTCTGACACAACAAAAAAACTGTTGGTACTTTTCTGCCATTTTCAAAGTGAAAACAGCCACTTCAGCTCTCTCAGGATTCCCCCCCCCCATCCATGTGATTTTTATTTTATTTATTTATTTATTTAATTCCTTCAACTTCTATATCCCGCTCACCCCCTAGTTGCGCTGAGCGGCTTACAATTCCGATTTAACCAATCTAATCTAGGGCCACATATGTAGGGGAGGTGAGAAGCCTACCAGGCACCCTTATCCTGTTGTAGCAGATCTTCTTTCTTGCGAGGGGACAGTTCGGGGCATTTTCTATTTTGCCTTGGTCTCAGCTACCAAATCTTCATATGGCACCAAGAACTATGGTAACCAGCCTCAAGGTGGGCCTGGAGTTCTCCCAGAATTACATCTGGTCTCCCAACTACAGAGATCCATTCCCATGAGGAAATGGCAGCTTCAGAGGGTGGACTGTAGGGCATCACATCTCCTCTGAGCTCCCTTCTCAGGGACTCCCTCAAATCTCCAGCATTTTTCCAAGCTGAAGTTGGCAGTCTTCTCAAGCAGCTATCTGCCTGATTGCTCTTTTGTCACCTGGAAAGGTTAAAGGCACGCTGTTACCACAACAGCATACTTTTGCCACTGAGAGCTTTTCACATTGTGGTGTGACTACATACAATATGATGGGTTGAGCTGATACACTTTCTGCCAGCCCAAACGAATTATTTATACATCATTACAGCTTGTCTGACATAGTTTTCCCCCTGTGTTTATTAGCCTATGACACAGGAAGGCACTTTGATATATTACAAATAACTTCTAAATTAACCTTATTTTAACCTCAGCCCACTTATATGTGCCTGCATGCATTGCATTCCATAAGAATGGGTGAATAATTTTTGCTGCTTGTGCAAGTTCTAAACTATTTTAACTTTGTTATATTCATGAGTTTGTTACAGCAACATGTTCAGTTATTAAGTAAAAAGGGAAGGGATATTCGGCAGCCTTAAATTCAATTTATTTACACCCTCCATGACTCAGCAATCTGAATGGCAGGAATATGACCCATACAGGGGGGGAGTACTGCTTGACTCTCATTGCCAACGGGGATAAGAGCATGTGCTGCTGTAACGGTTCTGTTTATCAGAGACAATCTCTCTTTTCTATATATTTTTGCCTTTTATATTACATAAAATATCACTGATATGAACTCTTAGCATTGTTTATTAATTAGAGATATTAAGATGCTTTTAGGTGCAGTCCTCTCATTGAATGAATGGCAAAACTCATACCCAATTCAATGGGTCAAGGCTGGAATACCATTTGCCTACTGGGGACAAGAGATCCACCACCCCCAGCAGACCCTTCCTGCTGCCAATCAGCTGGAAGGCAGGGAAAAAATCTAGGGGAGAGTCAATGTCCTGATCAATGCAACCTCTAAGCTGTGAAGTCTCGTGAGCAAAAATTCTACTTTGTGAGCTACTGGCATGCAAGTTGTGAGCAAGTGATTTGGCTGATGCATCAATTAGTCTGCTCTGGAGCCCTCCTTCCTGAGCCAAGACAAAAATGTGTGAGCCGGAGGCTACAAAACGGTGAGCTGGCTCACACTAACTCAGCTAAGAGGGAACACTGGTCCTGATATGTTGACATCACTTTTGGTGTGTCTGGAAGTGATGTCAGCATCAGTGTTCCCTCTAAGCTGAGTTAGTGTGAGCTAGCTCACCATTTTTTAGCCTCCGACTCACACATTTTTGCCTCAGCTCAGGAAGGATGGCTCCAGAGCAAACCAATGTAGGCAGTAGCCAAATTGCTCACTTGCAACTTTAATGCCAGTAGCTCGCAAGGTAGAATTTTTGCTCACAGGACTCCACAGCTTAGAGGGAACATTGGTCAGCATGTTGGCCAAATCTAGCGTTTGGTCAAAACTTTATGTTTACACCATAGCATTTTGGCCAAATGGTACAGTCACTGATGACACTTTGACGTCACTTCCAATTGTGCCAGAAGTGAAATTAGCTCATTACAACATTAGCAAACCCCCTCCCCTCGTGAAGAGTTTCTGCTTGGTTGCCAGCCTCATACTGACTACCCTTTACAAGAATTCTGTAGGTAAAAACAGCAGACCTTCTCAAAAAAGATTATACAAATAATCTTAATGGTTTCATGAATAATGAATACCTATTTAAAATATTATTCTCTGTTTTCAACTAGCAAACATACTAAAAATATATCTAAAAATTATTCTATCAGTATTGGTTCTTTTGGCAGAGAACAGCTGCAAGAACTTTTGGGGGTCAGGAATGCAGTGTAGAAGCAGGAAGCAACAAGCAATTGAGATAGACTGGCAGGATGTGTCAGAAAGAGAAGATGGTTTGTCAAAAGATTTCTGTTGGTGGTGTGTAGAAATATAAGCACCTGTGAGAGGAGTCAGCATGGGAGGAACAATTGTTCTTGCAGTCACGGGATTCTTGTTTGTTTATTAAAACATTTGTGTCCTGTCTTTTTCCAAAGACCAAAGGCAGCTAACAACAGACAACAACAAGGAAAACACACTGATTTTTTTAAAAGCCCATGAAATACACAACATATCAGAAAACAGCCAGTGAAGCTGTTTAGAACAGGTTATCGATTAAAGCCAGTGTACAGCAGTTAACAGGCAGGCAGCCACATTTGTCACTGCCTGGAACTTCAGTTGTCTTTAAGGTCAGCTCATTACAGTAAGGGTCTCATCTAGTTGCGTAATGCTGGAAGCTGTGAATGAATAAGTATTTTTGACATTCTAGGAGAGTTCATTTGTTATTGCAGAATGAGCTTTGCTGTATCATTTTAACATTTCTTTTATTAATAGAAAATGTAGTGCCTAAAAACCATTTATATTTTATTTAACAAGATGGTTGAGTTTAAGATGTCTTGGCGCATTTTTGGAAGTGATGTTCAGAATATGCTTTTTTATCACTGCCAATTTCCTAGTAAATTACAGGGAAATGCTGGTAAATTTCACTGGTCCGAATCCAGATGTGGGCCAATTTTCATCTTCTGCTTAGGCCAGACCCTGAGAAAGAAGCAACTGTGCAGCCCAATAATGCAGAGCTAGACTGAATATTTCAATATGGTTTATATAATGTGAAATGGGTAATATAAAAGAGCCATTTAATTAGAATGACAGTTCTAAACAGGGTGGATTTGATTTAAATCCCTAGTCATCTTCTTAGTTGTTCATAATCTGGAAAAGAAAAACAAACTTTCCTGCTTTATCCAGTCCCAAATGATTTCTCAGTTTATAGTGAAAGAGTCCAAAGGAAAAGAATATTCTTTCTACGCCAGCAGAGGAAGTTACTGCTATTAAAAGTGAAACCATTACTTCAACAGTCTCTAAATCCAGGTGCTTAAGTGACTTTCACCAGTTCACTGGCGTGACTTCCTTTAAAACATCTTTAGCAAACATACATTTCTCGAATGGTTCCTCCTTTGCTCTGAAGTTCATTATAGTTGGCATTATAGATGGATCATTGCTGGACACCCATGTCATGGTTAACTCCTGTTCCTCAGCATTTAAATGTTGAAGATTTTGGCCATGACTGTGCCATTTATTTTATCTTGATTTTGTTCAGAAACTGAGATCAGAACAGGCCAGTTCTTGATACACTGCTCAAAACAGGCCACTACAGAGTTCCATCTAACATCTTGAGGGAATATTAACTTGGTTCCACCCATTCTTTTCCAAGCTGCTGCTGAAAAATGACTGTTACAGAAGTATTTAGTAATTTCAATGACATTAGCCTTTATTTCTGGAACACTGAAGTCTTTGGCAAGGAGGTGCAGCAAATGAGCACTGCAACCATATGTTATTAGCTTTGTATTTCCTTCCTGCTCTTCTAAATTTCTTCTCATCTTGGATACATTTGCAGCATTGTCTGTGACAAAACTGCATACTAGACATTTGAATTTTTGTTCACATGTTATTATAGCTTTTGCTGCCACTTCTTGTAAGTATTCTGCTATGTGTGCATTTCTTGACATATCAATTGTTTCTGCAAGGAAGACATTCCCTTCTTCTGTTGTTATACAAGCACATAAAACAGGATCATTGTGGACATTACTCCACCCATCAAGACTTAGGTGAGCAATTTTATCCTCTAGAGCTGTTGCACATTACTTCATTGCTCTGTCATACACTTTATCCAGCAGTTTCCTTTCAACATCTGTTCTGCTGGGTGGACTGTATCTTGGTTGCAGTGACTGAACCACATTAATGAAGTGTGGGTTTTCAATCAGATGGAAAGAAGAGTTTGTCGTGTAAACAAACTGGGCAATTTATTCCATCAGTTAACTCTTTTTTTCTAATCTGCTGGGTTTTATCACAAATTTATCTATGGTGGTTCCTGGATGGTCGGCTTTTTAATTTCTTTTAGGTAATATACTATGAATGTGTGATGTATATGACGAGACTGAAACACTATCCTGGACAGATAACTGAAACTGTAGAATGGGAGGATGATGATCTTGAAGGTGGATAGTTTCCAGAATCCTTTATGTTGATGATGGATTCCCCTAAACATCAGTGCTGTTATTTTATTATTTACATCATTTCTGCATATTTAGTAGTCACTGCCACTCAGTATAGCCCCAAAAAGGATGGTTTGTTTGTTTCAACTCTTTCTTTATAACAACTGTATCAAAATGACAGTAATGTGCAGTAATAATAATAACAGATCTGCTTTTGCTCAAACATGACAGTTCCTCAAGGCAGTCTTTAAGAAATCTGATGAAATCATGTTTACCAACCTGAAGATCCTTTCTGTTCAAACGTTCCTTTTCTCATCTTCATCACAGCACTTCTCGTGATGTTGTTTCATTCAGGCCACCAGGCCTTGCATTTCTTCATTGCAGTATTTGCATTCTGCATGCATGCATGCCTTACCCATAGGTAGAGGAACTGCATTAAAATATTCCCAAACTGGGTCTCTTCTATGGCCTGCTGCCATTATAGGTTTTCTCCTCCAGGGAAAGAATAATATGATAAACCTCAAGGTATACACACAAAGATCCAAAGACTTGTGGAGTATTCTGCTCAAAAGGTTTCATTTTCATTTTTACTGCTTACCCCTTCCTCCTCACACATAGCTTCTTGTGCAGATCTATTCCACTCCCAGCAGTTTTTTTCTCAGCTCTGTATGTTTACAACATTTTTGTTGTGAAGAAGAGGCATATGATCTGTTTTGAGAACTGTAACACCAAGCATCTGTGATAATCTAGACAGAAAAATTGCCTAGTAATCTCACAGAAACCTCTGGAAGAGCATGACATTGTGAATGGCTTAATGACATTCTTTTACCCAAAAATGTAAATATTGCATGAATAATGCAACTTTGTGCTACATAATTAAAAACTAATTTCATGATGAATAACCTTTGGACTATAATGTATCTTAAAAAGAAAACTATCTTTAGATAGATTTTTCCTCAAAAAGCATTGTATTTTTAAAAAATCCAATTTAAATTTTAAAAATCATTTTTATTTTTTTAATCATTAATTTTTATCTACCCTGGTTCTAAATATGTAGCTGGTTGCTTCCCATTATCAGATAGCTACAGCCTTTTCCTACTTTTGTGAATTGATACAGCCTAAAACCAGTAGTCATTGCTGACTGTCATCCCAGAGAGGAACACAGCATCTAAGATCTCTTATGGGGTGTGGCAGTAGAAAATATTTGGGGTGTTTTCCTGAGACATTTACATGAAGATTATGTGAGTCAGTATGACTTTGTCGCAAGATTTGGGAAATTCAAAAAGTGATCTAATAGTTTCTTTTAGAAGTGCTCTTATTGAGACTTAACTTAATAGTTGATGACAAGGAGGTGAATCTTCGCACCTGGCTCATTTGATGGAAAATATTTAAATGCCTTAAATTAAAGGAAATTACTGTTTGTCTTTAAAAATTTGGTTTATTATGGTTAGAACTTCTCAACATGGAATGGTTGTGTAACTACAGATGCATATGAGTAATATCTGATTTGGTACATCCTTAAATGTAGATACCACATTCACTGGTAATTCACAAAGGAGAGGCACCTGAAAAAATGGGCTCTCTCTTGACTAAAATTACCCCCCCCCTTTAGGTATTATTATAGATTCCTGATTTTGCAATATTCCTGATTTTAAAAAATTGCCAAATTTATTCCATATGACTTGACTTCCTAGATTTTTCAAAATGTCTGACTCACCTCTGATCTCCTGTAATATGTTTTAAATAAAAACCTCACAGAAGCTTTTATCAATTTCTACTTTCCCAAACTGCTTTATCAGAAAAGTAGTATTCTGAGTTATTGACAGTTTTTATCAAACATTCTTTTATAGTGCTGGTATCATTAGTGAACAAGATCTTTCTTTATATTACTTTTTGGTGATAGTATCTTTTGCTGTATCGACATACTTTCTGCAGCTTTGATGCATGCCTTGGTGTTTGGTAATGTGACTGCTATTATTCAACGGATGTACTCCAGATGGTCTCTTTATCACACAAGAACCAAGGAGATGAAGGATTTTATAAGGGTCCATCACCTACCACAGCAGTTAAAGCAAAGAATGCTTGAATATTTCCAAACCACCTGGTCTGTCAATAATGGAATAGATTCACATGAGGTAATCAGAACCTTCTTTTCACTATTTTCTTATAAACTGATGTGACTCCCCACACAATAATGTTTTAATTAATCTTTTTTGGTGGAATGTTTCTGGAATATATAAAAAGGCTGTAAATGTATTTATTTCCCAAGTAGCAATAAAGGACCTCATAAAACAGAAATGACAGGGAAAAGTAACTGTGTGAAGTTGCCACTCATTCTCCTGTGGTGAATCTTTGTTATGGATGTACTTTTAATGTAGTTGCACATATATTTAACTGTATTCAGAAAAGTTTAACTTCTGTATCTTTTTTAAAAAGAAAATATACAAGGTTTTAAGGGAGATCTTACAGCTAGCATTTAGGTGAGAGGTTGGATTACCGGACACATTATTGGACTTTGACCTGTGAACCAGTTCAAACACTTAAGAGCAAATATTTGTTATCTGCCTGAAAGCAAAAATATTGTTGATCACAATTGCGTTTCCAAACAAAATAATGACTATGAGATGTCTTGTCAAACTAAAAAAAAGGTCATGAAAATTATAAATACTTCATTTTGACAAAAGAGCAGATTATTGAAGTTTAACAGGAAACTCATTTTCCCTTTCTGGACAGCTTTTAAAGGACTTTCCCGATGAGCTGCGCTCAGACATCACCATGTACTTGAACAAGGAGATTCTGCAGCTGTCCCTTTTTGAGTGTGCCAGTCGCGGTTGCCTCAGGTCTCTGTCTCTGCATATCAAAACCTCTTTTTGTGCTCCTGGGGAGTACCTCCTCCGGCAGGGAGATGCCTTGCAGGCTATCTATTTTGTGTGCTCAGGTTCCATGGAAGTTCTCAAAGACAGCACAGTGCTGGCAATTCTAGGTATGTGCATCCTTTATTAATGCTAGAAAATAAAATGGCAACATATTACAAAAAGGCTTCTTTTTGGACTACTGTTTTGACCATTGTTTGCTAATAGAGCTGTGTTCATGCTGATAAGACCAAATCTTGCATGCCTACAGGAGCCTGACTTAAAGATGCATGCTGAAGACCCCACTGATCATTTGGGCCATGGGCCCTGCAGAGACCATACCACCCAGCTGATCAACTGCTTTTTATGGGAAGCATGGGACCTCATTTCCCCCCCCCCAAAAGAAATTGGGCCTGGGGATCTGAGTCACCATAGCCTAGGGACAGCCCTATATGGTGGAGCTATGGAGTCTATTGAATTGGACAGCTATGCTGCACTGCTGGAAAGGGATAGTTTGAGGGACCAGCTGGACACCTAAGTGTGTCTCAGTGCAGCAGCTTTTAGCACTGAATCATCGGTTGGTTAAGGAGATACTTTTAAAAATTAATAAATAAATATTCTGTGATGCTATGCAAACTAAAAACATTGTACGAAAAGAACACGGAATGCCACTTTTCCTGGCTTACTACTATCAGAAAATAAAGACAAAAGCAACATAAACAACATTGACATAAAGTTTCACATACATATGCCTGATAAGGAAGACTGATAAGGTTATTAAACAGTTCAGTTCTCAAAGCCCTTCACATAAATTTAAGACAAAGGGCATTGTATAGATATTTAAATACATTTTAAATAAGTATAAAGTTTACATTTAAATTTAAATAAATTTTAAGTGAATACAATGTTTCAGATAATTTTACCTTCATAATCTACCATCACTAAGGCCCTGCGCCCTAACTATTGAAAGGGAGGAAAAGCTTAGGATCTCATACATGGAGCTTGCAATTTCACCAGTGATTTGACCCTGACAATAGTGGTACATTATTATCTCTTACTATAATGGAATCTGTAGATATCATGTCATTAGCAATTAGGGTTGCCAATGTTGGCTTGGGAAATTCCTAGAAATTGGGGGGAGTGCCTGGGGAAGACAGGGTGTGATAAGGATGTGATGCCGCAGAGCCCACCCTCCTAGTGGGCTGTCATTTCCTCCAAGAGAACTGATCTCTATAATTGGGGTATTAGCTGTGATTCTGGGAGAACTCCGGGCCTTACCTTGAGGTTTGTAACCCTACTAGTGAAGCTGTTGAAGTTTGAATTTGGAGAGTTCAGAATGCAATCTCTCTCACTTCAATATTTTTGTCCAAATGCAGGGCAAGTCTTGAAGCTTTTGAATTCAGACCATATATTGCACTAAGGTTCAACCCCATTACCAGCCCTCCCTCAGTTCTCTGTTACCCCTTTCCTTCCCTTCTCTCAAGTGTACCTGTTCAGAATGTCGGGAGTACAGTCACCAGCAGCAAAAATTGCATCTCCCACCTTCCATCAAGAAACCAAAATAAACTCAGCAACAGGGGTCCCTGGGAAATGTAGTTCTAGATGGAATGCAGCTGTTGCTGTAAAGGATTATATGGGGGGATATTGCTGCTATCTGATGCTCTATCAACAAACATGGGAGGAAAGTTTAGATGAATTGGAAACACTGCAGGAGATGTGTGGATAACTGAGGTTTACATTACTTTTTTCTAAGAATTTGAAAAACCTTACAAAAAGCTAATGTAAATCAAGGCAATCCAAGAAGACGTTGTCCATTACTAAGTGTCAAAAAGAATAACAATTCATCATTCACTTAATGACAGTTCATTACACTGGCTTTTAAAAAGAAAGGCAGGCTATTGCACTGCTGAATTTTCTCAGTGAATTGCAACTGGTAATATCCATATTGGTAATATGAATTACCAGTATCAGTAATGAGTTTTAGTAAAAATTAAATTAAATATAAAGGTACAGAGTGGCTACAGTCAACCAAAGTAATTGATGAGCTAATGCTCATAAATTCCAATGAAACAGATACTGTGTGAAACAATCATCCAAGGCTAAATCCAATGTGGCAATTCTGTTTCTCAAATCAGAAAGCAGAAGACTCTTATAGTAGTCATAAAATCACAGCTGTTCCACTGGCAAGTCCTGGTGACTTCATCATGCTAATTTTGCTCTGCAGAAATTGTACCTGAGTTCCAGTGGTTGAATCTGTTAAGAAATGTATATAAATGTATACAAAACTACCAGATGTTTCTTCTTGATATACTCCTTTTACTTAAATCTATTTTAGAGCCAAACTAGATGAGATGATAATTTGGCCCTGAGATTGGAGCTCCTAAGCCGTTTCAGGGCCACCATCTGTGGAAAGGGGAATTATCCGTTTTTTCTTTGCTGCTGTTTGCCCAGATAAGAAAAACATACAGCAACATACTGTGAATCTGACAGTTTCCTCCAGTGTTACAAGAGCAAATTTAAAAATAATGGGCATTTAAGACTCTGTTAGTCCACCACTCATTCTGTTAAGCACTGTGCTATAACACATTACTGTTCTATTCACAAAGCACAACCATCCATATAATTACTGTTCTATTCACAAAGCACAACCACATTTTAATTCAATTTATGTTGTGTTTAATCCAGTTATACTGGAACATGAGTGAGGCAATTGCAAACTGTTTTCCTTGGGCTGGAGTGAAACTACTGGTATGTAATCATTTTAGGAAAGCAGCCTTAGGCTGTTTGGTCTCTTCGTGTCAGAGTGGCTGATAATTGTCACCAAAGCAAGATAGGATGCCTTAGATAAATGTCTGCCCGGCTTTTATGCTCATGCTAAGGCCCAAGTAGAGGAAATGTTGGAGATCCATGACCCCAATCTTACTAGAAAGAGTAGACACACCGGACACTGACTCAGACCATGCAGGTAGATTCAGCTGGGTAGCCATGTTGGTCTGAAGCAGCAGAACAAAGTTTGAGTCCAGTGGCACCTTTAAGACCAACAAAGTTTAATTCAAGGTATAAGTGTGCTTATATCTGAAGAAGTGTGCTTGCACATGAAAGCTTATACCTTGAATTAAATTTTGCTCATCTTAAAGGTGCCCCTGGACTCAAACTTTGTTCAGCCCATGCAGAGATGGAGTTATCTGTTCCCACACCATAAGGTTTTGATAATCAAAATCAAGCTCCTAACTCAACATGCAACTATTAACCTCCCCCCCCCTTTCTAGTTTGTTTTCCTTTAACTGGCAACACCCTGAAGTGGTGGAAGAGTTAAATGTCCTCATTGCCCTCATTCTTCCACCTCTGCTCATGGCTACAATCCAAATGGGGCTCTGGATAACTGCTGTTTCTATTTAATTGACTCTGGGAAGATGGAAGATCTGACCACAGATATTCCAGTGTTTTATCTAGTTAGGCCCTGTGGAGAAATGATCCTTTCATGGCCCCATTTCTGTCAAAAGGGAGGCTCGAAAGCTCTGCAGCCATCCCAACTCACCACCTGGCAATGCCCTTCAGTCCCTTCCTCCCCAGTATTCCCTACTCTCTCAATATTTCAACCATCATCACCAGTGTTCCCTCTAAGCTGAGTTAGTGTGAGCTAGCTCACAGAATTTTAGCCTCCAGCTCACAGATTTTTGTCTTAGCTCAGGGAGGATGGCTCCAGAGCAAGCTAATTTATGCAGTAGCCAAATCATTTGCTCACAACTTTAATGCCAGCAGCTTACAAAGTAGAATTTTTGCTCACAAGACTCCACAGCTTAGAGGGAACATTGATCATCACCATCCTATAGTAAGACCCTCTCCTGCAGGGATTGGGGATCCAGCACTCTCTTTTGCACACTCAGAGATGGAAAGATCAATCTGCTTTCCCTTGCTTTTCCTTCGGTTAACATGATTAAGTCAGACATGGTCTGGGGACAGAAATTAGATTTCCAGTATTCAAATTATAAAGGTTTGGTGTTTCTCTATGTAACAGAACTGAGCAAATATTAAAAAGGGGGAAAGTGAATAAACACAAGGACTTTATCCTTGGAGGTACTGGACCTCAGAAAAGTTCATTTTCCTTGATTTTTAGATTTGGGGGTTCTCCCATTGTCCCTTGACATGTGGTCAAGATGAAGTCCCCTAGGTAAAGGCTTAATCCTTCATGGCTTGAGAAAAAAGTCCAGGAGCCACTAACTGTTGTTTCATCATGGTCAGGGAATATATGATCTTCCCTAGCCCACTCCATTGTGTGTCATCCTTCTCTTCCTGATCAAACAGTAGATAAACTATTCAGCCATTTTGATTTGCAGTCTCTGTCTCAAAGTGGGACAATCTAGCAAAGTGTGAAATGATATCTCTTTGTTCATTTCTATGGCACTCATTTTTCCTGTGCCTCTGAGAAGGCTAGTTCCCCTGTAATTCCTCCATTTGTAGCTGTTAGTCTGTAGAAAAGCACCTTGGGGCACATAAAAGGTGCAGGCATAATTACTGAAATTCTTACGTGAAAATCTGGGGCATAGTGCATTTCTTCACAAGCCCAAAAGCACCATTCCCCAAATGTTCTCTTGGGCTGCGATCACACATACTAAATAATGCACTTTCAATCCACTTTCAATGTACTTTCCAACTGTGTGAACTGGCAAAATCCAGTTGGAAACTGCATTGAAAGTGGATTGAAATTGCATTATTTAGTGTGTGTGACCGCAACCTTGGAGTCCTAGAATCAGTCATTTTAAATAATTCACAGAAGCTGGGGATATTTAAAAAACAACAACAACAGAAGCCTAGCTCAGCATCTTAGTCTTTTGGTTCCTGTGCTTTCTGTATGACATATTTAAGTTCTGTGTTTCTATGCAATGTGCATGAATGATGATGAGTCTCTCATTTTTGTCTCTTCTTTTAGGGAAGGGGGATTTAATTGGAGCAAACCTCTCAATTAATGACCAAGTGATCAAAACAAATGCAGATGTGAAAGCTCTAACCTACTGTGACCTCCAATGCATTATCCTCAAAGGACTCTTTGAAGTGTTAGACCTTTACCCAGAATACGCGCACAAATTTGTTGAAGAAATTCAGCGGGATCTCACATATAACCTTCGAGAAGGCCATGAAAGTGATGTAAGTGATTTTAATATGGCTGCAGTTCCTTATAGCCTCAAAAACTGATCTTGCACACTGGCAATTTACCTTCCAGTATCAAAGTAAAGATACATTTACAGTGTTCTTTTTGTAATGAATGATGTTTGTGCTTAACTTGATCATTCATCCTCTACTCAGACGAATTTCTATCATGAATTGTAGACACAATATGATCTTATGTTTCTCCTCTGTTCATAAGAAATAATTCTGTCTAAATACATCTTTTTAATAGATTTTGTTTTGTCCTTATGTGCTTATATTTTACAATCCTTTCCAGTGCCATTAAACATTAATCTAAAGAAATATTAAAGAATATATTTTCTGCATCATAAAACACCTGGTTAACATTCAGTTCCTATTTAAATGATTTTTTAGCAAATTTCATGCATAAGGGAACTGCACTTACAATACATGCTTTTTAGAATGTTTTGTGGGGCAAATAGGTGTTTGAATTTGCAAAGCATTGCTAATTGCTACACTCCCACGGGGAAAATCCCTTCTTGAAACATTAGTAATGGCTCTTCAGGTGGACTGAACTCTTGAAAACTAAAAGGCAAATTATCTTTTGAGAGGTGTCCATTCAGGAGAATGAAAGGGGGGGGGGTTCCCAGATAAGATTGCTGAAGTACATCTATTAGGGAGAAACGACTGAACCAAGTTCTGGGAGTTCAAAAGTTTCTTTCACACTACAAGAGTCTTTTATTTTCAATTTGGTTTAGCTAAACATTGCTTCTGGAATCTTATGACTTTCTTCTTAGCAACAATAACATACCTACTCTGTTAATAAATTAGGTCATAAATTTCTGTTCATTGAACTCTTCCAATGCAAATTCTGTCTACATGCTATGTACCATACAGGGGGTGGAGTTGGCTATGTGAAGAAACTTAATATGATGTGATCTTGTTGAGGGCAATTCAATTAAAGTTCAGTTGTGGCCACTGCTTCTGTGTGGCTTCATTGCGTACCATTCATGGTTCCTTCCAATGTCAGTGTTGTCATACCCATCTACATGGAAGGGTAATGTTTAGGGTTGCCAGCAAGCTGGCAACTGGTGGGATTCCAAGGGGGACCATCGAGGTGGGGGTGACATTAGGCAATAGTGTGATGTTACTTCTGGGGGAAACACAGAAGTGACACATAACTTTAGAATATCAAGATCACATGAGAAGTGATGATGACATGGTTCCTTCCAAAGTCAGTGTTGTCATACCCATCGAGGTGGGGATGACATTAGGCAATAGTGTGATGTCACTTCTGGGGGAAACACAGAAGTGACACAGATCTGTCTAGGAACTGCTGGTAAAAATCAGAGTTTCAGTCAATTCCTAGAGCAGACTGATATTACTTTCAAGTTTTCCCTGGAAGTGATGTCATATCATCACCTGATGGTGAATTTAATTCCCCCCCCCTCACTGGCCACCAGAGTAGCAATGGGAAACCGGAGCCATGGGTCAGGGATTCCCCATCCACTTAGAACCTGGGAATCTTGATGACATTCCATTTTCAGAAACATTAAAAATGACCATGGAGGAGCAGATACTATGTCACTTCTGTAATGTAAGAACTGACCCTCAGTAATCATAAATCATTAAGGTTGAGAGTATAATCTGTTGTCTGGGGCCATGGGCTACTGACTGGCATGAAAGTTGTAAACAAGCTGTATAAATCCAATGTGTTGTTTTCAGAATAGGTTTTGAAGAATACTGAACCACAATGGGATTGTTATTGATTTGCCCCATCCTTTATTTTTATGTCTTTAATGATACATTGTTCTTGTATTGATGTTTCTTGTTGATATTATTAGCTGCTTTTATATGTGAGGTTTTGGCAGTTTTTAGCTGCCATAAATATTTTGTAATCTTTGTAATGTCTTCTATAGCATTTTGTGTTTTAACCTAAGTCCTGTGCTGAAGGTTGAAATATAAATGCAGTTAATATTGTTCTTAGGATCACACTAGATGATATGCAGAAGATCTGTGATTCGTGTCTGTCAGTGCTGGGGGAGAATGTTATCTACTAAACCCCCATGGCATTTTTCCAATTTAAATATGCCACAAAGCTACGATTTATCATTTTGAGTAAAAATTACAAGGTATCAATATGCTAACTGTATATTTGCTCCCCACCTTGGGACAAATCAAAATTTCAGAGGGAGATTAAATCTAGGAAAATGTAAATATCCTCAGCACCTCAGCTCCAGTTTTTAATATTAATTAAACCCATAGGAGAGTGCTTGAGTTATTGTATTTTTTGGCTCTGATAGTAAAGTTATCTGAAGTCTGGCTATCTGTGCTAGTCTTTAACTTGATTCTCTACCAGACTGAAGTTTTCTTATAGACATGTTTAGCTGAGAATGCACTCACAAAAACTAGCAGATTAAATCAACATCTGAGCACTACTTCACATGGTAAAGTGTAACAGATGTTTATTAAGGACCTGTAATCTGCATCTGATAAAGCATTCCAATGGTCAGTACATAAGCTTAGAAAACTATGTGCACATGCTTCAAGCACAACAGTTTTAGAACTGAAATCAGGGCTTTTGGGGGGTGGGGAATGCGCCTAAATGGAGTTCCAGAAGCTCTTTGACAAAATTCTTTTTAAAATGTTTAAAAGTTCTTGTTTAAAAGTTTTGTATACTGAAAACTCCCTCTTGAGAGTTCTGGCACCTCTTTTTTTTTTAAAAAAAGCCCTGGCTCTAATATGAAAACTATAATGTGTGAAGCAATCATAAATGATCATACATCAATTTGATTTGGGACCAATAGAAATGTATTTACTGAAAGAAATGTACAGGCTTATTAGAAGTTTGATGGAGGTAAAGGTAGAGCGGACTGATGTCCTCAACAAAATTCCTGGTTTCTACTGATAATATAAATCCTATTGCTTTCTTTAAGTTATAAAAATTGAGTACAGCAGAAACCTACTTGTAGAATACTACAAACTAGATTATATAGCAATTCTTTGGCCCCACCCCATGACCTATTGCTATTGCTTAGTTTTCTTGTTATTTCTTCATGAGAATAGCTTGTGTAGTTGTGTTTCACTGATCACGTATAATATTCTTAGGCCGGAAATTGTGGGGCCGGAAAATGTGGGGGGCGGAAAATGGGGGGGGTGTGGCTGTTTGTCCCGGAGCAAACTAACGCGCAGCTGCCAGATCACACGTCCTGCCGACGTCCCGTGGTTTGGGGGGAGGTGCCAATCACACGACAATCCTGCGGCAGGGCAAAGAAGCGGCGCGGCGCGATCACAGCAGCAATGGCTAGGCACTGCTGCCGTGGCAAACGAGGTTGTGGGTTTTTTAAACCGAAGTGTACGCATGCGCCGTTGGGTGCTTGTGTGCATCCCGTGGAGACTTGGAAAAAAAACTTTTTGCGACGGGACATGGGTGGGCGCCGGATGCCATGAACTACCACCAGAAACGCGATCAGACGCCCGCCCTTGGAGGTACTAGTTTTTTACGCCACATCTTCGGCGGGAAGCCTCGGGTTAGCCACGGGAGCTCTATGCTTCCCAGGTTGTGGTGTGATTGTGCCTGGAAAATCCACCTATCTTCCGTCTCTGTAGCATGGCTAATGCTCTATGTGACCGCAGCCTTACAGTGTCTATTTCTCATTAACAAATGGTCTTTTTCAAATAGTTTTCCTCGTCCATTAAGAAAGAGGAATAGACTCAACAGTTCACTTTTTCCTATATATGTAATTCCCTTACGTATTGGCCATTTCCAGCTCTCCCATTGGCTGTGCAGTGTGCTCCATCAGCCATTAGCCCATCAACCGCCACTCAAGAGTACTCATGTGTCATTGGTTGGGTGCTGGGCTCGCTCCATTCCCCCACCCACTGCCAGCCTGGACACTCTTCCCTCACAGAATAAACTATCAAAATGGCTGTCTCTCCTGACAAAGACACTTCTCCTGCTTGGCTCCTGTGGGACCAACTTTTCCTTCAGTGGCTGTTGCTAGGCAACCAAGATTGGTTCTTTCAGTAAAAAGGCAAAGGAAGGAAGCCCTTTCCAGGCCTTTGTGGGGAACTCATTGGGACCAGTCCTGACTAGGGTTGTCAACTCCAGGTTGGGAAATTCCTGGATATTCTATGGTGGAGTCTAAGGAAGCCAGAATTTGGGATGGGAGAGTGTCATCTGAATAGAATGCCATAGAGCCCACCCTCCAAAGCGCCAAAGCAGTTATTTTCTCCAGGGGGCAGAGATCTGTTGTCTGGAGTTCAGTTGTGATACCCAGTGATCTTCAGGCTCCACCTGAAGGTTGGCTATCCTAGGTGTAGCAGTTAGCACGTCAGAGCAGGGTCTGCTAGACCCAGGTTCTTGCTGTGAAAGTTGAGTGGGCGATTTCAGACCAGTCACAGACTTTCAGCCTAAACTACCTCACCGGGTTGTTGCACAGATCAAAATGGGGAGAGGAGAATGATGAAAGCTGCTTTGGTCTCCACAGCAGAGAAAGACTGTACTTTTCATCCTGGGGACCTATTGCTGCCAATCTCCAGCTGAGGGGTGGAGATCACTCAGAATTAAAACTGCTCTCCAGATGGTAGAGTTCAGGGGCAGATAATGGTAGGTTGATGGTTGGCTGGGAAGGAGATAGGGTTGCCAACTCCAGGTTGGGAAAGTCCTGGAGATTTGAGAGGTGGAGCCTGAAGAAGGTGGGGTTTGAGGAAGGGTGGGACCTCAGACAGGTACAATGCCATAGACTCCACATTCCAAACCAGCCATTTCCTCCTGGTGAACAATTGTTGCCTATCTCCAGGGGAGGGCTGGAGATCACTCAGAATTACACTGTTCTTCAGATGACAGAGATCGTTCCCCTGGAGAAAATGGTAAGCTCTGTGTCATTATACCCTGCTGAGGATGCTACAGCAAATTGATGCTGAGTGGCCAAGGCCAGGTCACCCACCCAGAGCCTCTTTCTAGAGCTCGTTGTACTTAATTTCCACAATGGGCCTTATTCCTAGTCTAAAATAATAATACATGATACAGAAAGGAATTTCAGATTACCACTTTGGGGATGTGGGTTCTTTCTTTGTCTAAGCAGATATTGCATAGTGATTTTAATCATCTGGAGGTTATCTCTTTCCGCGGAGGAGAAACAGATATTGAGAGTATAGCAGCAGTACATGATCACAGTTGTGCCCTGGCAGTAGACAGGAGGTATATATTTTATATTACTTCTGTCTGCCTCTTTGATTGAAGTTCATCAGCTGGTCAGCAGTTATGTCCAGCTGGACTACTGAAGGTGCTACTAATTAAATCCTGGAATACTAAAATTGCTACATCTGGCCAAAGAGACGGGAAATTATTTTTTTTAAGAATTCAAAGCAAATAAGCTTGGTGTTTATAATCTCTTATGTCTTTCCAGCAAATCATGAAACAACTTCATTGAAATAGTAAATATCCTGAAATGTCCTAACTCAACTTCCTCCCCTTCTTATTCACTACCATAATTTGTAAAACCCCAAGGGAGCACTGGCTATTATAGCTACCAGGGGATTTCCTGGTGGGCTGATGGCTTGCCCCACCCCAGCCAATCCAGCCCAGAGTAGAAGGGCTGCTTGAGGCCCAGGGAAGGTGGTACTGGAATAACACACCATAATATTTCTCTAAACACAGTATTCTCTCTCACCCCAGCTTCCACCGAAATGTGCAAAAATATCCGACAAGGTCCAGCAAGATACTACTGCACTAAAAATTATCAGACAGCATATGCAAATTCTCCTTCATGTTATGGGGGGGGGGAATGACTCCTCTGGCATCTGCTATGAAGTCATCTGGCATCTGTTATTAAATCATAAATAGTCAGTTTCCAATGCCTCTACTTTCTCCTCCTTATCCACACCTCTTATGTGCTCTAGGGGCCAAAAAAATTCTTGAAAAGCAGCAGCAATCTACAGAGCATAAATTATTTGTGACCACTCAGGTTGCTCTCCCCCCCCCTCCTTCAGAGGAGAGCAACAGGAGGAGGTGATACCCTGCACATGGGCTTCCCAGAAGCCTGTGGCTGACAGCTGTGAGTTCCAGGAAGTATATATGTTACCATTTATTTCCTCAATTTGGTGAATGTCAGTGTTCACTTATTAAGTACTAACAATCCCAGATGTATTTTGTGAAAATCCAGAAAATGCACCAGTGACTGTGGACAGCTGCATTCATTTGTTAGAGTTTGCTGACGTATCCACACGAAAAAAGCCCGAGAAACCGATATGTGTTCTCTGACACTCACCAATTTAATCTGGTATTGCCAGCTTTCATACATGAATATCAACATTTATTACATTTCTTTATCCACTGCAACAGAATGTTGTCGTTTGGAATGGGCCAAAAACAGAAGTCTAGGATGAACAATGCCAGTTCTTTTCTATGTAGGAACTACAGATACCAAGCCAATACTAGCGTCTCAGGGAAGAATTGTTTAAATGGCAAGATGAACTACGTGCTTGAAAGAATCATGATGCAGGTGACAAGCAACAATACCCTAGTGGTTGAAAATGTTATCAAAAGCCGGTGATGTGTGTACCAACAGTCTAGCATTGTTATGATTATAGCTGAGAGTGGATGTAAGGAAGATCTGTGTTGTGTCACTTTCCCTGCAGATTATTGCAACAGTTCAAGATTGCAAATAGAATCATTCTGTCTTTTTAGCAATTGCACAGAGAAACATGTACCTTACTGTCTTTTCTGCATATTAGGTAATACTATTATGTAAGTCATGCCTGTGTTGGCCTCCTGCTGATCTCTCCATTACAAGTGTGAATTTTTCTTCTGACAGAGCTTCTCCATCATCTAGAACCCAGCAATGTCGTAGCCTACTGGTTTAGGAAGCCTTAATGTTTGAGACATCACCCTCATACCTAACCTTGATGGATGATCAGGCTTTTGCTCTATGTGGGCAAGCTCCTGTTTACTCTCCATCCCCAATTTTAACTTTGTTCCTCTTTTGACCAGCAGAAAAAGGCTAATGGTCAAAGTATTTCCATTTTACTTATTTGTGGTCTCAGCATATCATACAGATAGCTTTGTGCTGGCACAAAGTCCTGATTCAGAAACTTCTAGAACTAGAATTTCAGCATGAAAATCCCCTCCCTTCAGAAGCATATCCTTGAATCATGTGGGCCTCTGCAGCGCAGGTGTCCTTTGACCGCCACCATGGCAACATGAATTAGACTGTGCCGTGGATCCTGAGATCGCTAGTTTCTGCTGCTGCTACTTCTTAAAAAAATATTTTCTTACTATTGATTAGTTAGAGCATAAACCCAGTTTCTCCCACCAGCCCCAGTCGAGGGAAGAACTTATGGGACCTGGGTTTGTTAATATCTGTGGGGGGGTTCCAAAAAGTAGCAGTGTCTCCAGGCTACTGACCTCCATTTCCTAACAGGAGGGATGGCCAGAAGGAGGAGGAGAAAGAAGAAGAAAAGGAAGAAGAAGAAGAAGAAGAAGAAGAAGAAGAAGAAGAAGAAGAAGCAGCAGCAGCAGCAGCAGCTAGGATTGCCAGGTCCCTACCTGTTACCAGTAGGGGGCTCCAGCCCACTGCCCGGTAGATCCCGGAGGTGACATCATCACACAGGGAATGTTGTGGGGGGACATTCTAGCATTTGAGAAAAAACTCTATGGTTACCACAGAGTTTTTTCTTGGATGCTAGAGTGCCCCCCAATGTGCCCTGCATGATGATGTCATCTCCGGCTGACATCATCATGCTGGACATGTCAGCGTGGATGGGGCTCCCCCCGCCAGCCAGCTGAGTGGCAGTGAATTGGGGCCCCTGAAAGCGGGTAACCCCCTACCTCATCAGGGGGATAGCAACCCTAGCAGCAGCATTCAAACACGACTCCCAGGCCCACCAATCATCTTTAACCAAACACAAGTAGAACTCAAAATAGAAGTAGGGTTTAAGGGGAATCAAAGCAGGACAGACATATACAAACTCAAACACACAACATGGCTTAAAGCTGAAACCAAAGAAGGATTAGTGTCTTTTACTGTCTCTCTGAGGCCTTCTGCAAGTCTCTCCCACTCTGCCTGGTGTGGCTTCGTTGGTGGTGATGGTGGTGCTGTTCTTCAGGCTTTTGTTTTGCTTCAGATTTCTGGTAGCTGCAGCTCTCTTGAGGCTCCATCTGAGGTCATTCTCTTCTTTTTCCTCAGACCCAGATGGCTTTTGTCTCCTCAGAAATTTCTCTCTTTTACTCAGAACTCTTTTCCCCCTCAGGACTACCTTTTCCCTCAAGACTCTTCTACGGTCTCCCCCAGGGACAAAATACTCCCCCAAATCCAATAGAGGGCCAAACCCACAGGGTTACAAGAGGAACCATTAAGCTATCTGTCTTATACATTGGAACAAAGTTTGAGTCCAGTGACACCTTTAAGACCAACAAAGGCCCCAGTCACACGGGCCAGATAATGTGGGGGGGAGGCACAGCTATTTGTGCTGGTGCAGTTAGACCCACCAGAACACAATCAGATGCATCAGTGGCACACCACAGTTTTGTCCCTTGGCGCCTGTGCTTCAACAAAGACGGCCGAAGGGAAAAGCCGCACCAGCACGATCACACCGACGGAGTCTGTCGGCAGCCCATGGCAAACCATTCGCCAGTAGTTTAGTTCAGGTAGTTTTTAACCGTGCATTTTCGGCGGCACACCATGGGTTGGCCATGGGTGCACTACACCCACCAGATGTTGTGGTGTGATCACACTCAGAAAATCCACCCAACATTCGTGGCTCTCCTGCGGCAAATTCGGCATGTGAACGGGGCCAAAGTTTTATTCACATTATAAGCTTTGGTATGCAAGCACACTTCCTCAGATACAGTGGAATAGAACCTCCTCAACCATAACTTTTAGGGGGTAGGGTGGGGGTTGTTGTCAGGAAGGACCCTATAATGTCAAAATGCATAAGTACTGGGTGATTATAGCTGTGTGGGAATGAGTTTTGAGTTCAGTGGCACCTGCAAGACAAATAAGAGTCTGTGCCACTGGACTCAGACCTCATTCCCACATCTGTTTGTTAACTCTTGTACTTGTATGATAATTTACTGCCATTCACAGATCTTTCTTACATCCAGTCTCAGCTATAATAACCCAGTACTTATGCATCTTGACTCTAAATGGCCCTTCCTGACAACATCCCCCCCTCCCCATAAGTTATGGTTGAGCAGGTTCTGTTCCACTGTATCTGAGGAAGTGTGCTTGCACACGGAAAGCTTATACACTGAATAAAACTTTTTTGGTCTTAAAGATGACACTGGGATCAAACTTTGTTCTGCTGCTTCAGATCAAAAAAGCTACCCCACCTGAATCTGTCTTATACATTGTCTGCTTTTCTCTAAGGCTAGGCACCTAGGATACAACCCTTGCCCTTCAAAAAGTGAACAAGCTGTGATAATAAAATTTCACCTTTTGACAGGCACAAGTCCTGCTTACTTTGCCTTGGTAAGAGGCCTCTTTCTTTTGCAAGACGGACCCTGTGTCAAGCACTTTGCAAAACACCCAGTCATTTAGAGAAAATGGAAGCAAGCATCCCTACATACAGCAACTTTTGGTTCACTCTGCTCCAGTCCCTTGGCATACAGGCCATGTGTGCAGCTAGCTAGAACAGTGGAGAAAGAAACAGGCCATTATTGCATGTAAATCGTTGGGTGTATTGCAATACATATAGCCCATGGTTGCTTAGCAGAAAGACAGATGGTATTGTGATATGAGAACAATGCAGTAAACATAAGACTCTTCTGGGCTTAACTAGGAACTGTGTGTTTACAATCTGTAAGATCCTGGGGGAAACATAAGACTGTTCTAATAATGTATAAAGATAAGCAGTGATTTTCAGCTTGTCTGTTTTGCACTTTGTCTCTCTTGTATCATTTATGTGTAAACAGAAAACTAGCTACAACTGAAAGCTGATTGAATCTCTTGCTGATTCATTAGTGCTGCCAATCTGCTGTAAAACTGCCATAAAGCCCACTGATGACAAATGAAGAAAGATACAGGAGAACCTATGAGATGCTGTTCAGACAGCAGACAGAATTGTACAATGTGTTAAGGGTATGATGGTTAGAGTCTCCAGCTTGGACTTACAAGAACTGGATTCAGATCCCCACTTTAGCCATGAAGTTCAGTTGGTGAACTTGAGCCAGTCATATACACTCATCCTCACAAAGTTACTGTGAGGGTAAAATGGAGTAGGGGAGAACAATACATGTTGCTTTGAAAAACACTATGACATACAGGTGGTTCAATGAATGGGCATTGTCCTATTTTATTATTAAAAGCTGCATGAGTCTTGGTCTCAAAGAGGGCCTTGGCAGAAATGAATTATTTAATAACTTATTATCACAGAAGCAAACTTCAAATTTAGCTTACAGCCTATGGCAAGATTTCAAGTAAGTTGCTGAAGAGTACATCTCTGGCTATTTCTGGTTGCGAAAATCGCACATTATACTTCCCAGACTCTGGCGCCACAGTCTATTCTCTCTGATTTGTCATGGGATGCAATACCATACCCATGCAGTAATTTGTCAGGTGCCACCAGGTGAAATTACTACCGCACTCCCAAATGTAATGATAACACCTTTGCCACGTTGTTACAGAAGAGATTTAATTCATCTTTTAGCACCAAACGTTCTAATGCCTGAGTGACTCACAAGATTTACTGTGCCATTCCACAAACTATAATGAAGTCCCAAAGGAAGATGAAAACCTCTGAGAGAAACATGAATTCTCCGCCTTTGGTTCAGTTAGGTACTATCAGTATGTGTCACATTGTGGTGAGAAAGACAGCTTGTTTGAACCCATAGAAATCTATCTTTGAACCCAAGCTTTTTAATTAGCATGGATCCATTGCTCATATACTACTAAAAATAGCACTCTGTCTTTTTCATTTGTGAACCCCCAATGCTGACAAAATAAAATATTTAAATTGAAAATAATGAGCAGGATACATGCATCATAGAAAAAAAGTTAAGTGGTGTTTGAATGATATATACTGTACTGTGATATATACTGTACTAGTTTTCATTATCATACATTGTACAGTTCTGTGCAACGGTAGTGTAGCAGATGTCCCATATTCATTTGCCAGTGCAGGTAGCATTACAAGCTTAGCCGGCCAGAGCCCTGATTGCACATGGGTCTCCAACTGCATCCTCTGGCAGATGAATGTTTTGTGACTGTGTGGTTCTCTTGTGGTGACAATGGTTTGAGAGAATGCCAGTGGTCCTTGCTCAAGCAAACATATCAGGAGGCAAATGTCAAAATAACTTCTGTGATGGGGCAAATTTTGTCTCAAATTCCTGAACTGTTTAGGGTGGGAATGTAGTTCATTCAATAACAGCTTTATTTGTTACTAGGAATAAGGCCCATTGTGAAAATAAATACAATGAGCCATAGAAAGAGGCTCTGGGCATGTGCTCTGACCTTGGGTACTCAGTGTCAATTTGCTGTGGTGACCTCAGCAGGATATAATGACACAGAGTCCACTGTTTTCTCCAGGGGAACTGATCTCTGCCATCTGGAGAACAGTTGTAATTCTGAGTGACCTCCAGCCTTCACCTGGAGACTGGCACCAAAGGTTCCCCAGGAGGAAATGGCTGGTTTGGATGGTGGGGTCTATGGCATTGTACCTGTATGAAGTCCCACCCCTCTCCAAACTCTGGCTTCTGTAGACTCCACCACAAAATCTCCAGGAATTTCCCAACCTCGAGCTGGCAACCCTAGTAAGGACTGGCCCAATGAGTTCCCCACCAAGGCCAAAGTAGGCTTGGAATGGGCCTCCTGCCTTTGCCTTTTTACTGACAGAACCAAGCTTGGTTGCCTAGCAACAGCCACTGAGGGAAAAGTTAGCCCCACAGGAGCCAAGCAGGAGAAGCATTTTCATTAGGAGAGACAGCCGTTTTGGCAGTTTATTCTGTCAGGGAAGTGGCCAGGCTGGCAGTGCGTGGGGGAGAGGAGCAGACTCAGCACCCAGCCAATGGTATGCCAATGGCTGATGGAGCGCACAGCACAGCCAATGGGGGAACTGGAAAGTGCCAACACTTTGGAGATAGGACAGCGGAAGACAGGAGGGCCTGGCGGGATCTGGTCCATGGGGTCGCGAAGAGTCGGACTCGACTGTACAATTGAACAACAAGAAGAAGATAGATGATAGATAGATTGATAGATAGGTAGATAGATAGATAGATAGATAGATAGATAGATAGATAGATAGATGAGAGAGAGAGAGAGAGAGAGAGAGAGAGAGAGAGAGAGAGAGAGATATTCCCATGTGTGGCTCAGTGGAGCCTGAGACCCTTGAGAGCTTTGGCCTGTCAGAGTCAAAAGTACTGACCTTGGTAGACCAATAGTCTGACTTGGTGTAAAGCAGATGCATGCATTCACCGGTCTGCTCCAGGGGACTGTTCTTGTGTTCTTGCATATTGACCTGTTAAAAGGCTAATGCAATAGTTGGCGACTTTGGTGATGATTGGTACAGTGACAAAGCTCACTGTTAATTTTTGCTTTTGTACCTTTTTGGACTCTCTCCATCATAATTCACTTCCCTTTTTAGGGTTATGACATGATGCATCAGATTATGAAGCTTAATCAGAGGGTTACATCTCGGGTGGGGGCACAGTCCAAAGCAGATTAGTCATGCTTTTACAATATGGTGGCCCCAAAGAATAGAATTATAATACTCTTGTCCTGGGCTGATTGAGGCTTTGAATAGGAATATTCCTGTTAGGGTCTGAGCAATATACCTCAACATTGTGTTGCTGGTCTGTAGTTAAGTATCCCAATTATGTTACATTTAATAACTGGGGATTTTAGTGCTGATAAATATGGACACCTGCTTTCAAGTACCTGGTATAATGTGGTTGTGTCACCCATGGTACACAAAAGAAATGAGGAAGCCCTTCAAAATCCCGAGACAAATGTAGAAAGAAACAGAAGGGTATATATTTATTTATTTACTTACTTACTTCATTTATATCCCACCTTTCTCCCCAATGGGGACCCAAAGCAGCATGCATCATTCTCATTGCTTTTGTTTTATCCTCATAACAACCCTGTGAGGTAGGTTAGAGTGAGAGTGTGTGACTGGACCAAGGTCTCTCAGGAAGCTTCCATGGCAGAATGGGGGATTCAAACCTGGGTTTCCCACATCATAATCTGAGACTCTACAGCACTACAGCACTCTGGCTGTCAACATAAAATGTGTGGTTTTTAACAAGTGGATAGATATGTTTCTGTAACTTTGAAATATGACTACGCGTGGGAGAAAATGTTATTTAGAGCTCTGAACCTTAGTGGTAGTATTTTATCATAGCAAACTGTAATTGTGATAGCTTTTTGCCTTTTGGACTCCTGATGGATTTGTATCGGACACTTACTTAATTGTTATATTTTTAAATATTTGTTCACTATTTTCACGTGTATTTATATTGCATGTAGCAGTTTAGTGAGCTGTTAGAGTAGCTGATGTCCCAGTTTGGATGTTGTAGGATGTCCTTGCTTCTCTTTAACCTCCATTCATTTGACACTCATTTGCATTTGTTTGAACAGAGGTACCTCTATAGCAGTTTTTGTTGCATCCTCTGATATCACTGGCATTTGATTTATCTCTTTAACACTAAGGCTATACAGTGAAATTATATTATGAATCCAGAAGCCACAGTTAATTTGGATAGTCTGTGTAAATAGACATTTCCATTAACATGGTAAACTCCCGTTCAGCTTGTATCGCTATAGCCAGTTGAGACCGCCAGATTCTTTGGTTCTGCCAGTTTTATATATTTTAAAGTCATGAATCTCTCCCTTTCACATCATGAAATGGTTTTGGAAACAAAGAGTTTAAAAGAAAAATAATCTCATAGTCACATAGACATCTCATTTTTATTTATCTCTATCACTACAAGACTTTAGATCTCTGCTGCCGAAGGCTATTACTTGTCATTTGACACTGTGGCACTGTTAGTTTGTACCACTCACACTTCTTTGAAGGAAAGCAATTTCTGTATCATCTGTGAAGTCTTAAGAACCTAGTACAACCTCTTAGATGAAAACTGGGAGTCCATTTTTCTTGTACTTCAGTCAGCATTCTACTTGTTTATTGTTACACGTTTATAGCATTTGGAAAGATGATGTATGTTTTCTTCATTAGCGCTATATGGTATGTCTTATTGAGGGCAAGCTACATATTACAAACAAAGGTGTTTGATGAAGCCCTGATGTTGTTTTTCTTTAAGTCAAGCACTTTTGGAAAGAGGCAAGTTCAAACTGAGAAGCACAGAGTCTAACCCCTTTGTTGCTGTCTGTTTTTCAACCAATTCCTCACCCAAATTAGCCCCTTTCCCCTGAGTTTCAGAGGCATGTTTACAAATATACATCTGGGACACTTTAGAAGAATGCCAGCTGGAATTTAGAATAGGAAGATCACTATCAGTAAAAGGTTAAGCATCCCTTAACCACCTTGCTGCCTAAAACCACCCTCTACTGAAATTGTTTTGTCTTCACAAGGGCACACACATTTCTAACATACCTTTTATCCTTTATTGTGATGAATCAAACAACTTATTGGTGTAACCCATTAAATGTATTCAAGATCCACTTCAGGATAATTTCTGCCAAAATGACTGGCTTTGGAACCTTCTGGAAAAGCTTCACATTATAAAAGAAGTAATTTGAGTGTAATGCCAGACAAGTAATATCACAATATTCTTGTTTACAGCTCTGTTAATTTGGAATCCAATGTTATTGGGTTTTGCCTTCACTCTTAATCAAACCATCTCCATAAATGTCTGTCCTTGAGCTATATATATGTCTGTGTCTCCAACCAGCTCTGCCTCTCCAATCCAGGGCTGAAGCAGAGAATTTACATTTGCTCCACATTAAAATGAATTTCCCACAGGAGCCTGAGTTGGGGAGAGGGAGCTTGGAGGGCAACAAAAGACGCACACCAGCCTCCCTGTCCAGGTAATGGCCAGGGTGCTGAGCAGGGTGTACAATCCTATGGGAGCGGAGGGAGAGGAGAGCTCCCTCCGTAGCTTTGCAGTGTCTCTTGTGTATCACGCCCTTCCTTTTTTCCTGCTTTCACCATAGAACTAATAACAGCTCAGAGGCGAAAGAAGCAAGCCTTTTGTTGTTACTTACAGAACTCTTTCTGTTAACACGGAGGGAGTGCAAGAGTGAAGCACCAGCTTCTGGGTATTTATTAGTTCTCTAGTCCACTAGAGATACATAAAGAAGCACCAGAAGAGAACAGAAGCTGCAGTAATGCAGAGCGAGCAAACTGATGAAGTGAAAAATTAAAATGTTGACGATGCTGAAACAGGAAATTGTCCTGGGAGTGTTGTATTCAATTATTGAGTTTAGTTACATTAACAATTGCCACTAACCTAATAGGTCCTTCAGACTGCATTGGTCTCAGTGGGCTGCAGTTTAGGGATTTGCATGTTTCATTTAAAAAAAAACCCTCCTGCAAAAGTAAAGAGATGAACAGGTATGAGTAACTAAGCTTCTGGGTGTTACGGTAATCCTTTGTTATATTCTCATGTATTTTCCATTGCCATGCAGAAAAAAATCTGTAGGGACAAAGCATATGGCATTTGATCTACATTCGTATTACCAATGGTCAGAAACAGAATTGTGGTTTTTTTAGTATACTAAGCATATTAACATTCCATTTGGAGCACAAATCCTGTTTGAAGGCCAGGTTTGTGTCTCGTTTTCACGTTCATATGAAAAGGGATCTCAGTGTTCAAAGCATAGAACAACCTAAGACAAATAATTCTTCACATGTTCACATGATGGCGACTACTCAAAGTATGTGTATTGTGAGTAGAAGAGGATGTTGGAAATCGGGGGTCATTTCATAGAAAAAGAGGTGCAGGAGCTCACTAGCATAATTTATTAGCATAACTTTTTTGCATATGCCACACCCCCTGACATCACCAGAAGTGTGTCAGAAGGCAACACCCACCGCTCAGGCTCCACTGGACTGTTTTGGATTGCTACCTATTGGGGAGGGGGGAACATGCAGATCTGTCCTCACAAAGGAGGGAGAGCTTGTACCTGAATAAAACTTGGTCTTAAAGGTGCCACTGGACTGTTTTGGATTGCTAGCTATGGGGGGGGGGATGCGCAGATCTGCCCTCACATAGGAGGGAGAGCTGGTACCTGAAGGCGGGCCGGGGGGGGCTCTGCAACTTACCTGGCTGCTTCTTGCTCCTCGTGGCCCAACTGAGGGCTGCTGGGAGCATGGGGCATGGCTTGTTGCATGTGCCCACCCCCTGGGCTCCTTACTGCCGGAGCTCCGCTCCTGTGCGCTCCCGCAGGAAATGACCCCTGTTGGAAATGTATGATATCATGGGACCCTCACTAGGTTTGGAGCCCAAGGTTTGGAATTCCTTCCCTTTGGATGTTCAGCTGGTGCTGGATATATTGTCTTTCCAGGATTGGATGAGAAGTATTCTTCCATACCCCAGTGTGGGTTTATCTAGTCCAGGGGTTTCCAACCTTTTTGAGCCTGCAGGCACATTTAGAATTCTGACACATCATGGTGAGTGCAGTCACCAAATGGCTGCCACAAAATGGCTGCTGCAGGAGAAGAAAGGTTTAAACGCTTGGGGCTCTTTAGCTTGGAGAAATGATGGCTGAGGGGTGACATGATCGAGGTTTATAAGATTATGCATGGGATACAGCAGGTTGAGAAAGAAGTACTTTTCTCTCTCACAATACATTGTGGGCACTCAATGAAATTGCTGAGCAGTCGGGTTAGAATGGATAAAGGAAGTATGTCTTCACCCAAAGAGTGATTACCTAATGGAATTCACTGTGACTACAAGCATGTGACTACAAGCATGGACGGCTTCAAGAGGGAATTAGATAAGCATATGGAGCAGAATTCCATCAGTGGCTATTAGCCACAAGGTATAGATAGGAACTCTCGGTCTGGGGCAAGTGATGCTCTGTATTTGTGCTGGGGGGGGGCAACAGTGGGAGGGCTTCTAATGTCCTGGCACCACTGCTGGACCTCCTGATGGCCCCTGGTATTTTTGACCACTGTGTGACAGAGTGTTGGACTAGATGGGCCATTGGCCTGATCCAACATTGGTTTCTCTTATGTTCTTATGAGATGGATACTTCAGGAGGCAGAGACAGCTTACCTTCAGTCACACAATGAAGATCCTAGTGCCTGTGGTGGCAACATTTTTAAAAAATCAGCCCAGCCAATCAAATCACCAGTGTCCAGTGTGGAACAACCTTCCTCTTTGGAGTAAGATAATGCTTGGAAATATTTGCTTTTAGGTAGGTTACTATTATCCTTTCCCTTAACCCCCATTGAACTGGCCTATTTAAAAGCAAGGTAAATGTTGTACCCCAGGGCATCACTTTGAATGTGAGCAATGGCTTTCACAGCTACTCATTCAATAGCATTTGAAACTGGAATGGTCTTTGGGATTTTACTTTCTCACGTACCTAAGGTTCTCCCTCCAGTCTAGGAAACTGTGACTCAGACTTTCTTCAGACCCTCTTTGATATGCTTGTGGTAAGGGCAGAGAGTGAATTTGGTAATGGCTCTGGAGCACAGAGTTGGGCTGGGTTTTCACAGAGTAAGGGATGAACCCCATGGAGTCTAAGGACCAAACTAGACACTTCATTTTTTAACAGCTGCCAGCTGCTGGAAACTAATTTTCCAAGCATTGCAGGGACTCAGTTTGGAATGAGACCACAATATGGTGGGGGAAAGAGAGGCTGAGCCTCCACCATATGTTGTTTGCCCCATCCACAATGGCCAGGGGTTCTTTTTTGTCCTGTGGAGGGTGAATGTAGATCACTCCCCTTCTGGATCTGATAATGCCTCCTAAGTCATTTCAGGTTGGACAAACATCAGGGGGGAGAGGCTGAAATCTCCCCCAGTGCCACAATCCCAATGTGTATCTAACCAAAGTTAAACCCAGCTAACCCTATTGACTTCAATGGACTTAGAACTCTGCTTCAGAGGACTGAACTTTAAGCCACTACTAGCTCGTTACAAATGGTTGGTTAGTTAACTAACTGATGGAATGGAATGAGATATTAAGCATTAAAGTTATACCTTGTAGATTCAGGCAAAAGTTTAATCAAAACATAGGTTACCAAGCCAATCTCTACTTTGCTTCTGGTGTCCATGGACAACCTGCTACAACTAGGGAAAAATCTATTTTAACCTCTTCTTCACTTTTTATTGAAACAAACTCCCCGTGTTATTCCTCTTATTTAATGTCTTTATTCCTTATGGATAAGCAAGGCTCCATCACCATTTAAAAAGAATTTAAGAGATTAGAAACTAGGGCATTTCCCCAGGTCCTATTAAAATTAATTCCTCTGATAGCAGATGTGCTCAGAGACAGACAAGTGCAACGACCACAGTGAGAATACCCTGGTTTTTAGATTTCCTCCTGTCTTTACAGAGTCTGTGCTTGTCTTTGTTTGTGTCTGTGGGAGCTGCTTACTGTCTGGAGACAAAAGGAGAGTCAGTAGCGGCAAAGGAAGAGACTTCGAGCAAAACACAAAGAAGTGTCCCCATCACAAACAGCCCCACAATTTAAAATTGTTGTCGTTGGGCATTTATTCTCATACTTTATCCAGACCTTTCTTTGTAGCAAACAAACTGAGCTTAAAGCTTTTGAGGAAAATCTTTGGATCTTCAAGAAATGTAATCTGCCCCTTCTAGTTATGCTAGGTACAAGAGTATAAAGAATTTCACAAGCACTCTCCTGATAAACGGTCTCCAGGATGTGAGTCAACCTGTTTTGACAGTGTGAGAGGAAGTAGCAACAAATGGTGAGATCACTGGAAAATTCAGTGGGTCTTTTCAGAAAAGCCCCCAAGTTTAGGGGGCTTTTCCTGCTGTGTTTTTAAACTTTATCTGAACTTACAAAATTTAACTTGGAAATCTCACAAGAACTTTGCAGAATATTAAAAAAATGCCTGCAACATGATCACAGGTACATTTAGTAAAACACAAGAGGCTGATGTTAATTATTATTAGGAGTAGTAGTGCTTTGATAATTAGTTTGCTTTATTTGATATTTAATTACTTAGGGCATTCCATTGTCAGTTTGGGAAATTCTGGCTCAATTAACATAAAGAAGGTTTCTCAGAAGCTGAGCTGAGAGACTTCACTGAGACCATGATGAGATGTGTCCCAAAAGTTGATGCCACTGAACTAAATAGTTATCTGAACTCAGTCTTCTTTTTATCTGACCTCTTAATCAAACATTCTAGATCTCTGCCTAGCTCCAGGTCTGATCCTGCACTGGGGTCCATTACCCTGATCCAAAGCAAATTTATTCATGAGCAAGTCCAAACAAACCAAATCAGAGGTCATAAGTCAGCTGTGACTTGAAGGCAAAAGGGGGGGCTGTTTCACTTTGCAAAAACAGCAGAGGTGGAGGTCCACGTGCACCATTTTTGATCAGAATACAGCCCTGGGTTACATGGAAATTCCAGCACTCATGCAATACAAAGTTCTTGCGGCTGCCACAAGAACTTTGTGTCATGTGAATCATCCCTTAAAAGCCACTTGTTTTTGATGTCAGGGCTAGGGTCGCCAGGTCTGAAAGACAACCCAATGTGGGACTTAGTAGGATGCTCCAGGAGAGCGGGTGACGTAGGCACATCGGGGGTGACATAGTTGGTAATGTCAGGAGACAAAGTTCTGGTTTGGGGGCAAAACTCTATGGTTTAAAGCTAATTCTACCATAGAGTTTTGCCCCCAAACCAGAGTGTTGCCCTCCGATGTCACTGAGATGCCTATGACACTTCCGAGTGATGTAGACATGTCATGTTTGGGGCGGTGACTCTCCCCCACCAGCCAGAATAACACACTTAGGAATTCTGCCCATTTCAATATTGTATAGGAATGGCCTAATACATTTTAAACTATAGTTTCATAGTCATTTTGTTTCTATTAAACTATTTGGTCAACTCATGTAATTAAAAGACATGGACAACTTTTGCTGTGAGATTTCCCTTCTGCATGATCTCATGCTCTGAAATTGATACTGGAAACCGCTATTGTGCAGATTCTGGTATTTGCTACTTCCTCTATTTGTTGTTCTTTCAGGTAATTACAAGATTGTCAAACAAGTCGTCAGTCTGTCAGGTATGGTTGTCTGATTTTAATGTAATGAGCTAAATTCTTTTTTTTAAAAAAAACAGCAACAACCCTGTAGCTGGATCCAGAATCCCTTTTGAGTCAGAATGCCTCTTCTGGATTCCAGCAAACTTTGAAAAGGACCTTGTATGTAATGGGTGTAATTGAATTGGCATGGATGAATTTGCATGTTTCATTACTACCCCTAGATTTTAAGATTAGGCCCTGCATGTTTAGTCACCTATCTTTGTGCATATAACCTAGGATATGAGAATCCCATGGCATACAAATCTAATTAAATTTTGAACCATCTCATATCAAAATACTCAGCAGTTTGCATGTTGCTTCAAACTTCTGTGTGATGCTGCATTTCCTCAAGAGATCACATTCAATCCTATCTGCTGTTGTGTTTGACATTCTCAGTCTTTCCAGGATTTCTCAATAACAACTGTACTCTGCTGTATCAAGTAGGAAACATCAATTTCATAAACTTCACTGTTCAGAGAGTAAAAATTGCAAATTAAATTAAAATCAAGTTAACATAGCTGATAAACAAAGATCATCAGAGTACCAAGGCATTCCCACGTCATTAAGACAGCAGGTAAAAATATGGTGGAGAGTTTTGTTTTTTAATTTGGAAGACTGAGTTTGATTTCCTGTATTTCTTCCACGGAATAATACCTGCATTTAATTTCTTTCAAGAAAGGGGCTATGGCTCAAGTTGACTGCTAGCATACTGTTACCATGCTGCTCTTGAATTCTACTCTTGGGGCATGCTGTGATTACTCAATGCTGAGGAGAAATCACTCTGCACATGGTCACAATTACTTTTTATTTTCTACAGTACACATTTCCAACTTGAGGTTTGGTGCTGAACACAAACATCGGGGTGAGCCTTGGAAAGTCTGAGCACATACATGCACAAAATTGTACATTAGAAATCGAAGTAAAAAGCTCAGTTTTTTTACTTGGTAAATTTATAAACAGGTTTCAAGAGTCCTACACTTTGTGCTAAATCAATTCTACATTCTGATATAACCTTTTTTGATATGTATTCCTCCATGAGTATTCTGCCATGAAGGAGAAGCTTACATTGCAGTTACCTGTATATATAGTTCTAATGTTTGTTCTGTCATGTAATTCCCTAGGAGTTTCATGGAAAAGTCTTGAGGAAGATCTCTGGGTTTGATCCAGCCAACTTTTCTCCTCAATCTCACCCAATTCCCCTCCCTAGTATAGCCACCATCCCAAATGGCTTTTGCTGTTGCAGGTCCTATGATCCCCAACATGTACTTTTTGGTTGGCACCCCCTTCTCCTTCTTTACCACCAGGAAAGCTGGTTGGATCCAACCCTCTGTCTTTCAGCTTAATCTACCTTACAGGGTGAATGCAAACAACAAATGAGATAACAGCATATTCTCTGAAGGAAAGTAGGGTACCGTATGATAGAATTATATACAGCCAGTGATATACAGCCAATTGCTTGATCAATGGTGCTTTAACCATTTGAGGTCAATGTTGACTTTATAAGGAATTAATTCTGCAGTCCACATGCAAGTAAGTATATACTATCTATGTATCTGTTTCTCAACTGTGGCTCCTATCTGCGGATATCTAAATCTGGGGATTGGGGCCACACTGACTAAACAGCTTTTCCTGCAAACTTGGGGAGACCCACGGGTTTGCAGAAGAATCTGATATCTTAAAAATACATTGGGGTTTAAATTCCACCCCCCCAATAAAAACTGCTGTCTGTGAGTATCTTTTTGCCCCCCCCCCAGTTGGAATAACGAGACGGATAACAGTTTGGATCAAACAAGGGCCACTTTATTAACTATACAACGTTATTAAAAATACATTGGGGTTTAAATCCCCCCCCCAGTAAAAACTGCTGTCTGTGGGTATCTTTTTCTTCACAGCTGGCATCATCATTATACAGGAGCCTCACCAGACCCAGCTACGGCAGCACCGGTGTCCAGGAGCTGCTCTGGGTCTGGAGCAGCTCCCAGACACTTCAGCTGCTGCAGCCAGTAAGGGAAGGTAAGGAAGGAGGCAAAAGAGAGATGGAAGGGATATTGACAAGAAGAGGCGGGAAGAAAGAGGGCAAATTGTTAGACAAAGGGAAGGAGGAGAGAGAGGGGATAGTTTGACAGAGAAGGGGAGGGGAAGATTGACAGAGAAGGAGCATGGGTCATAAGATAGAAGGGGTAGGTAGGTTGACAGATAAGGGGAAGGGGAGAACTGAGGGGAGGTTGTCAGAGGTGGATAGGGGGAGAAATAGAGAGGGAGAAAGAGAGGTGGGCAAGACTGATAGAATGAGAGGTAAAAAAGAAAAGGAAGATTGTTAGAGATGGGGGGGAGAATGAATTAAGCAAAAAAGGGGGAAGGGATGCACCCTCCCCACAGGTTTCTTGTGAGTCACTGCTTGTATTATATATTGTAACTGAAAGAAATACTCCTACATGAGGAGATGTGCTCCTGTTCCAAAACCTTTTTGCAGAATTATTTTTTTTACCAAGAAATGTTCCCCTCTTTTGCCTCTTACAATCACACACTGCCTCTGTTTTCAGGGTCAGTGTGACTCTGTTTGCTGTTTTACTTACTTATTTAAAAACCTTCACTTCCCTACTAGCCCAGTAAGGGTGCTGTCAACGTGGCTTACAAGGTTCAAGGTTCTTCAGTTTTACTAAGACCATATTGGCTAGTTTGGGGAAGAAACCACAGACGTGTAAGGAGACTCATTTTATGCTGTTGTTCTGTCAGTATTAGTTTGTTTTATCATTTTTGTTGGTCTTATGCTCTCTGTTATGTTTCTGATCCTTGTTAGACATCAAGTACAAATTTGAAAAGGTGTAATGCAAATAAATGTATTAGTGGGTATATTGTTTTACTAGAGACTGTATAGTTCTCTTAGAACAAAAATTAAGCAACATTTCTAGGTAACAAAATACATTTGCATGAAGTTTATTTTATCTAGAGGGCTGTTTCATAAGCACATAATGGAACTGATTTTCAAAAACACAAAGAAGAAGGTTCAAAATGCCTGCAGTTGGAGTCTTGGTAGACTTTTTGGCTTGATGCAAGCAATTGAAGTCCGCACAATGAACAGATCTCAATTGTTATATTCATATGGATTTCCCACTATTTTAGGCAGATTCCAAAGGAAACGGCAGTATAAACAAGAAGCTTCCATCAATTGTGGAGGATGAGGAGGATGAGGAAGAAGTAGGAGATGAGGAAGGAGCTACTCCAGTCCATACAAGAAGCACAACTTCCTCCCAGCAGAAGAAGTCAGGAAGCAATAAAAGCTATCTTGGGATAAACTTGAAACAGTTGGCTTCTGGAACTGTGCCCTTCCATTCCCCTATACGAGTCTGCAGTGCAAATTCATCAAGAACCAAGCATGAAACTGAACTTCATTACTATTCCAAAAAGAAAGAGAAGAACCTCAAGCTCCACTGTACATCACTCACCAGTGCTGTTCCTCCAGACCTCAGCCCTAGGTAAAGATATGACCATTCCCAGGAAAGTCTTGCTTTAGTACACTTTCCCCTTTCTGATACCAATGTGGCATCAGGAAGCATAAATATAGGCAGAGCCAACTCTGCTGAGACAGTCTTGGGTAACGGGCTTTGGGGAAATGACAATCATCCTCCCATCCAACCTGTCACCTCCACTCATCACCTCACTTTAGCACGGGACCTAGAGCCTGCTTATCCTGTTTATTCTCTGCAGATCCCCGCATGGTAAGCCACATGGACCTGATAGGGCTTCCCAAACTCTCATGAGAGGAAGGAATTTCAGGAGAATTTGGCTACCAGTTTAACTGCCTTGCTAATGCTGCTGACTACCACGGTTCCCTAGATAACCAGAACGGTGGCCAAACTCTTGCAAAAGGAAGAAATCTCATAAGAGATTGGGTAACCATATAGAACATATATGGCTTGTTGTGCTATTCTTAAAGAGGACTGGAGAGAAGCCAACAATGACTAGCTGCTCCAGCTCCAACACAGAGGAAGAGGGAACAGAGATAATGACAACATCAGTGCTTTGTTCAGGTAGGAGAGGGGGAAGCAGGCCTGGGCCCCCAAATGGTAGGGTGTATGGGAACAAGATGATGGGCAGCTAGGGTGTTCCCTGGGGACATGGTTGGCTGAGGCTGGGGACTATGTCTGGTATGGGGATATGCCAGCTGGGGAGGTAAAGCTCTGCAGGTCAGTAATAGATCTATGAGGTTGACTCACACAAGAAGTGCCCAATACTTGGGAGTGGGATGTAGGTGAACACTGTCCTGTTTTATTGGGCTCCACCAGTGGCCATCCTATACCTTTCACCTAGTATGCACATAATACTTAGCCTTGCACCTTGCAAGATCTCCTGCTATTGCGAGAGACCTACCGGCAATCAAAAAAACATCATGACTCAAGGGGAGGGGGCTGTAGGATTTGCAAAAAAAAACACCTCTATTTTTTAGTAAATCCTAGAATGCACCCCAAATGTCATGCTGTCATTTCTCGTTTCCACCAGAAGAGAAGTTGTGTGTCAACGTGATACTGGAGAGCCTGCCCCTGGATAAAACCATTTGGGAGATAGCTTTGCTAACTCCAAGTTGAGAAGTTCTTGGAGATTTGGGGGGTAGAGCCTGGGGAGGACAAGGTTTGGAGAGGGCAGGAACCTCAGAGAGGTATAATATCATAAAGGTCCACCCTCTAAAACAGCCGTTTTATCCAGGCAATTTATCTCTGCAGTCAGGAGATAAGTTGTAATTCCAAGTGATCTCCAGGCCCCACCTAGAGGTTGGCAACTATATTGGAAGATCAAGTAGGAAAGCATTCTTTACTTACAATAAAGCATTCACTTTCATTTTTACTTTAGTTGTTATCAAAAAGCATATCTCCCCCCCCCTCCCACGCGCACACACACTGGGTCAATGACAATTCCTAGAAAATTCATGTATTTTTCATTCAACCCCAGAACAGTGAAGGGAAGAATGAAGAAGTCTCCAAAGGCTGCTTCGCTTAAGATGCCAGTACAGTCCCTGAGCTAATCCACAGGGCACCTGTGAGAGAAACTTCCTGAGGCCTGACAACAAAAGAGTTGTGTAGTTCTGAACTCTTCTGATCAAGTTTAATGAAGTTCCCTGGCCTGACTGAGCTAAAATTCAGAGTCCAGCTACATTGGAACAAGGAACCCATAATCACATCCCCAGATGTGTGTTTCAGTTGCAAAAAGCGGCCAAGAGTGGGTGACTTAGATTAGAGACAAGGTGCTGAGGAGATGGGTTAATTCTCCCCTCATTCTCACAGTCAGAAATATCCCACACCAGGCTTCATTAAACTCTAACATTTAAAGATAGATAACTAAATTTTTAAAAAGCAAAAGTACAAATGTCTGTCTGTTCCCCTTCCCTGGCCTCAAAACAGCCTCCAGGGAAGTCCTGAGGCCCCAGTCCATATTGACCACCTCCCCATGGCTGCTTTCTTGCCATTAAAATGCATGACTGGGTCACTGATTATCCATGCCACTTGCAGTTTGGCTGTTAGCCAGAGTCTCACAGTATAATATCAGGAAGCCCTTCTGCCCATCCCATATTGCTGGTAACAACCCCCATGTCAGCCTGATCCTCAGCAATGTCTACAGTCTGCACTGGTGAAATGGAGGGATTCTGCCCAAGTCAAGTTGGAGCCTTAAAGATTTGCCTTTTGTGGGCTTTTGCACAGTTCTGAGTACTGACATGAACTTGCCTTATACTGAGTCAGATCATCAATTCATCAAATTGTCCTTGCCTGGCAATGGCTTCCCAGGGTTTCACATCTTTTACATGACCTGTTTCCTGATCCTTTTAACTGAAGATGCCAGGGACTGAACCTGGGTTCAGAAGTAGATACGTACTCTGTTGCTGAGCCAAACTAGTGTCCTAGGGTTGCTTTTAATGTATTTATTTTTATTTATTCATTCAATTAGATTTCTAAACTGCCCTTCTCTGTAAAACAGGGCTCAGGGTCGTAGGCATCAACAAGAACATTCATATGTTAATTTAAGAATTAAAACAATAGAAAAACAGTAAAAATACAATAACCAGCCTGATAAGATGATGCTAAGACTACCGATTATACCACTGCCTCTCAGGAGGATGGGAGACAGGAGTGCCAGACAGATGGAAACCCTTGCTGTCCTCAACCAAACACCTTACAGGCCCTGAGGAATTGCATTAAATCCTGCAGGACCCAGATGTTATTTGGCAGAGTTCCACCAGGTTGTTCTTGCCTTTCTCCCGCTTTCACTGGTCACAACAATATAGCACTGCTCTTCAGGTCTCGAAGGGATGAAAGGGAATCTGCCCCCTCCCCAGCAGCACTCAGCAGATGGGGGGAAATGTAAAAACAAAAAGGTTGCCAGCCTCCAGATGGCGGCTGATTATCTCCCAGAATCACAATAAATCGCCAGACTACAGAGATCAGTTCCCTTGGAGAAAATGGCTCCTTCAGAGGGTGGGCTCTATGGCATTATACCAGGGCTCCTTCCAGGGTTTGGGGGGCCCTGGGAAGACATTGCTCAGAGCCCCCCCCATGCCCACCACCAGGTCCCTCTTCTTGTCCACCCACCCACATGCCCCCTCTTGCAGCTTTCCCACCACTTTCCCACCAGCAACAGCTGCCCAGACTGCCTGCACATCTTTTCCCCAATGATGCTGGGTGATGGGCGCAGCTAGGAGCGCCACTGCCATGGCCCACTGCAAATGCTGATGCTTTGTGCACCACCCACATGCCGTTCTCCAGCAGCACTGGAACACAGGTGACGAAGCACTCACAAGCAGGCATTAGAAGGGTGTGAGTGCAGGCATCAGAGGAAATGTGTGAGCAGAAAGTCAGCAGCAGTGGGGCCCACTGGCAGCTGCCCCACTTCAGGATAGGGTTGCCAGATTGTTATGCCAACGGGGCGATTGGGGGGCCTTCCTGGAGTGGGTGGGGATGTTGCACGACATCCATATGTCACCCAGAAGTCAGGGTGATGCTCTGGTTTTTGGGCAAAACTCTATGCTAAAACCTCCCTCAAACCATCGAGTTTTGCCCAAATACCAGAGTGTCATCCTCCCCCCCCCAGTGTCACTGATGCACCTATTTCACTTCTGGGTTTGGGGGTGGGGGGAATTTCCTCCCACTGGCCAGCTGGCCACTGGTGGGCAGGAGCTGCTCCAAGGTATACTGATGCCAGCCCTGTGTTATACCCTGCTGGGGTCCCTCCCCACCAAATCCCCAACTTCCCCATGTTCTACCACCAAATCTCCAGGAATTTTCCAACCCAGACCTGCAACCTTAGAGCCCTCAAATCTCCAGACATTTGTTTTGTATATACAGCTTTGTTTTGTATATACATCCTCTGTGATATCTGGGCATGAAGGGTTAAACCTTGTCAACACCAGCACTTTTCTTAAAGCCCTTTGAGGATATAGTTTTTTGATGTGAGTTGAAAGTTATTTTTATTTGCTCAGGTTTTTCATATACACATTAATCTTCCACTTCTCTCCACTGATAAATTTATCAATCCAGCCTCAGCCTACAGAGCAGTAAAAGGCACATTTAGTTTAAAATAGATTCATGATAGAATGATTCCCCCTTCCCAGTGCATTTGCTCTGAAGTAGTTCCACTGTTTCCCATTGCTAGGGCACTTTAAGATTCAAGCTTGTTTAGGGAGCTGTTGTGGTCAGTCTTTATCCTTTTTTCTCACTCAAAAGAATGAGGAGGAGAAAATTAAACTTGACAACACAGACAAAGGCTTCTTCCACTTGTGGAGTATTTGTTTTCTTTCCCCATGAAGATTTTATATGATACTGGTGGCAATTTGTAGATTATTTTTTATTTCCAGAAATAAACACTCCAGAAATATTCCACTACTAGAGGCTAATTCCTCTTGGCTGTGAATACATTCATACCACAGCTGGTATTCCTTACCACTGGTAGTGTGTTTGTCATTGAAAAGCTTCTAAACCTTGTGGAAAAGCTTCTAAACCTCTCTTTCATGTTTTGTAAGTACCTTCATTACAAATATTGTCATAATCAGTTATACAATTTGAGGGCCCAAAAAGAAGCATAGGTAGAATAAGGAAATGCTCACTACTCCCAAAGTGTCTGCCACCAGGATTCTATGAACAGATTAATTTTATTTTCCCCACTTTTTCTTCATTAAATGTTTTCAACATTCTGTTCTCCTGGATCATATTTGGTGCTTGTCTGATTGTTTGGAGCATTTATTTATTTTTTTCTGTTGGATAATTGATTATTCTGCCTATTTAGAACATCATTTAAATTATGCAGAGACTCTTGCTTTGCCTGTGGGTGACATTTTGTTGCTTCATGATTGACAGTGAGTTCAGCAGTTTTAGTATTATATATCATGATGATTTGACATTTGCAATGCAATCTGAAGAGTTGCACTCTTTTAAACCCAAGGGTTTAGAATGGTATAACTCTGTTCAGGTTTGCAATGTTTGTCTTGTGATCACTGGTGAGGTTAACAATATTGGTGTGATTCTATTTATTACTGTTATGAATAAAATGTTGGGTTGCCAACTCTGAGCTAGGAGATTTCTTGAGATTTCGGGGTGGAGATTGGGGAGGGCAGAGTTTGGGGAAAGCGGGACCTCAGTGTGGAGTAATGCCATAGAATGCACACTCCGAATCAGCTATTTTCTCCAAGGGAACTGATTTCTGCCATCTGTTGGCAACCCTGCTTACATGGTGGCTTCCACGTGGTCTGTTATGAGAAATGATTGTTTAGGGTTAATTTTTGTTTTGGTTTGGTTTTTTGCCCACATGATGGTAAACCCACTACACTGCAATAAAACCGTGGGTTTGGGGGTCTTGGTTTTATAGCATTATAAGCCACTGTGAGTATCTACATAGGCTAGGTTTAGGAAAGAGGAGACAAATTAAGGACACAAATAATACTTGAATAAATACAAAATAATTCACTTTCCCCCCTACATATCTAATAAAATAATTTATTAGCTGTGAATTCAACGTATGACAGATGCAGCACCTAATCTCAAAGGCACAGCCCATGCTTTAGCCCATCTGAGGGCATTCTGTGCCATTAATGATTGTATAACAGGCAGAAATTTCCCAGGTGTAGTTTTTCCTGCTTACAATGTTCCACTCAATGCTAGTTTAATTTCTGCTTATGGTGCAGTTATTAAAGACACAGACAAGAGCCCAAAAAGGCAGCTAACAAGTCTCACAAATAAAAAAAATGAAAGGCATGAAATGAACTTGACGTGCACAGCTGAAGTCGAGCTTCAATATAAATTAAACTTGTCAGAAGAAAATTTAATATTTCTCCATTGTACTGATTACAAAGGTATTTGACGTACTAGCATCAGCTGTCAAAAATACTGTAGAAAACAAATACTTGAATTTACGAAAAGCCTATCCAGCTCTCGAAATGAGCATTTGTTTTGCAGCTAACCATTTATGGGACACCAATCAATCAACCTTTATTTATGAGAAACAAACAAAGGGATGGAAGACATACTAAACACACTCTTGGACCCAATGTTTCCGATCTGTGTTCTAGGTATAAGTAGATGCTGTGTTTACTTAGTACTTTTGAAAGTGAACACATACTCCTTTCCCCCTCCATTTATTTAAGAGTTGTATTCTAGTTTAAATTAAGTCCAGGACTCCCATCTGTATTAAGGTTGACTGGTATTGGTCCGCAGGTTCTCCCTGTAATTCTGAGAACTCAGAGGCACGTCACATTAATAATTTTTGGAATAGACTATAAATCGACAGACCTAGATTATTATTTTTTTAATATACAGAGCTAGATTCAAGTCCAGTAGCACCTTAATAACTAACAAGATTTTAGGGATACAAGCTTTTGAGAGCCATAACTCCTTTGTCAGAAACTTTTAATTTACAGTTCAGGTTCAAATAATGGGATTTGTTAATTTCATATATTTTAGAATTGCCTAAGAATGTGGTATATGGCTGGTAATGCATAAGGACAATAAAGTAGTATTTCTATATGAATACCCCAAGATGATGTACCTTTTAAAACTGGAGAATAGAGTTTGAGTCCAGCAGCACCTTTAAGACCAACAAAGTTTTATTCAATATATAAGCTTCCATGTGCATGCCCCCTTCTTCAGATGCATGCACACGAAAGCTTATACCATGAATAAAACTTTATTGGTCTTAATGGTGCCACTGGACTCAAACTGTGTTCTGCTGCTTCAGACCAACAAGGCTACCCACCTGAATCTATCTTTTAAAACAGGGTTGTGGATGGAACAGAAGATGGTAACAATAATGAGGGGAGCCAGATGTTTGACTTCAGCTCTGAACAACTCCGCCAGGATTCCAGAGCATCTCCTACCATCGGGGGTTAGTGCTATATTTAGCCATCTTACAAATGATTCATAATGCACCTTTTGGAGAGGGCAGCCTTTTGTGTACCACATACTGAAAGAGAAAGCCTTAGATGTGTCTGGATTGACACTTCTAACGTCACTAGGATCCTCAAGGAAGAGGCAGGAAAGAGTGAGAAAAAAGAAACATAGAATGGTTGTTATCAAGTTCTAATTTTTTATTTCTCAGCTATCGGGCAAAGAAACCACATGACTATGTCTGTTTTTTTCAATCAGGGCATACTGTGTATAACAATACGTCTAGTTAAATTGTCTTGTTAAATTGAAGCACAGCTAATTGTACTGATAGTAAAAAGACAATTAGGTACCAAAGGGTTCAGTTAAGGCACAGTGCTGTGGCCAGGCCCACAGCTAGAAATGTTGTGAGATGCTGAACCAAGGGTGTACAGAGACAGAGAAAACATGAAGCTGGTGAGAAAGTATTTAAATCATTTAAACCTAACAGTGGGTTAATAATATAATAACACCATTGTTTAAACGAGTCAAATGTTTTAATTAAATGAAATAAATGATTTCACAAGTCAATGCAGGGGGATTTTATTGTTCCCTCAATTTTAAAAATAATTAATAATCGCCTTAGGAGTTGTTTTTAACGGGCATTTTATACACGCACAGCCCAAGGATTAGGCTTTCATTGAGTACTAGACTCCTGCTGAGTAATAAATGCTAAGTGATTTCTCAAGGGATTTTTAAAAAATCCAATTGCTTTTGCAGCAGACAACCTTGTACAGAGATCATTATACGAAAGAACCAGAGAGAACCTAATGAGATTTTATAGTCAACCTAACCCAAAATATACATAGAAGCCTGCCTGTGGATCAGTACTCTGTTTCCACAGCATGGAACATAAAGTTTAATGAGGAGACCTTTTTACCCAGCAGTGTCATTCTGGTGTCATTCTTTTATGATGCAGGTTTTTTATGATGTCATAATTCCCTGAGGATAGGGTTGCCAGACCCCCCTGGTGGAGATGGGGGTCCCCCACTGCCAGGCCCTGCCCCCCAGCCACTGATCAGCCAGCTGGTGGGGGGACTTCCCAGTAGAAGGAATAAGGCCAAGGCCATGTTGCCGGCATTGCACAAGAAGTGATGTCATCACACCAGTGACTTCCAGACAACACTCTGGTATTTGGACAAAAACTCTATGGTAGAAGCCAGTTTTTGCCCAAATGCCAGACCATTGCCTGGAAGTTGCTGGCATAATGATGTGCCAGTTTTACCAGAGTTTTTGCCCAAATGCCAGACCATTGCCAGGAAGTTGCTGGCATAATGATATCACTTCCACCAGTGACATGGCCTGGGCCTTTCTTTCTTCCCTGATAACTCCCTGCCATTCCCCGCCAGTTGCCAGGAGGGCCCTGGCAACCCTGCTTGGGGAAATCATATCCCTGCTCATTGAAGGCCAGGTTCATGTGTAGGTGTGGCAACTGCAATGCACATCCCAGCTGCCCAGTACACAACACTGCTGGCAAATCTCATCTGTCTCACAGCCAGTTAATTTTTTAAATTGCTATGAAGGAGTATGAACTACAAATTTATCACTGTGTGATGGAATAGTAAAATGCTGTCCAACAGGTGCTGATTTATCAGTAGGCGGATCATTTGTTAGTTTGCTGGGTTGATGTAGCCTTATTTCCTCTCTGTTGATTTGAAATGCTGATTTTTGCATAGGTTAGCAACCACTGCAATAACAAAACCTAGAACCAGTTGCATTGCCCAAAGATGCTAATTCCATTCACCTGCCACTATGTATTATCATTACAGAAACAGAAGTTGGTGCTGCTGTATTAGTTATCAAAGCAGAAGAAACTAAACAACAGATCAGCAGGCTTAATAATGAGGTATGGAGCATTTATTTTTCAAGGGTTTTGAACTGTGTGGATGAACAAAAATGTAAAAGATGAGCCACGTTACTGAGGTGAGATGTGAAAAATTAAATTAAATACTAACTTTTGGTAAGCCTTTTTGATTTAGAATGCCGTCCTAAATAGGGTTGCCAAACCCCCCCAGTTTGCCAGGGGTCCCCCATTTTGGGGGAGGAATACTAACTTTTGATAAGCCTTTTTGATTTAGAATGCCGTCCTAAAATATGTACCTTGATTGTTTCCTTCAACATTGGTCCAATCATGCTTTTTATTGGCTAAAGGAAACCCTTTTCAATTAACTAGGATCTGATGGCCCATAAAAAAACAAGTACTCAGAGATGGTTTGGGACTAAGGCTGAAATACGGTGCACATTTACATGGGAATAAATCCCATTGAACAGAGTAGGTTTTATCTCCAAGTAAGCATGCATAAGATACATACTATGTCAAATGTTCAGAGTTTAATAGGAAAAGTTCTAAAAAGCTTGATTTTTTGTGCATTTTTGTTATTTTTTAACAAGCAGACCCTTACAGATAACTATTAAAAACAAAAGATTTACATATAAATATTATATTTATTTTATTTTTTTTGGTAAACAAATTTTTATTTTTCAATAGGAACTTCACATCCAACAATATTCATTTTCATTTTCCCTTCGTTTACCCCGTTCCCCTTACCTCCCCTTCCTCCTGTGGCTTCCCGCAATGCTTCCACCCTTCCACCCACATTATAATACG
>NW_015176456.1:615400-618843 GCF_001447785.1 Gekko japonicus | reverse complement strand
ATGTCCAATATTATAACATTCCCTCATTTCTATTATAGCCCTTTCCCCTCCCTCCCTCCCTCCCTCCCCTTCTCCGGGCTTCCCGCAGTGATCCCAACCCTACCTAGTTTCTTTTCTTGTCTAATCCTTCCTAAAACAAAGTTTAATATGTAATTGTTATTTTAATTACATTTTTCATATATTCTATCTCATAGGTAACATTTCTTTAACTACCATCGTCTTCTGTTCAACCCTTTACACATTCTATTCTTAATAATTATTAAAGACCAATAAGTTGTTCTTAACATCCCAATATTTCTCTAGATACTCTTTAAAGGCCATTCAGTCTGCAAAAAACTCTTCATCTTCTTTGTTGTTAAGTTTCCTTGTCAATTTGTCCATTTCTGCCATAAAAAGCATTTTTCTAATCCATTCCCAAACCTCGGGTACTCGGTCTTGTTTCCAGTACTGAGCATAAGTCATTCTTGCCGTTGTAATCAAATACCATAACAGTGTTCTCTTATTTACATTCACTTCCTCCATTTTAAGACCCAAAAGAAGTATTTCTGGTTCTTTTTTAAAATTACATTTCAAGATTTTGTGCATTTCATTATGGACCTCCGTCCAAAAATTCACTGCTTTTTCACAAGTCCACTTCAAAACTAAGTTCTTAATATCCGGATTCTTCGTTTATATTATTCTTCATGCATCTTCATATATTATTCTTCATGCATCTTCGCCTCAAGAGGGAATTTTTCTACCTTAATATTGTGCTTCCATGGTTGTATTTGTACTAATACTACTAAAAGAATAGGACCCAGCAATTTAAATAGCAAAGACAAACAACATATTGCTGAACAAGTTCTTAATGTAATAAATATAACAATATAGATGTTATTTTGATTATTGTTTTGTTTCAACAGATGAATACATCAGGAGACTGAAGTCTCAATGCAGGCAGGACGAACCTTCCCAGGCTTGACTGTCCGTTTCGACTTTTCGTCTTTATCAAACGTCAGTTTGTAGAAGTCTATCTTCAATACATAATTTTCATCAATATGTGCAAGTATTCAAAAGTGGCTACTTCAAGCTCTCAAGATAAACAGTTCCCTTCAGGGTAATGCATTTGAATATACGACTATCAGCAGCCTTAAAAGTCACACTGAAATATCAGCAGCCTTATTAGATTCATTGCAGCCTAGTAATTTTTTAAGTCATGATGCCGGAGTTCCGTAATTTGGAAATGAAAAGAACAAACAAACAAAACATACTGAGGTCTTTTTTTAAGCATGCAGTTTCTGCACAGTTCAGTACAGTTGTTTGATACCTCAACAGAAAGTTTTTTAAAGATAATTAAAATTTATTGAAATATAACAGCAATGAACAAGGTACAATCTTAATCATGCACTGACAGATAACCATATCATTAAATACATTACTACGCAGTATGTCTAAAAAAATCAAAATTTCTACGAATACCGTATCATGAATATAATTAATCAGGAACACTATATTATAGTATACAATATTATAGTATTATGTATCCAAAATGTTATAGTATTACATATCCAAAAACTATTACCAATAGCGTGACTAACGTTACCTTATGAGTATAAAGGTAACAATCCATGAACTATACTCCTGTTAATCAGGAACAGAAAGTTTAACACCCAGTAAGAGCCCTTCCAAAAAATTTTAAAATATAAACTATGCAATAATGCAGGTTGCATATTTTAAAGTAAAAAAAAAAGTGATTATTCTCTTGATTCTAATAGGTGGGGGGGCATGGCTCAGTGGTAGAGCAACTGCTTGGCACGCAGAAGGCCCCAGTTCAATTCCCAGAGAATCAGGTGGTAGGTGATGAGAAAGAACTCCCCCTGAGGCCTTGGATAGGTGCTGCCAGTCTATGTAGTCAATATGGACCTTGATGGACCAATGGTCTGATTCAGCATATGAAGAAAACGGTGCAAAGGGAAATCTCAACGATCGAGAGATGTTTGGAGAACCTGCTGAATTCTTAATGTCATAAGTTAATGTTGCTTTGGTTTTTTCAGCGACAACTTACCTTGAACAACTTGTTATGAACTGTACTCTGTACACGCTCCGTGAAATTGTCCTGTTTTATTGATTCTTAAAATTATATATTGAATATATTTTATCTTTTATTATTTCATCCCCGCATGTTCCCCCAAGGGCACTACGGTCGGGGAGCCAAAATCTTCTGGATATTCCAGGTCCCAGCACCATCAAACTTGCTACGACCAGGGCTAGGGCATTCTCGATGGCGGCTCCTATCTGGTGGAATGAGCTCCCGGAGGAGATCCGGGCCCTGTGGGACCTTGTACAGTTCCGCAGGGCCTGTAAAACGAAGCTCTTCCATCAGGCTTTCGAGTAGGAGCCGCCGCCACTACTATTCCACCAACGCCTTCCCCACCACTGCACACCACCACCGCTGTGCGGGTATCATCGGAGGAAGTGGGACTTCCCTAGGGGACGACAGGGTTGTGGGGACATACACTGCTGTTGTTGTTCAGATATAACATCTTAGAACACCATCTTGGTTTTACGGAGTGAGTATTGGAGCACCGATAATTTATTTTTTAAGAATCTTATTTAACTTTAGTATGTGTATTATTGCATTTTATACTGTTTTTATTGTTATAATCTGGCATTTATACCTCTGTTAGCCACCCTGAGCCGCTGTGCGGGTATCATCGGAGGAAGTGGGACTTCCCTAGGGGACGACAGGGTTGTGGGGACATACACTGCTGTTGTTGTTCAGATATAACATCTTAGAACACCATCTTGGTTTTACGGAGTGAGTATTGGAGCACCGATAATTTATTTTTTAAGAATCTTATTTAACTGTAGTATGTGTATTATTGCATTTTATACTGTTTTTATAGCGAATAAAAGAGACAATGCTACCCCATGGGGAATAATGGTGTCCTCGCTTGCCCACAGAGGATAATGGAGTCCTCACTTGCCCATAGAGAATAATGGAGACTACGCTTGCCCATAGGGAATAATGGAGACTACGATTGCACATAGGGAATAATGGAGACCACAGTTGCCCATAGGGAATAATGGAGAACACGCTTGCCCATAGAGAATAATGGAGAACACGCGTGCCCATAGAGAATAATGGAGAACACGTGTGCCCATAGAGAATAATGGAGAACACGCATGCCCATAGAGAATAATGGAGAACACGCGTGCCCATAGAGAATAATGGAGAACACGTGTGCCCACAGAGAATAATGGAGAACACGCGTGCCCATAGAGAATAATGGAGAACACGCACATAGGGAATAATGGAGAGCACGTTTGCCCATAGGGAATAATGGAGAGCACGCTTGCCCATAGGGAATAATGGAGAGCACGTTTGCCCATAGGGAATAATGGAGAGCACGCTTGCCCATAGGGAATAATGGAGAACACGTTTGCCCATAGGGAATAATGGA
>NW_015176456.1:572706-614263 GCF_001447785.1 Gekko japonicus | reverse complement strand
GGCTGCGCGCATGTCTCAGTTCCCACCGCAGGAATGTTAAACAATGTTCTTTTTTACTATTTTAAAGCCTTCAATCAACTATTTTCTTTACCGGAATCGAATTTCTGGGAGTGTTTACTCTTTTCCCGCTCAACCGCTTGTTTCAATTTATATCTTATCACAGTTCAGGTAAGCGGCACGTTTGTTGTTATCTAGCTCGATCAAATCGGGTTTCTCATTGCTTCTTTTCACTTACTGTTGTTGCCCATCTTCAAGAGGTCGGCTGGTAGAGAGCTTAAGCCGGTAATCCGGCTCGATCGGCCGCTGCAGAGTTGCTTGGCACTTTCATTGCTTCTTTTCACTCACTGTTGTTGCCCTTCTTCAAGAGATCGGCTGATGGAAGATTTAAACCGGTATTCCGGCTCGAACGGCCACTGGAGAGTTGCTTGGCACTTGCCCTCTTCGCGGGAGGAGATCAAAGCCTGATTTAGCTTCTTCCGAAACTCAATCACACCAATCTCATACTCCCTCTTGGGCGCTGCTGCCTGCTTGTCCCCCCCCCCCTCGCTGGGGAGCGATGCGTTGGGCTAAAAACTGCCCAAACTGTCAAAAGCGGCCGTCGCTCACTTCGCACAGTTGCGAAAGTGCGTCAGTCCTCCATCTTAGCTCGACCGGAAGCCAATATTATATTTATTTTAACTTATCACATTCAATTATATACACAAAATACAACAAAAGTACACATCTTTAATTGCACATATTCATTGCTCTTTCTAAATAATTATAACATGACATCCAACTTTTATTCAAGTTTTGTATAATTTTTCCTTGCTGTAGCATAATTAATATTATCATTTTAATACATCAGAAAATATGCCATTACCTTTTAGTAGGTAATGTTTTAATTTTCTAATGATTCTCATGCTAACATATACATTTTCTATTGAATAATGTCAGAACCATCCCCAAAGCTTCTGACATTTTTCAGTAGAAAAATTACTGGTTTTAATGGAATTCAATCATCCAGAGTTCTACAGTAGTTTTATATATCATATTCCAAATATCATTTTGCCATTCTTTAGGTCCACCAGTTATGGATGAAATCTGTTCTGTTTGGTTTTGTTTTTAAGCAACTTTTGGACATTTATTTATGTAAGGTAAAGGTAAAGGTTCCCTTGCTCGAAAGCCAGTCGAATCCGACTCTAGGGTTGCAGTGCTCATCTCCATTTCAAAGCCGAACAGCCAGCGCTGTCCAAAGACGTTTCCGTGGTCATGTGGCCGGCATGACTAAACACCAAGGCGCACAGAACGCTGTTACCTTCCCACTGAAGTGGTACCTATTTATCTACTTGCAATTTCTTGCTTTCGAACTGCTAGGTTGGCAGGAGTTTATTTACGTAGCCAGGGTTAAAAATGGGCTTTATTATTTTATTACAAATATTGCCTGCCCATCTTCAGGAAGAGGTGATAGGCCAAAGTCACCTCCAGTTTTTGTAAAGACAAATGATTGCTAACATCTATTATCACATTATTTCTGTTTCTGCATTAGCAGAGTCAACCAGTTACATAGACTCCCAATGTCAGATACTTGCTGATCTTTACTGTAACAGTAATAGAGAGAAAAGGATGTTGAGAATTCATGATTCATGTATACATACATGATTCATATATAAACTTCCACAAACAACCTAGCAGAGGTTTTTTTGCTATAGTAGTATAATGGGCAAAAGTGTATATTACCTAAAGCACATTAGTCATGTATTCCCAAATGACCCCATAACTGTATGGCTTTCATAATAGCCAAATGAAAGAATTGAATGACTGGGTGATTCTGTGTATCTCTTTTCTAAAGTGAAAGCATTTCTAACACAATTGGCTGCAGTGATAAGACAAAAAGCTGCAGATATCGAAACGGCTTAAAGTCAGCATCTCATAAAAGCATGACTGACCAATCCACTGAATATGTTACAGGATGGGTAATGAACTGCCTACAAAAAATATGAAGATATAACATCTCATAAATCAAAATGAAAGGATATTGGTACAGTAGTGCAGTTTGTAATGTGATGTGGTAAGCATTAAAGATTAATACTACGGCTTGAATTCTTAGTGTTTTATTTGAAGTCCAATGAACTGGAAGAAGGATAATATTTAAAAGTACGGGAAAAGCAAATGCAAGAGCACCGAAGCAGAGGTGAAGGTGAAATAGAATTAGAGATATTTTAGGAATGGTACAGCCAAATATAAGCTAGGTTTTGCCTCTACACTGCAGCTTTCAACTTTGAATGCTAATGAGGGAAAGTTGAGTTCCCTCAACTCTCAGGAGCTTTTAAGAAGACATGGGGGGTAAATATCTAGGGCCTTAGGGCTGCCGACTCCAATCTGGAAGATTCCAGAAAATTGGGAGGTGGCTGAGAAGGGTAGCATTTTGGGGGATGAGAGGGAGCTTGGCAGGGATATGATGCCTTAGAGTCTGCCACCTGAAGCTGATTGGTAAGCCTGCAGGGTCCCCTGTTCATCCCCAGTGAGCGCACCAGTCGGCTGTTTGTACCCCAGCCTGCCTTTCTGTGTTTGCACTAGAGAAACAAAAGCCTGTGTGCACGACTTGATTTCCTTTATCTATGTGTGACGGCAGCAAATGCTGAATTTGTGGTAACGAGCAAGTTAAGCTCTACAAGTCACAATAGTTAATTGGTGACTGCTTTTTATTTAGAGAATGAAATACTTCACACTCGTTTTCTCTGTCTAATTGGCAAATGTATCCTTTGAAAACTAATGTGCAGTCACATTTTGCTCTCTAGGGATTACTTCTACCAACGTCATTTTGATGAACTGCACAAGTAATTCTACAGTCACCATTGCAGTAATCTGTCCTAAAATAAATTGAATAGCTGCTCCTGGAAGCAAAGCAAAACTCTTGTTTAACTTGGTGCCTTTGTTTTGTTTTCTGCTAGCAAGCTTTGCCCCCTCAGTCGGAATAAAGAGACAGACACCAGTGTGTATTTAACAAGGGCCACTTAATTAATTAATTAATTAATAACAACAACTACTGGCGAGGGGTTGCCAGAAATGTACTGAGGAATATGACAGGTGTCAATCTCCTGACAGCCTTCATTTCCTTCTGGGCGATGCACCTGCCCCGATCTCAAGCCACCGAAGGTAGCTTTCGACCAGCAGCATGGCATGTTCAAGAGAACCCCTGACCCACCACCCCAGAAGCTGCAAAGGCTCGCTAAGGTAGGCCGAGCCAGATTGTTCCAAGGAAGACCTTCCCGGCCTTGAGCCGCAAAGGCCCGAAAGCTGTTCCTGGAGGACCCTTAAGTTCCTTTATAACAATGTCCAGGTGCTCACCAACTACCCTGCCAAACTTAAAGTGACCATATTATTAACAACCCGACCCCCGAAACCAATATACCAACACCACCATCGTCAGTGCAAGGTAGGCAAAAACACGCCCATCCACAGGCCAAATTGATGGAGGCAAAAAATTCCTACCTGGTCCCACAAAAAGGCAACTGGTAAAACCTGCACTAAAATAGGGCGGAAGGGTGGGCCGAGCACGCCATAGGATTGTGAGGTAGGGGGCAGGAGCCAGGCCTAAATAGGCTGGCTCCGCCCCCTATCGGTGTCTTCTTCTTTCTGCCTCTCGAGGAGGCAAATCAGCCCTCCCCCGCCAGCGCAAGCTTGGCGGGGGTTGGGGCTCGCATTAGTTGATCAGGAAAAGACGTTTCACCATTGGCTTTTGTAACGACAGTTCAGTTATTTCAATGCACTTGGAGTAGTATCATTGATTGTGTGGAGGTATATAAGCAGGCTGGAGACCACAGATAGAATCAATCAACTGCTTTGATTACATATACATTTTTATATATGCTAACCATACAGTACAGTGCAATTGCCTTTTCACCCACGCACATTCCCACACAGCCTGATTGTGTTCTACTGCTGCCCACTACTAGTGCTATTTAATTGCAGAAGTATTTAATCTAAAAGTCCTACTATTTGTTTGAATAGACAAATCACTCACAACTCATATAAATCATCCATCAATGAATTCTGTGTTTCAATAAAATCCTACTCTTTGATATTCATCTATGTAGCCCTTAGTGAAGCTAAAGGCTGCTGATCAGTTTGAATCGGCAGCAAATTTACATTTACACAGTTTTTGGAAAACCCAATGCAAACAGGTACAGCTGGAATCCATGGCTGTTCGACATGAACCGAACAGACCAAGTGATTAGCTTGCATCTGATTGCAACCTTCAAATATGGTAAGTTTGACAGTTGAACGTGTTTGTAACAAACTTCACAGTATCCCTAATCTCTACAACTATACACCAATATTATGCACAGAGGTTGTTTTGAATTTTTCACCTCTGTTACTTTGACCCCAAACTCCCCATTTTGATTTTGTTTATTTGGGAGACTCACACCTCTGGTTCTTTAGTTTCATGCTGTTTTCTGGGGTTTTCCACACTGAATTGTTCTCATAAAGTGTGCACATTATGATCTTATGTTTAATTATTTATATTGTGTATATAAGTCCTATGTAAATTGCCTGTACAGATTTTAAAGCATATATAAATGCAAGCAAAACAAAACCCTAAAAACTGACAACCAAACGTGGAGAACTGAAACCACTGACAAACGATATAAACAAATGAAGCAGGGAACATTCACTCATCCCTAGCTTTGTAATCCAGTGTCAATGCAATTGTGTTGACAGGCCTTCTGAAGACTGAGCTTCCATTCAAACTATTGCTCTTTGTTTTCCATTAAAAGGATGTTCATTCTATTATATAGGACATGTAATTTTAAGAGGGAACACTGTTAATTCCTGATGACTGGGAACTTCCTAAACAAGAAAACACTGCTCCACTTATGTCAATATTGAACAGAAAATGTGCATTCATTCAAAGGCCCCTGTCTAATAGTTGTCACCACTCAGATTAAGTTTGCACAATCATTTTTGACAGGACATTTAAAGATCTGTTTTATGCTCTCATGTTACTGTTTCCCTTGCCTTTCACAGGATCCGAATCCTTCTGGGAAAGGCCTTCTTTTTATTGTTTTATTGTTTTTATTTTGTAAGCTGCCCTGGGAAGGTTCCAGGCAAGGCGGCATAAAAAAGTTCTAAATAAAATAAATTAAAAGTCTACTGGGAATGCCACAGCCTTCCATAAAGAGAAAAGTGTTATGTTGCCTTTTGTCTGCCCCTTGGTTAAGACGCTGAACTGCAGGCTGTGGAAGGTCAGTAGTTCAGCAGTTCGAGACCCGGGTGCCGCATGATGGAGTGAGCTCCCATCTCTAGTTCCAGCTCCTGCCAACCTAGCAGTTCGAAAGCAAGAAATTGCAAGTAGATAAATAGGTACCACTTCGGTGGGAAGGTAACAGCGTTCCATGCGCCTTGGTGTTTAGTCATGCCGGCCACATGACCACGGAAACATCTTCGGACAGGGCTGGCTTTTTGGCTTTGAAACGGATTTGACCGGCTTTCGAGCAAGGGAATCTTCACCTTTTACCTGCATTCTGTGGGTGGATAAGCGCATGGAGATATTGGGGAGGCATGGCACATCACTAGGGATGGGCATGAACTGGCTCACAAGCAAGTTTGTAAAGAATTTTGGCAGTTCATGAAGCAAAGTTCATGGCAGGGCAACCAGCATGAACTTTTCACGAACTTTCAAGCTATTTCTGGTGGTTCATGAATGGATACATTTCCAGATAGACTGTCTCTGCTCAATTAAAATTCTTACCAAATGTCAAAGCAACGGGAGGGGGCAGAATTCTTCAGCCTTGGAAACATCCATTGGGGCCCTCCAAAGCTCAACAGGCACTGCTGGCTGCCAGTAACAGAGTTCCCATTCTGCTGAATTAGATCAGAATGCTATACATACCCTCAGCTCAGCTCCTCAGCCTCTCCTCTGTCGGCTGTTGGCAGTTAGACAGAGAAGCATGGAATTTGTTAAAAGCAGAGCACATTCATAATTTGCTCCTGATTGTGAACACCTCTCCCCTGGATGGGTTTGGGTGCTAGGTGGAGCCAAGGGTCTGAGCCACCCTGTCTCTCTGCTTATGCCGAGTGGTGGGACTTAGCTACTGAGAGCCTAAGCCAAGCACCCAGTTTTGTACCCTCCCACCCCTCCTGATTGTGAACACCTCTGTGCCATGAGGGCGAAAGTGGATGCAAAGGGTGCTTGTCATGGGGGGAAGAAGTCCTCCAACCTTTGCATACACAGGCCGCCATCCCTGGGCACCAAACCCATCCTGCCAACTCACTGGTGTCTGGCCCTTGCAGGGAATCACCAGGGGTCTAGGAGCCTCCTTCTCCTGATCTGTTCCTGGGATTCTCCACAGAGGCAACAGAGTTGACAGCTCTGCCCAAACACCAACAGTTGCTAATGCTCTTTGGAGAGGAAGACTCTGACAGCAGTGATTCGGGGGGGGGGCATCCTCCCCTTCAACATCTCAACTCCCGTTGATGCTCCTGCCTTGAGTACACACCTCTGGGGCCCCTCCCAGCCCAGTGCCAGAAATCAGCTTCTCTCCCGACTTCTCCAGTCCTGAGTCCCCATTTCCAGCCCACAGTTCGGAAACATTTCTGCACCCTCCCCAGTGACCCCTATGTGACAGAGTGCCAGGTGTGCCACACCCATGTCTGGAGGGCCACAAACCCCCAACACTTGTCCTTCTCCATCCTCCACAGGCACCTGCAAAGGGTGTTCCCCAGTATTCTACTGCTGGAGGAAAGAGCGGAAGTCAGCTGGAAGAAAAAGAGGCCCACTCATGAGCAGGGAGAAGTGGAAGTGGAATAGGAGCCCCCCCCCCCAAGAAAGGCTCCCTGTAATTGGGTTGCCGTGCATGGGACATCAAGGCAGGCTACCCTCCAAGAGGTCATGCCCCTGGGGACACCGACAGTGCCATCCAGGAGGGCTACATGGAGAGCCCAGCCCAGGAAACAATCCTTTGCCTCATCAGTGAGATGACTGTTGTGGATGGCCAACCCTTCTTCTTCATGGAGGATGTAGCCTTCCCCAGCTGCTGCAACCACTAGCTTCCTGGTACTCTGTCCCCTTGTGGAGGACCATAAGCCGATGAGTCCTGCCCACCATGCACCACTCTGCAGTGATGATGGTCAAGGCTGAACTCTCCAGAGCACAAAGCAGAACTGTGCACATCATGGCAGACTTCTGGAGCAGCCAGCAGTATGGCTACCTCTCCCTCACTGCCCAATGGTGGCAACCAGAGGACCTCTGTTTGTACTGTCAGGGCCCAGGAGGAGACAGTCCTACCTCTGGGCTACAAGGTGGTTCTGCTCCATGTGCAGGGGATAGATGCAGACCACACGGTGCAAAACATTGCCACAGTGATACAGAGTACCTTAGGGAGAGGGTGGGCGGCAGCAACATCGTCCATAGCTACGTGTTCACAAATGCCAGCAGCAACATGCTGGCAGCGGTGAAGGCTGTGCCCCTCAAGGGCATCATCTGCCTGAAGCACATGCTTCACCTGGTCATGAAGAATGGTTTTGGAGCTGGGGAGCACTGTCAAGGCCACCCTTGAGATGCAGTCCTTGATTGAGACCTGCCAGTGCCTGGCTGTCCACCTCTCATGTAGCATCAGGTCTGCCCATCTGCTATGCTAGAGGCAGGGGGAGGGGGATGAACCTGAAAACTAGCTGATCTTGGACTTAACCACCTGCTGGAACTTCATCTATGCCATGATTGTGTTTGGTGGAGCAGAAGAGTGAGGTGCAGGATGTCACCTCCTCCATGACTGACCTGCAGGAAGAGGAGCTCAGCATCAGGTCCAGTGACTAACTGACCCTCTCCCGAATGGTGTGTCCTCAAGCACCTCCAGGACACCACCAATGGGCTCTGAGCCCATACGGCCAGCCTGGGGCAAGTCATCCCCCTGATTCAATGGCTGGACCAGGTGCTGGCCTCTGCATTGGAGCTGGCCCTGAGGGGATGGCTATTCTCCCATGAGTCAAAGCCTTGGCAGAGAGGTTGCAGGTGGCCATCACCATCAGATTGTATCCTCTCTACAAGGAAGGGGAGTACAAGGTGCCCTGCATCTGTGAACCCTGGATAAAAGGCAGCTTTGCTTTTCAGAATGCAGAGCACATGTGATGGAAGAGTGAGCTCTGCAAAGAAGTGTGGAGAGTGCAGCCAACAGATGTGGCCAGAGGGAACAGTAGATGGAAGAGTTTGTGGAGGAGGAGGACCAGGGAGAAGCCCCACTATTTGTTTGTTAGTGGTGAACTGGGAGGTCAGCAGCACTGGGGATGCCAGGTGTGCAATGGCAGAGAATTTGGCAGAGGTGATGGTGAGGGAGTACCTCACCGAGTCTCCTAAGCCAGCCTCCAGAAATCCCCTGGAGTACTGGTCATGCAAGGCTGTCATCTGGCCCAGCCTCTTGCATGTGGCCATGACTCTCCTCTCCTGCCCTCCCACCAGTGTCCAGAGTGAGTGGGTGTTCTGCCACCTGGGAGACATTCTCAGCCCCCATCACTCCCTCCTGGACCTGGCCAGGGTGGATGAGTTGGCTTTCTTCAAGGGCAACGTCCCCTGCTGACCTACCCCTCTGGACCTCACAGGGTAAGATCCAGGCCTCTTGTTCTAACCCTGAGTGTCCCCCCCATTCCTTCTCCTCCCTGGGTGATCCAGCGTGTGGCCTGTGGGTTGTGCCCTTGACGCTTGGGTGTCCAATATGCACATAACTTGGAGGGCATGTGAAGGAGCATCAGGGGGAGGTGATGTCTCTAGCTTGCCTGGAGTCCATTCTATACACTCCTGAACCTGCACCTGTCATTTCCTCAGAAAGCATTTTCCTGGGGGCACCTTTTTGGGGGGTCCATAACTCAAACTCTGTAAATTCAATCCTGAGCAAACGTGGAAGGAAAGTAGAGAAGCTGGAGATCCCCTGAGAGTTTGGTGTTTCTAGCATGCTGGGGAGGGGTCATTCTACTGTATCACAAGTATCCTTTGGCACCCAAAAGTTCATGATGGTTTGTGGTTTGTGAACTAGGGATGTCACATACTATGAACCAAACCACATTTTTCCAGTGTGTGCCTATCCCTACACACCACTGCAAAGGCTGGTTGCTTCCATATATATGGCTGGATTGTGGAGCACTGTTGGCATGCCAGTCCATGGCATTGGCAGCATTGCTGTTGTCTTCAGTGAAGTTTCTATGCCCTCAGTTCCTTGTGTTGTGTCTTTTTTCACACGGCTTGCTAGGGGAACATAGGATAGCTGTGTGTTATGCTGGAGTTACGCTAGTGTCAACAACATGCCGGAGTCTTGGGTTTAGGACTGAGCAGCCCATCTCTCCTGAGACAATTTCTTCATGGCTCAATGCAGAGAAACAGTTTCCTCTACACCCTCCTGGCCAGATCCTTCACTGAGCTGTGGAACAGCTGGCTAAGTTGCTTATTACTAAGGGAGAGCCTTACCCCATAATGCCTCCTTCTGTCTTCTTCAAATTCTTCTTGTATACATTCTGTTTGACTATGTCAGCTAGGAAAACTTTGATATCAGTCATATTTGCTGATTTACCCCTTCCCTCTATCTCTTTAGATTCTCTAAAGGAATGAAACAAATAGCATCCATTTATCTGTATTCCCAGATGTTACCATTATCCTGACAAATTAAATGAATGGTTTTATTGTTCTGTTATTTTTATTTGCAAGTTAATGAACATCTCTAGGGATTGCTTTCAAAGTGTATGCTAAATAAATAAATCTTGGGCTTAGTTTCCTGGAATCCACTGGCTTATGCCCTTGGAAGAACTGTTACTGTAGTTGTTTTAGTTTGCTTTAATTAAATGATTAAAAGCATAGTGGATGCTTTCTTGCACTTCCACTGCACATGCTCACCAAATCGCAAATCTCACAAATATATTCGGACACCAAATTCACAACAGATACATTTACTAACAAGAAAGAATACCTCAAAGTAAGTCATGAACAGGAACAGATCACTGGAAAAGGGGAGATAAAATGTTATGAAATTAGAAGTATTGATATTCTTTTGTATATGCATTCAGTGTTAACTGTTTTTTTTTTAAAAAAAAATCTGTCTATTCTAGGTCACTGCTTTGACTCAAGAAGTCTCCCAATTAAGTAAGGACATGAAGAATGTGCTACACCTACTGGAAAACCTATTAAGGGCCCAGAAGTCCCCAGAATTCTGTGCAATACATAGCACATCCATCAGTCCCAGTAGGGAACGCTTACAAAAAAGAAAGACTTGGACTACATATCAATCGAATGTTTCTTGCACCAAAGCACAACTCTGCCATTCCAACACGATAGCTGGCTTCTGGAAAATGGAGCCATCTTCTGTATGTAGTAGCCCACAAAGAACTGAATCCCACAATCAAAATTCAACAGACGGTGAATTTTATTACACTTCAGGCCTTGACTATTTGCCCTCCAACTACCATGCCACCCCGAAAGATCATTTGCAGTTTGTCAGCTGCACCTCTCCTCATTCGGACAACACGTTGACTCCTCTCCAGTCTATTTCAGCCACTCTCTCGTCCTCCGTGTGCTCTTCATCAGAGACATCCTTACACCTGGTATTGCCCAGCAGATCCGAGGAAGGTAGCTTTAGTCAGGGAGCGGTCAGTTCACTAAGCCTTGAGAACCTACCAGGATCTTGGGACCTGGAAGGAACTACAGGAGCAGCATCTGCCAAGACCTCAGAAGATTTGCATCGAGACATTAAAGCGAGCACAGTGGATGTCAAAGATTGCAAAGCCATAAATGTATAACAAAACTAGTATGTGGTATTTTCAAGCATGCACCACACCTGCCAGCTGTAAACTTACTCCATTATTGCATGACATTTTGCCTTTTTCTCTGATGCTCAAGGAAATTTAGCAGATGCGAAAATTTACACCGATAGGAGACCAGCAGACAGGGAAAGGTTTAACTGTTCTGTACAAAGGGAAGGGTTTCCTGGATTTACAAAGCACATTGCAAAAAGCCTTTTAGAGACAGATGTATCTTAATTGGGCTGCACAACAGACTTTTGTGATACTCTGCATCTCCTGAGGGACAAAGTAGCAGGACACCCAGGACAAAGGAGCTTTGGCACAGGAAGGCTTTGTTGTGTGTAGCAAAGGGTATTTTCCCCCCTTTTGTGCTTGGTTGTTGTTTCCAAACAATATCCATGGCACTGTTGGCTTCAAGTCATCGGGGCTCCTGCTGGTGTTTATGTCCATGCTGTGAAGGTAAAGGGACAATTACCGCTGCATGTCATCTCCTTGACAATCAACCAAACAGAGCTGGTAGAGAGTAGTTACTTGTTGCACGTTCTTTATTATGTAAATCAGATCTCTTTATCAAAAAAGGCTATTTTTATATACTTGGTAAGAAATATGTATTTAAAATATTTATAAAAGAAACTACTAAGGATTTTGTTTTCCTTTTGGTAACAATGCTTGCAGTTTTCAAAAGAAATGCACTACTGTGTCTACACTATTACGTATCAGATCAAAACTATCCTTAGCTTCAAACAGATCCTCCCTTTTCATTTCTGCATGCACTTTGCAGTGAATTTATCCATGCAATGAAATATAAAGAGTATAAAGTAACAATGTTATTCATAAAAGAATAAAAGCAGGGGTCATTTCGTAGAAAAAGAGCTAGGGGAACTCATTAGCATAACTCATTAGCATATGCCACACCCCCTGACATCAGGGGCCCAGCGGTGGACCTGCAAGGCCAGCGGGAGTGCAAGGAAGCCCCGCCAAAGCCCTCCCTGGCCCCAGGCAGGCAGGGGTGGGGAGAGGCGGGGAGGAAGCAACTTACCCTCCCTCTTCTCCTGCCTCCTCCTGGCTGAGTGAGGGCTGGAAGCGGGGTGGCCGGAAGCAGGGGGCGGGGCTTCGTCATGTGCCCCGCCCCCCTGCACCTCACCCAGGGGAACTGCGTTCCCCTGCGTTCCCCCCTGAAATGACTTCTGAATAAAAGCCAATGGTACGTCCAATAGTCATATATACTAAACCTTGAACAGTACTACTCTAATGGCTGCCAGTGCCCTTTTTTGTGCTTTTGCACAACATTAGAATTTTTTTTAAAAAAAAAATGCAAAACAAAAAAGGCCAAGTAATTGTTTCCGAGTAAAGCCTAACATTCAGGGGTGATACCTCAGCTGCCCTGAGCCCATGTGGAAGGGTGGGATATAGATCTAATAAATATATATAAATAAATAAATACCTTCAGCTAAGACATAGCCTAAATGTGGAACCTGATAAAATAAACTTAGAACGAGATGCAAATATTTTCAGAATCTAAGTTAATACTCCAGGTTTTTTCCACCAGTATAATAATGAATAATCATTTAACAATAAGTGGATAATTGACAAATGGCTTGCAATTGTTTATATACAGATAACATTAGGAATAATACAAATAGTATAAACAGTACACCCCAATAGTTATGGCACTGCAATTTATCAATATTTAATGTTGGCATACAGACAAATTACTTTTCACAGGGATGTTGCTGAGCATTTTATAATATGTGAGCCCTCTGTCATCAGAACACTTTTTATAGCTATTCAATTCTCCTGCTACAACCCCTTTATTTTACAGCAGAAAGAACCACACAAAAATTATGTGAAGCAGCTAGGGACTGCCTTTTGCAATGCTAGTCAAGGTTGTCATATTGCTGATAAAAGGACCTTAACAAGAACACAGGAAGCAGTGTTGGATCAAGGCCAAAACTGAAGGCTGAGATGTACTAACTTAAAATGCTATCTTGTGTTTGATGTGCATCCTTCCACACTTCAGAAATTCACCTTCTTTCTGAAGGCTAACCATCCATTTTATTTTCAGATTGTATGCCTTCCTTACTTGAATACTGCTCTTACAGAATGCTTTATGTACCTGTCTACAATAAATTTAGAATTAAATGCTGAAATTATTTAACAACAAAATATACATGAAAATGGTTTCAAGAAAGCGAATGTGGACTGATGATCTTATTGTGGGTGTTCTATGGGAGTTCTACAACCCCAGTGAATTTTGTCCAATTTGGATGGAAAACCATGAAGGCAGAAGGTCTTCTAATGAAACCAGCAAGAAATAGAATTATGAAAACAAAACAAGAATTAAACAATAATGAGACAAAACCATACAAAACCACCCAAAAACAAAATCCAGCATGCTCCTTCCTACATCTGCTCTATACAACTTGGTCCTGTACACCAATATGTCATACTCTACTCTACAAAGGAACCTCCTTATTTTCTTCCTTATCTATCTGCTGTTCTTGCCACTGTTCCTTCCTCTAAACCAGGGGTCATTTTGTAGAAAAAGAGCTAGGGGGACTCATTAGCATAACTCATTAGCATATGCCACACCCCCTGACATCACCGGAAGTGTGTCCTCCCCACAGCCAGCGGCGACCTCCAGCGGGCACCAGCAGGGAGCTCCAGGCCCCGCCCTCCCACACCTCACCCGAGGGGATGGCGTCCCCCTGCGTCCCCCCCAAATGACCCCTGCTCTAAACATTTCTCCACAGGACAGAAGAGGAAGAAACAAGAGCATAGAGAATAAGAAGCACAAGGAACTCAAAAATGCACACTATTAAATTTAAGCTACACCACAGGTGTATTTAACTTTTGCAGCTTTTAATCAGGAATGGGGAATAAGAGGTATTTTATTTGGAGCAATAATAAAGAATATATAAGGAACACTTTCCAGTTACTTTTTAAAATCCAAACTCTGTTGCATGAAGTGAAAAGGGCCTTTAGGTAATGATTAGGGGAGTGCATTCAGATTTACCTGTCCTGAAAATATACCTGAAAAATACCTTATCAGTTTAAGCTGCACTGCAGGAGAAGTCATCCCAGCCGGGATCTCTGTGCTGTGGAAAGAGACCTTCCCGCAGCATGGAGATCCTGGGCCAGCTCTTCTGCAGCATAGTTAAACCATGCTGTAGGAGAAGCCATCCCAGCCAGGACTGTGTGCAGCAGGGAGAGACCTCCCCACAGCACGCAGATCCTGTGGCCAGCTTCTCCTGCAGCACAGTTGAAACCGCGCTGCAAGAGAAGCCAAGCCAGCCCCAGGATCAGGCTGGCTTTAAAAAAAAAAAAAAACTGGTATTTTTCTTCTTGGGCCTGGGGGGGAAATGGGATTTCCAAAAAATACCATGCCGGTCTTTGGATCCGGAATTCTTTGAAAATGCCAAAATTTGGGGGGCGGGGGCCCAATAGACCCAAGAAGAAAAATACCAGTTTTTTAAAAATGTGCACTCCTAGTAATGATCAACTGCTGTACATCTGTCTCTAGAACAATATACATAATGCAAGAAATATAATGGAGCAAGTAAAGCTCCACTAACCTATTATAAACCTCTCTCCAATTTGACATGTAAAGCTGTGAATACAGTCACCAATAACACATCTTCAGTCATGTTGGGTGTTACACGATGGAATACATAACTATATGGATTCTAAGTTTCTGATTCATCTTGGGAAGACAGTACCGAGTGGGTACATAAGATCCATTCATTTATTTATTGCTTCTATTTGTATCCCGCCTTGCCGGACACGCTGGCTCAAGGTGGCTAACAAAGTTAAAATAACATAAGCAATACAGAGTTAAAACAATTAATAAATACAATACCAAATTAAAACAGCAACAGTTTACAAATAAAACCAACAGATGATGGCGATAGTCTAGGCAATCAGCTCCATCCATATGGTTGTGGTGTTCACGTGTGTTCCACAGCCACACAAGATAACATCACAAGAAAGTAATTTTCATAACATTTATTGTGTGAAAAGGGGGCACTGAATAGCAGAGAATTTGTGGAGGTCTAGTTCCAGTGGAGGATCAGAGAGAATAATTTAAGGAGCAATCCTACTCAGGTGTATTCAAAAGGTCCTATTTTATTTGATGGGATTTACGCCCAGGAAAGTGTTCTTAGGATTGCCACCTTAGTACAGTGGAAATGCTGCAAGACTATGAAAATGAATGTACATTGAAGGAAGTTCTCAGCTGAAAAACAAAAATTACATATTACAATAGTTTATTTATTTATTTATTTATTTGTTTGTTTGTTAGATGAATGGAGCTCTGCGTTAAGGGAGGCATGGCCCAAGATCTGTGACGCTTTAGACACTGCTAAGGCCGCTTACAAACATCAGGCTGACAAGAAGAGGGTGGAGGGTTGGGCTCTGCAGCCTGGGGACTCTGTATATGTATCTACTAAAAACCTACGTTTGTCTCAGTCCTGCCGAAAGTTAGCATGGAAATACATTGGTCCTTTTAAAACTGTTAGGTTGATTAATGAAGTGACTGTTGAATTGGATTTACCTAAGAACTTGCGGACAATTCATCCAATTTTTCATTTCAGCCTACTCAAACCCTGCCCAACGTCTAACCCCTGGCGCCCGGAACCAGCTCGGCCACCCCCAATTCTGGTGGAAGGAGAGGAACATCAGGAAATATCTGCGATTTTAGACTCTAAAATGAAACGTGGGTGATTGTTCTACCTTGTGGAATGGGATACTATTGGTCAATTTCACACCCAAAGCTGATGGGCCGTGGCTTCGCCCGATTTCCCCCACAGTTTCGTGATCCTGTTTTTTGAGGATCACAAAACTGCGGAGGAAATTGGGTGAAGCTGCGGGTCATATGCAGCCCCGCGGCTTCGGGTGTGAAATTGACCAATAGTATCGGGGCAAATGGCAGTGCAACATCGAGTCAGCTCTAGTGCGAAATCAGCCACTAACACATCCAGCAATGGTGATTTCAGACCTCTTAGGATCTGGGTTATTTTTTCAGTGCAGTGGAACATTTAATGGTGTCAGAACTGTGGCAGAGCACCACTTCTTGGCAGCTGGGTGGCAATAAGATGACTACATGGACATAAGAACATAAGAACATAAGAGATGCCAATGGATGATCAGTTTGAGCTGTATGGCCATGGTCTTGGCATTGTAGGACCTGACATTTCACCACCAGCTGTGACTGGCATCCTAGAGATATAATACAGAAAGATGGAGTACTCTCTGTGTCAAGTACTCCACCTTTCTGTGTTATTTATTTATTTATTCAAATCTATACCCTGCCCTCGTAGCCGGGCCGTCTCAGGGCAGCTTACATAAAATCAGTAGAGAACATTTAAAATAATACAATAAATCAATTAAAACCAGATTACAATTCCAAGATACCATAGGAAGTGCTAGATTTGCTGTCATACCTCTGAGGATGCCTGTCAAAGCTGCTGGCGAAACGTCAGGTCCTACAATGCCAAGACCATGGCCACGCAGCCTGGGAAATCTTCAACAGCTAATGAACTCCGGCCGTGAAAGCCTTCGACAGCAGATCTCATAGTCTTTCTGAGAGCCCTGCTGAGCAGCTGTCCATTATACTAGTATCTCCTGCCTAGCTACCTGTCTTCCCTGCCATCATCCCAGCCTGGGTAATTTGTTTGCACTAAGCATTATAAAAATAAAATCATTTTAATATTGTTATTCTTCAGTATCTAGTTTTTTCTTTTTCTTTTTACACTTTCTCTTCTGCCATTCTTCATCCAGGGTGTTCCTTCCCCCAGCACTTTCCCAGTGATACGATTATTACTTTGTTTCCAATACCTTCCCTCCCCCCATATCAGTTCATTCCCTGTTTCTCATTATACACTAATCCTCAGCCTTGTGCCTTCTCTATCTTTCTGAAAAGATGTTGGCTGAATTAGTTTCTCCATCTCACCCCTCCCACCAAGGGCAGGAACGTAAGGGGCAATCCGGCTGGCTCTCTCGACATGGAGACATTGGCTGGAAGGGGCAAGGGTTCCATTCGAAGCATGGACAGATCACAAGAACCTGGAACTGCTTCGCACCCCCCGTAACTTGAATGCCAAGCAACTCCGATGGGCTGATTTTTTCTCTAAGTTTCGTTTTACTCTCCACCATTTCCCAGGGAAAAGCGAACTCGCTGGCAGATGCCTTGTCCCGCCTCCCTTAGCACGAAAGCCAGCGGGAGGAGGTCCTGGAATCTATGTTTACACCTTTCCACTTGCCTCCTCTCTCCCCTCCCCTCCTGGGGGATGGGAGGCCAAATTCGCTGCTGCCTTTTCGGAGCTTGACAAGCGGAAAGTGGAGGTGGGGGGACCGGATGGGTGTTGGTATTAAGACACAAAACTATTTGTACCTACTCTGTTGCGAGGGGAAATTATGGGTCTGGTGCATGCGTCTGGTCCCACCCCTTTTTGTTTTTTGCTCCTGATATTTCCTATTAAAGGATTGCAAGTAAGGCTAATAGGAAAGGTTCTGAGGCTTGGGAGAGGTGCTGCCAGGCAGAGTAGATGACATTTGGCTTGAGGCACCCCTGGTCTAACTTGGTACAAGGCAGCTTCATGCATTTATATGGATATGACATTATATGTTTAGGCTGGAAAGACCATATCTGAGGACAAACATGGTTGAGGCTTATGAAGCTACAAGGAGGAACCCATCAAACAATACAATGGGGGGGGGGAGTTGAGGGCAAAAGGAAAGAAGAAATTTCCAGCCATGAAGCTCTGCCCCTTACCCCAATCTCAAGTGGTGGAACAGAGGGGAGGAGGAATGCATCACCTCTCCCTGCTCTGACCCTTTAGGGAGAGTGAATGAAGAAGCAATGAAGGTGGACTGAAGGAGAAGCAGTTGAGAGAAGAGCTGAGAGTAGTTGAGACAGAGTTGGCCTTCCTCCTTTGCCGTTCAATCCAAAGCAGAGCTATGCCCTTCTAAGTGCATTAAAGTCAAAAGGTTTAGAAGGATGGAACTCTGTTTAGGATTACACTGTCAGTTGCTGCTGCTGCTACTGCTGTTTGGCAGGGTTGCGGGAACCACGTCTACCAAAGATTCCTTGTGGGTGTCCATGACTGCAACCTACATCCAACCAGCACATCATATGAAAATAAGTCACATGGCTCCCCTGGCTCCATCGGCTGCCAGGTCCCCCCCTTTTAACAGCCCTGATGCTTGGTCTGCTTTGGGCTACCTGAAGTCACACGGCAGTGGTAGTGAATCTTTTGGTTCAAGCAAACTTTGGGGTGATGCCTCAAAATGTAAGCTTCCATTTTCAAATGCAAATTGTTGCTAGCAAACTATCAAATGCCACATAATGTGTTTGCAGCCTAAGTGAAGAAAGCAGTTTTTCCAAGTGAGAGAGAGACTTCCTCTCAGGCATCTTTCTGTGGGTTAATACCGGAGGCTCATTATGCCTACTTAATGTATGCGCTGTCAGTCATTTCACCACAAAGCTCTCTTCCAGAGCATCGGATTTCTTGACATCCCAATGACCCATTTATTTTAAGTGAATGCTCCAGAGAAATAGAGGTGGACGTTTTTAAAACTGCAAATCACTGTAGCTAACAACTCAGCCAACAATCTGTCAAAATTTGAATAATGCCAACAAAGAAAAGCAATGATCAGATGCTACAATCACACTGTTAGGGAAACAGATTATTTTTTAAATTATTGGCTGCATTTAGACCACATCAAATTCCTAAAGACGTGGGTGAGTGACCATTTTTAATGACAAGCTTCAATAGCAAAACATGATCCCCCCACTGCCCCCAACAATCAACTGAGAAATCCTTCTGCTCAGGCACCACTGAGTGGCAACTGTGTAACAGCACAGCATGTCTGATGGTTTTCAATACTTACATAGCTTGCAAGAGACACTCAGGTTTGGGGTAGAGCTATGTACAGTGTGTCAGAACATAAGAACCCTGATGGATCAGATTGAGCATCCATCTAATCCAGCATTCTTTTTCCCACCTGGAGATTCCATTGGGTCATCCTGGCTAATAGCCAATGGTGCACTTATCCTCCGTGAATTTGGCTAAGGTCCTTTGAAAGTCATCTAAGCTGCTGGCAGTGAATTCTACAGGCTAACTATGTGTTGCATAAAAAAGTCCATTCCTGTGCCTAATTTTCTGCATATCAGCTCCATGGAGTGTTTCTGAGTTCTGATATTGTGGATGTATTTCGGTGATTCTTTGGCAGAGAATTTATTTTTGTCACAATGCAGGTGCTACAGCTGCAATGTGAAGAGCAAGACCAAAGCAGGAGGAGCGTTCCTTAACCTTACGCCTTGGCTATTTTTCCAATGAAAATCTCCCTGTTGTTGTTCCTGAGAAGGAAGCGAGGGCCTATCTAGTCTTTGCTTAACAAATTCTGAAAAGCGCTACAGACATTAGTGGCTGGATAACAACAAAAATAGTAACAATAATCCTTTACGTTACTGTTAGCTCGTCAGTGTGCTGTACTAGTTAGAGTTCTGAACTAGGTTCTGGGAGACCCAGTTTCATATCTCTACCCTTGCCATGGAAGCTTGCTGGCTGATCTTGGGCCAGGTGTACATTCTCAGCCTAACCTACCTCACAGGGTTGTTGTGAGGATGAAATGGAGATGAGGGGAATGACGTAAGTCACTTTTGATGGTCATTGGGGGGAAGGCAGGATACAAATGAATAAACAAATGCTGATTATATTCAGCATAATTTAATGCCAGATGTTTGTTAGATATTGTTAAAAACTGTAAAAATGACACCATTCTGCCTGGAGCATTTACTGGGGAAAGGTAAGATATGTGCGGAAAAAGGAATTATTGAGCAACAGCTGAACTGTGACTCTACAAGTGCAGTAGAACAAAGTGGGATAAAGATGGTAGAGTATTCAGGTGGCTTAACAGCCTGGACCACTTCAGACTTGCTGATCAAATGTTTTTATTTTTCAAAAATCCCTGGAAGTATAAAACTAGCACAGCTTTGTTGAAACTGCTCACATGATTTGCTAGTTTGTTGTTGTTGTTTTAACTTCACAGGATTTTTTACACAAAAGCATTCAAAAGTTACCTAAAATCTGGCATGGGTCACTTCACTCTGCTTTGTAACTCAGCAGCATGTGTAGAGCTGGCATGAAAGCCGCATGAGCAGGCAGCGAGTAAAGTACCCAGGGCCTCACTTACTTGGGCTATCTAGGCCACAAGCAGCGACTTGGCTTTCAGAACATACAGACTATTCATAAGTACCCTGCACAGCAGAATACAGTCCTTCTCCAAATGCAAGGAGCAGGGCACTGTTCTTGTGTCTTTATAAAGAGATAAAACCGGTTTGGTGATAGCTAACGACACACTGTCATCACTTCTTTCAAAGCTATTATCAGGCAGTGTTTACAGAGTAATTAATGTATGGTTATAATGTCCTCACCTGCTCATATAATCCAACAGGAAGTGTACGGTCTTCTGACATGCATTATTCATCACAGCCCTTGGTAGATGCATACCGAGCAGGGTGAGGCCATTCCTTTTGACAGCTCTGTTGTACTAAGTGTTGAAACACAGCTGCTTGCCTGTCCCAAGCCTTTTTTCCAACTGCTAACATTTACCCAAGGCATTAAAAGCTATTATGCCAGGGAAACAGTACCTGGGATGTTACAAATGGGCTACTTCGTTCCTGTTTAGAAAAACTTTATGCCAGTTTCAGAATCGAAAAAGACAAAAGCAGCATTGTGAACATCAGTTGAGTAAACATATCAGTATTGTCCTGACAGCTCTAAGAATGGGGGACTGCCAATGCCAACTGTGTTCTACTACAGTCTAAAAATAAGAAGCAAGACACTGCTAGAATACTTACAATAGAAATATGTAATAGAAACCTCTTGATCTATAGTGAAGGCCTCATACCCAAAAGAAGGGGAATGGAATATACTACAACTCTGAAAAAGTAAAACTGGGCTTCTGGTCTCTCTCTCCAGGGACATAAACAATTATCCCTCCCTCATCTTCTATGTGATTTTAGTTTAACATTTAAAAGAGTCTACAAAATTTACATTCATAGACTTTGTTCTCACAATTAGGCATGCCAAAAAGACAGGTTACCTGACTGTGTATATGATAGCCATGAGGGTGTGCCATTTGGAAATATTCAGAAACTGACCAAAAAATGTCATATTCTGAATATTTTCACATCCAAGTTTATGATGCTGGATGCTCAGAATAATTCTGAATATTTGGGATCTCATTAGCTTAAGTAATAAAACAGGCTGGACTAACTGGGAAAACAAAGTGAATGATCGTTCTCAGATACCCTGGCAGTAGAGGTGATAGGGGAAGAAAGATGGATGTCCCCTGGAAGGGTTTATTAGGAAACAAACTGAAAAATTAAATCGCCAATGTCATAATGCCTTTCTATAGCTCTATGGTACAGTCACGTTTGAAATATTATGTACAGTTCCAGTTGTCATATTGGGGGGGGGGGATACTGGAGGGCTGGAAAAGATGCAGAAGAGGGCCAGTGGGATGATTAAGGGGCACCTCTCCGATGAGGAAATGGTTGAGAGCCTGTGGCTTTCCAGTTTAGAAAAAAGACAACTAAGGGCAAACATGATATAGGTTAATAAAAGTAGGCAACTGGTGGGAAAAGTCAATAGGACAACCTTTCTTCTCTTTCTCCTGTAGTACTAGAACTCAGGGACACCCAAGGATGTTGATGGACAAGTGATACAAAACACACAAAAAGAAGTAATGCTTTGCTCATCAAGTGATTAGATTTGCTGGCTCCTCTACCAGTGGATGTAATGGCAGCTGCTAGCATAAATGGCTTCAAACAGGGATTAGATAGAATCATAGAATCACAGAGCTGGAAGGAACCATACAGGCCATCTAGTCCAACCCCCTGCTTAATGCAGGATCAGCCTAGAGCATCCCTGACAAGTGTTTGTCCAGCTGCTGCTTAAAGACTGCCAGCAAGAGGGAGCTCAGCACCTCCCTAGGCAGCTGATTCCACTGTTGCACAACTCTTACTGTAAAAAAGTTTTTCCTAATATCCAGCCAGTACCTTCCCAGCAAAAAGGTCCATCAATGGCTATAAGTCATGATGATTAAAGATAACATCCATATCTACAGAATAACAATACGAGGAGGCAACATTCACAGGAAGAGTTTGGGACATTATTTGTTGCTTTTAGTTTTAATGAAATAACAAATATTAAGAATTTTAGATAATTTTTAAAGTTCCAATTCTGAAGAGTTGGGCCAGTCCTAATGTGGTTCTGGCAGGGGGCTGGTCGTAGAAAAAGAGCTAGGGGAACTCATTAGCATAACTCATTAGCATATGCCACACACCCTGACATCAGGGGCCCGGCGGTGGACCTGCAAGGCTGGCGGGAGTGCGAGGAAGCCCCACCAAGGCCCTCACTGGCCCCAGGCAGGCAGGGGTGGGGAGAGGCGGGGAGGAAGCAACTTACCCTCCCTCTTCTCCTGCCTCCTCCTGGCTGAATGAGGGCTGGAAGCGGGGCGGCCGGAAGCAGGGGGCGGGGCTTCATTGTGTGCCCCGCCCCCTGCCTCTCACCCGGGGGAACTGCGTTCCCCCGCGTTCCCCCCCGAAATGACCTCTGGGTTCTGGAATACATCCTAGTGCCTGGACATGTGCATTTAGACTAATTTCAAAAGCAATGTGGGATGTGCCTGGCTCACTACAACCAGCCTGAGGTAAGGTAAACCCCTCTTCCTGGATTGTATTCAGGTAAAATTTAAGGGGAAATATTGTAGAACTCAAGGATCAGAGACAGAGATTTAGACTGTGATTTTAAAGTAGTAATACATGTGGATTACAGTGGTCGCTATTAAGAACCTCAGAACACAGTTTGGACAGTACTCTTCAATACAACTGGCACAACATATCTGTTCTACATAATATTAAAAGTTCAACTTTCAAAACCTTTCAAGAAATGCAAACTATGGCAAGAAACCAACTTCTGGACAAGCCATAGAAGACTCTCATATGCTAAAATGTGGGGATTCAATGTTTTCCTTTCATTTGATATAGGAATTAAGGAAATATTCCACCAAAAATTTACCTGTTGCTGGAAGTATATGCTTGATTGATGCCTGGTAGTGTGATTCTTAATTAATTTTTCATAGGTGCTGCAGAGATGCATGAAACACTAGGGAATACTGGGTGTTTGAGAAGAACTATATAACACATCTCCACCTGCTGTGCCATGGGCAACCTGGTCCCATTTTATCACCTAGATAGAAAACGACAGAAGGAAATAATGGAGTTTTGAATATGCAACAGATGTAAATAAGGTTGATGATATTAATATGTTCAGACACAGTAGAGCAATAAACTGAACCTTGCTCAGACTGCTGATATCACAAAAAGGAAATCAAGATTTGTTAATAAATGAAGGCTACACAAGGACCTCACATGTCTCTTGAGAAACTTGTATAAGGGTCAAGAAGCAACAGTTAGAACCGGATATGGAACAACTGATTGGTTTAGCATAGAAAAAGGAGTACGACAAGGATGTATATTGTCACCTTGCTTATTTAATATATATGCAGAGTACATCATGTGAAATGCTGGCCTGGATGAATCACAAGCCGGAATTAAGATTGCTGGGGAAAAGATCAACAACCTCAGATATGCAGACGATACCACTCTAATGGCAGAAAGTGAAGAGGACCTAAAGAGCCTCTTCTCAGGGTAAAAGAGGAGAGCGCAAAAGTGGGCTTGAAGCTCAACATCAAAAAAACTAAGATCATGGCATCCGGCCCCATCACTCCTTGGCAAATAGAAGGGGAAGTCGTGGAAGTAGTGACAGACTTCACGTTCCTGGGATCCCAGATCACCGCAGACTGTGACAGCAGCCATGAAATTAAAAGATGCCTGCTCCTTGGGAGGAAAGCCATGGCGAACCTAAACAGCATGATAAAAAGTAGAGACATCACCCTGCCAACAAAAGTCCGCATGGTCAAAGCAATGGTATTCCCAGTAGTCATGTATGGCTGTGAGAGTTGGACTATAAGGAAGGCCGAGCGCCAAAGAATAGATTCTTTTGAACTATGGTGCTGGAGAAGACTCTTGAGAGTCCCTTGGACTGCAAGAAGATCAAATCAGTCAATCCTAAAAGAAATCAACCCTGACTGTTCCCTGGAAGGCCAGATAATGAAACTGAAGCTCAAATACTTTGGCCACCAAATGAGAAGGGAGCACTCCCTGGAGAAGAAGACCCTGATGCTGGGAAAGACTGAAGGTAAAAGAAGACGGGGACGGCAAAGGATGAGATGGTTAGACAGTGTCATAGATGCAACGAACATGAAATTGAGCAAACTTCAGAGGATGGCGGAAGACAGGAGGGCCTGGCGGGATCTGGTCCATGGGGTCGCGAAGAGTCGGACTCGACTGTGCGACTGAACAACAACAACACAAGGAGGGTGGGATATAAATCAAACTAATAATAAATAAATAATAAATAAATCATGCCACATGTTTGTTAGTCCACCATTCTGTGTGTTCTTCCCATAATGCAAGTTTCACAAAAGTAATCACAGCATCGTAGTGGTGTTTCATTACTGACCAGAAGCAGAAATCCTAAAGCAACTTCACAGTGTTCAGATGGGAACCACAGGCAATCAACAGAATATTAAAAAGCTCCCTTTCCAAATAATGTCACTTGAATTTAAAATGACTATGCCCTATACTTTCATGGTACACACCACATATCCTTGGGAGACAAAAGATAATCATTTCTGTGTTCAGAGCCAGTTCCAGGTTTTGAGGGGCCTCTGGCAAACTGTTCCTGGGGCCCGAGTCCCTTCCTCTGCCCGCCCTGCTCATGCCCTCCTTTCTTCCCACCCACCTGCCTGCCTCCTGCCTACTTGTGTGTCCTTCCCCGATCTGCTCAGAACAATTCCCATTGGGAATAGTCCATGGCCATCCCTAGTTCTTAGTGTTGTTTATATTTCTAAGTTGCCCTGAAGACCACTTGATACAGATATATGTTTTTTAAAAAATCAAGGAAATTAAAAATGAATGTTAAAGTGCTAATTGGCAAGCAGGCCTGCTGTGAAGCAAAAGATCATTTACACTCTTTGCTGTAAGCCCAAAGTCAACCCTATTCCTTTAAAGGGAAGAATTCCAAGAGGACCTCTTCCTAACACAGAGAGATCCTATTAGCAGCTCTGCATTTGCCATCACTAAACATGCACACTTTTCATATCTTCTCATATTTGATACTGAAGATCGTGTGCCCTTGAGAGGGCAACATTTAGATGTAGCCTCTGTTTCATTTTGCTGCTGCTTCTCTATATTTTCTCCCAATTTATAGAGTACTTGTGTCAGTAGGTGTGATTCCCCAAAAGACCCAAACCATCACAGTGAAGAGCTTGTTTTTATCCAAAGGAGACAAAACTCTGCCCTCTGCATCCCTAGAATATAACTAAATTGATACAGTGCTTCATATCCCCGCAGATCCCAAAGCAATTAACCAGTTACTGATACAGCATCATCTCCCCATTTAACCTAAAATGAAAATTCAGTATAGTGCCTTGCATAGTTACTGTCATCAAGTAGTAACAGAAGCTCTTTTTATTATTTTAATGATAATGGGATATGTAAAAAGCTTTAACTGTACTAGTCAGAAGGGAGATGCTAGCACTGGTATCTTGAACCTATTCAAAAAAATGCCCAGACGGCAGACTGTACCTCCTATTTTGGCTGATAGATACTAGCTGATGCAGACGTACCCAAGCTCAATTGCAATCTCTCCCTTCAATTATCATATTATGGATTTTTTCCCCTTTGACTCCAAACTCTGTTTAGTTTCTGCCATGCCAAGCAGTATTGAGTGTCACTGTTTAGCTCCAATTAGGAGAGTCCATTTCAGAAATTCTAAAGGGGGATTACTATGTGAACATGGAGTGGGGTTGCAGTAGCAAACTCTCATAAGTGTGACCAGACTCATTTACTAGAAGGAATACACATATAAAAGCAACATATGGATGAATTATGCTTGCAGGCTCTCTTGATCTGATCAGTAACACGAGGAAATAGACAGGCTTTTTCATGGCACAAAAAGACAGTGAATGTATGTACATAAATGTATGTATGTACAAGTAAATGTATGTACATGTGTCGCCTCGATATATGTATTTGAATAAATGTGTCTGTGTAGATTGCTGATTCCTGCTCCTGTTCCTACTACATATTCTCAACATCCCTCCCTCTCCCTGGATGCCAGTGTCTGAAAAGAGCTTATAAAGGACAGGAAAGAACAGAGAGATTTTTAAACTATATACATAATGTTAGGATTTGGGGGTTTATTTGACTATGGTTAACAACTCTGAATACAAACAACAGCAATGTGAACAAATGAATGAATGAAGGGATATGGCCAAGGTTATATAGCAGATCAGTGGCAGAGGTATATTTCGAAAATCACAGTTTAGAAGGTTACTATCGCTATCCAGTTGTATCTCAAACACTACAGAAGCTCCAAGAATTCCTAGTGCTTAACAGAAGGGAACCTTTAAACTTTCCACATATTAATTTCCCCATTTATCTACAAAATAGCTGGCAGATGAAGCCACAGCATGTTATCCCCTTCTACATTTTTGAGACCCACATGGGGAGCCTTCACCTTGCAAAGATGCAACATTTCGTTCATGGGTCTGGAAAGAAGCTGTGATCCGATTAGTCCAATTCTAGTAAAAAGTGAATGTGGGAGTTTCAGTAATTCTCCAGGCAATTTGCACATTTTCTGAAGACTCTTCTGAACACTACAATCACCTGCCTCTGTGCGGCCAGCAAAACAAGAGGAAAATGGGGGGGGAGAGAATGTGAAAACACATGCTGATTCAGAGGCCAGCACAATTCTCTTTTTCAATACACATTACAGACATTAGGTCTTGTTTACAAAGCCACAGATGGCTGCAGTTCTTGTTTCCCCACCAAATCAAAAACCCTAACTCACAAAGGCAGAGATAATCAGGGTACTGGAAGCATATACCATGGGTCACTGTAGCTTACTTTGAGCTGCTTACCTCCGCTCACTCGAGTTAACAGCAATATAGTTACGTAAATGGAAGGGTGCCCTCAGGAAGAACAACCTTTGATTTCAGAAGAGGTAACATCTCAAAAATGAGGGTCAAAAGAGTAGCCAAAACAAAGGGGAAAGATAGTCAGAGCCTTCATGGTGTTTGTATAGCATTTAGATGCACAATAATGGATGTTCAGATAGAGATAACTTCAGATCAGAGTGAGCACAGACTCTCGCAAAACAAATGTGTTGATAATAAGGAGGGCAGGATGTGAGTATGAGATGACTATTGCTAAAACACTAAGATGAATTATAAGAATCTCTTTATTTACTTTCTTTATAGCTTGCCCTTCTTGCTGAAACTCAAGATAGATCACAAAATAGAAATACATCATAAGCAAAGACAGACTGCAGTAAAATGAAACAAATTCTTTACATTAGTTTTCACTGCAGATAATGTGGGGAGTTCCCCATGGTACAGCTGTTAATCCTCCCCCTCAAAGTTGCACCTGCACCTCTAAGAAAGGAGACTTCAGTGGCCATTGCAAGGGTTGCTAGGCAACCAAAATATTGGGAACTTTGCCAGCGTAGTATAGTGGATAAGAGTGGCAAACTCTAATCTGGAGAGCCAGGTTTGACACCCCACTCCTCCACATGAAGCCTGCTGGGTGACCTTGGGCCAGTCACAGTTCTCTCAGAACTCCTACCTCACAAAGTGATTGTTGTGGGGAGAGGAAGGGAAAGCAATTATAAGCTGCTTTGAGACTCCCTAGCATAGTGAAAACCAACCATTCTTCTTCAGATCTTAGTTTCTGTCAGTAAAAGGCAGGGGGAGGGGCCTTTCCAGGGCAATTTTGTCCTCCCAGTCCACCCTGCTACCCTCCTTCCTGCCCTGAAGGGAGGACTCATTGGGGTCAGGCCCATAAGTAAGCAGAGGGCAACTTGCTACCATGCACTATGAACCTAGGTGTGGCAGTGACTAAGACTTGATGTCACACAACCCACCTGTGCTCAGCGGCAGCCTCCGCACAACTTGGCCACCACACAACTCACTTGAGGGATTTACGATCTCACAACTTCTGCAACTTGGCCAGATTTTTCCAAGGAAGAGGCTGCCAGGGGGAGGGCAGGAAGGAAGTCAGTGTGGCACAGTGGTTAGAGGGTCTGACTAAGATCTGGGAGGCTCAAGTTCAAAATCTCACTCTGTCATGACAGCTTGCTGGGTGACATTAGGCCAGTCATATTCTTTCAGCCTAAGATACCTCACAGGGTTGTTATGAGGACAAAACGGAGAAAAGGGGAATGATGTAATCTGCTTTGGGTCTCCACTGGGGGGTAAAGGTGGGATATACGTGAAATAACTAAATAATTAATAAAGCTGAAGACTAGGGGGGCAACCTTTTAAGGACAGTTGATGAGCAGGAAAAAGAGAAGGAAGCAGGGAAAGGGGAGAAGGTTTGGGGATTTTTAGGAGCAGGGCTATTTTTGGGCAGGAACGCACAAGAACAAAGGTCTTGCCGGCTCCTGAGTTGGCCACACCCAGCAGGAACTCATTAGCATAATAGGCCACACCCAACAGCAGAAACTTATTAGGATTGGCTACAGTAGGTGTGTGTGGCCTAACATGCAAAGGAGTCCTGCTACAAAAAAAGGCCCTGGGTTTTGACAACAAACAAGGTAAACAGAATAAGAAGCAAAAGGTGGGTGTGGCTGGATGACCACACTTCTGGCAATAGGGGGCTGTGGCATAATATGCTAATGAGCTGTGGTGTCAGGGTGTGGCCTATTATGCCAATGAGTTCCTGCAGGGCTTTTTCTACAAAAAAAGCCCTGCTTAGGAGGAGAAAAGCAGTGTGGGGAAGGGCATACAGGAGAAAATGAAATGACTGGTGCTAGTCCTTGCAGACTCTCTGTCTATCTTCCAAGTGAAGACATTTTTAAAGATTTATTTGATAAGGACTAGATACCTAAGGGAGCTAACAGATTCTGAAAAATTAGCAAAAATGAATATCAGGTTTTTCAGGATGCTTGTTTGTCTAATTTACTTGAACTGCTAACCCACATTAATCCTGCCTATACTATAGCTTGGCCTAACTAGACCCATTCAAGACATTTCTCCAGTACCACTTGCAGCATGAATCAGGTAAAACAAGGCCCTTCTCTCTGCCAAATTAAGAAAGACCTGTGTGAAGAGACCAGTTAATCTCACCCCTAAAGGTGCAGAGAGAATGGTTAGGGCAGGGTTGTCAGCCAAATGTTGTCATGGAGGCTTTAAATAAACCCAGGTCCCGGTCACACAGAGAATTTGCCACGCGAGAGGCATGACTGCCGGGTGGATTAAAAGGGTGCAATCATATGGCAACATCTGGCAAGCGTCGCGCGCCCGTCTCCAACCCGTAGCATCCGGCCGAAGATGCGGAGTTAAAAAGTAGCTGGGAAAGTGTAGTATTATTCGGAAAACGCGGGGCACGGGTGGGCGTCTGATTGCGGAAGCGCTGGTATACCATCGCATCCAGCGCCCATCTGCGTCCCACTGGATGTTTTCTTGTAAGCCTCCGTGGTATGCACGCAAACGCACACACGCACAAACGCGGTACTGCTTCGTTGCCACGCTTTGCCGTCACTGCGTGATCAGCGGCTGACGACCTGAGACAGAGCCTCGGGGGAATGTCGGATTGTGATACCACGCTTCATTTTGCTCCAGAGCAAAAAGCCCTCCCAGATTATCTCGCTTGTGTGACCAGGGCCCCAGTTGACTATGCCACCAACCCTGCTGTCAAGGCTGGCCCTACCTTGGTGCAGTAACATAACCACACTTAACCTGGTTTTGATTCAGGACACTCCTCAGTAATACACACCGTAACGCAATGAAAGCTTTATTGAAGAAATTCAAGAAAAGATTTTAAAAGCAATACAGTTCAAATGCACGGAAAATCAACAAAGCTAAGCTGGTTAACTACTTACTCAATTCTTACAGCCGAGGTGTTGGTTTCTTATAGCTAAAGCACAGTGTTCCAGAGCATGCAGCGATAGTCTTCAGACAGACTAAGAGGAAGAAAACAAGAAATGCAAAAGGGGAAAGGTCTCCCCTTATAGGGTATACTTTATACAAAAAGTTGGCTGTAACCTCCTGACCTTCCCTGACCAATCACGGGACTGTCTCCACATGATATTTTGGACAGGAGCAGGCTGCCCTCCCTTACTAAATCCACAGTTGAACTGCCTGAGTTAATTAAGGGGCTTGGGAGGTGACCTTGGCTAGTAACACTTGAGGGGGGAGATGACACCTGCAAACAAGTCAAAAGTGCAACAAAATGAAAGTTTGGTTGGAATTTCCCTCTAAAATGGCCTCTCTCTTGACAGCTGCTCAACAGACTGATTTATAGATTTCAAAAGAGGATGGGACCAAATAACAGTCCTCAACCTAAAGGCTGAAACTGACTTTATTTAATGTCTGTATGTCCCACCAAGGGCTGCTAGCCTCACAGGATTACAACCCATCTCCAGACTACAGGGATCAGTTTCCCCAGAAACCATGGCAGTTTCAGAGGGTGGACTTTGTGGATTCACCTCCCTGCTGAGCACCCTCCCCGAATTCTGTCTTTCCCAGGCTTCACCCGAGTTCCTGAAGCAGTTTGTGACCTGGTAAAGAATACCATAAGAATAAGATTACAAGACCTGATAATCAACAGCCTATTTATTTCAACAAAGTCAGATGAGGGGGGGAAAAGAGGAAAACGAAGGCACTGGGACCATCAGAAATAACAACAACCCCTCACCAAAAAGCTTTGGAATATAGAAACATCATCTCTGAAATACAAAAGAATAGGCACCACGTGAAGGGATATGGGGAGGACGTTTCATAAGACAGATGGCACAAGAGAAGCTCTTGTGTGTGCACAGAGAGAGAGAGAACACAGGGGGGAGAGAATTTCCATGTGGTGGAAAGGTTAGAATACATAATGCTACATCAGCATAAGTGCTATGTGAAAAATCTCTTGCTCCTTTGTTTCATGTTCCAATAGTGGAAAGCATTATTTTAGATACAGGTATGACAAAACTCCTGCCTACAAAATAAACAAACAAACAAACCCACAATGGTATAGTAATTATGTCCTTTTAAGAATGACTTCATTATTAGGCATGAACAATATACACTAGAAGTGAATAAATCATGGTGAACTAGGACTTTTGCATCATTCTCAGATAATATGAAAATCTCAGAAATACCCAAATGAACATTTCATCAGCACTGGAAATATACAGCCAAAATCTGTTACACCCTCCCTCATTCAAAGTTCAGTGCTACAATTGTCAGGAAGCCAGTAGATGTGCAATGAAACTCCTAGTTCTGTAGGACAGGCAGACTCTATTCTTCCATTCTGGTTTTATGCTTTGCATGCCTCTGTTCCCCTAACGTCCCTCACACACACATTTCTAGGCTTCAGATGTTCCCCAGAAATCCATTCTGGGAAACCTTTGCTTGTAGCATCCAGAGACTTTCAGGTTAATGGTTAAATACAGTTCTTCTGCTTTGTATGTAATAGATAACACGGATGCACCACAAAGGAACAGTGCTTCTGTTTTATTTTTACATAGCTAATCCCTTGGAAATTCACCTGTGAAGGAGCTCTGAATAGCATTTACTTATCTCATAAGATGTTCTTTGTTATGAAGATTCAGTAATATATATTTTTTCTGAACTCCACTTTGGCACAGCTTTCGTGCATGATGGAGAAAGTGCTGTTGTTATCTTTTAGATACAGAAAGTAGCTGATTTGAATGGGGGGAATTAATCATATATTCCAAACCAGTGCAATAATCTCAGGGGTTGAGGATTAAAGCAGTGACACGACATGCTATTTTTAACCTCAGCATGCTACCAGCTAATGCCATATGGTAGCTGTACCTCCCTTCACTGCATTATGGTTTTCTAATGAGAAAGAAGTTGTCCCTGGATTACTGCCTGTTTTACTAATTTCTCATCAGTATCCCTTTAGCCTTTGTTTAGCTCCACATTTGGTTCATCTCATAGTGGTGAAAAGTGCTGTCCAGTCACAGGGCGATTTCTCACTAGAGCTGCCTTGCAGCACAGCCGCCGTTTGCCCTGACACGAACACGAACACGAACATGTCAATTTCACACCCGAAGCTCCGGGGCTGCATTTTGACTCAAGGCTTCGCCCAATTTCCTTCGCAGTTTCGTGATCCTGGTTTTTGAGGATCATGAAACTGCGGAGGAAATCGGGCGAAGCCGCGGGTCAAATGCAGCCCCGCAGCCTCGGGTGTGAAATTGACATGTTTGTGTTGGGGCAAACGGCGCTGCGCTGCGAGGCAGCTCTAGTGAGAAATCGCCCACAGTCAATTTACAGGACCCCCAGGGGGTTTCAAAGGCAAAGGATGTTCAGAGGTGGTTTGCCATTGCCTGCCTCTGTGTAGCAGACCTGGACTTCCTTGGTGGTCCCCCATACAAACACTGACCAGGGCCAAACCTGCTTAGCTTCCAAGATCTGGTGAGATCGGGCCATTTTGGGCCATCCAGGTCAGGGCAGTTCATCTCATACATGCTTATGATATTATACACTCATCAGTCCCTGGGTGACATTTTTAATAACCAGTTCATACGTATCAAGCATCCATTATTTGTTAATTTTATTCCAATCTTTCTCCAAAAATTTCGGTCATCATACACAAACCCCACCTGTTTTACTATTACAACAATTCCAGGAGTTAAACTGGGGGGTGACTGGCCCAAGGTGACCCTCATGGCTAAGTGGAGCTTTGAAGATGGTATCCCAGATCCTAGTCCAAACACTGCACCAATCTCGCTCTGTAGTAAATGACACCCCATAGTTCTGGATTATGAAAATCTAAAAGAACTGCAAAGAGTTCCAAAAGGATCTCTCCAAAGTGGGAAGGCGAGCAAGAAAAATAGGAAATATAGTTCAAGGGTTGTAAATTGATGCACAATGGGTTAAAAATTAAAAAAAACCCTAACCATAAATGGTTTGAAGGGGCCTAAATTGGCAGATACAAACCAGGAAAGGCATTCTAGATCATTGCTGATGATTTAATGAAAATGTCAGTTTAACAGGCTGTGATGGCAAAAGTAGCATATTGTGTTGTAAGGATTAAGAAATTGAAGATAAAACAGCCAGCATCATAAAGTCTTTATACAAATCTATAGTGTGGCCACATCTGGAATACATTTATATACAATTCTAGTTGTCTCACACTAAGAAGGATGGCAAAGACGTTGGGGGGGGGGAGCGAGGCTATTTCCTCCAGAGGAATTTGACCCACAGTTGCGTGATCACACAATCCTTTGAAGCTGCGGGGGCAGCCCACCACTGCGTGATCAGATGCAACCGCGGGTGAGTCGGATTTTTTCCCCCTGTTTGTTCCCGATGCACTTAAACAGGGAATTGATGGATTGCATCTCAGCACTGAGGACTCCCTATGGAGTGTGTGATGATGGACATACTGAGAAGGGGGGAAAACAACGGCGCGGAGATGGGATGGCCTGATCAGACCATCCTGATGCCATAAGAGCGCGCTGCAGCAATCAGACAGGGGAAAGTCTGTCCGTGGCCCATTGCAACCCGTTTGCTACCGGACTTTCCCTGGTGTCTTTTTACTTCATTTCTGCAGCAGAGCAAAACGGGTTGCTGATGGGTGCGGGGCGCTTTCCAGATATCCATGTCTGATCGCATCCTTTAAATCCACCTGGCATTTGCACCTATGGCGTGGCTAATTGTGTGTGTGATCACACCCATAGGTTCAGTTAATGTTAGAACTCAAGAGCTACCTGTTGTGTACCCAGGGAAGTCCGCGCACGTGGTCGGGTCAACACGTGGTCAGGCGAAGGGCCCGAGCTTTGTCTCCAAAGACAATAGCCAGAACGGATCCTAGCGCACACCTATCGAGAGGATAGGATCCTAGAAGGGACCTATGGGTCTAGGGGTGCACTGTAAATATCCTATCATGTGTGTGGGTGTGTGTATGGGTGTGGTGTGATTCAGGAATATAAGCCAGCCTGCGAGCCAGCTAAAGCATCTCAGGATCGGAATGTAACTAATAAAGTATGAGCTGTAATCACTCTGCAACGCATCAGCCTCAGTACTTTATACTGGCGATGAAGGTGGGAATGTAACTAATAAAGTATGAGCTGTAATCACTCTGCAACGCATCTGCCTCAATACTGTATACTACCGAAGAAAATAGAGTGGCAATAGATATGGGACAGAAAAAAGGAAAGCTTCACACAACCATAGTTAATTTGTCAAATTCTCTGTCACAAATGTGGCAATGACCATTAGTTTTAAATTCTTTTGAATGTGGATTAGATACATTCATGAAGAATAGGTCAATTAATAATTATTAGTCATGGTGGCTAAATAGAACCTCCATATTCAAAGGCAGCATACCAACAAAGGTTATTTCATTGGGGTTAGCAGCCAGTGAGAGCTATAGCCTGCTTCCCAGGAACATCTGGCTGGTCACAGGATATTTGATTAGATGGACCTTTTTTGTTCTGATCCAGTGGGCTCTTCTTATGTCCTTATGTGCAATGGTTAAATATACCAAGGGGGAAGGGAGTCAGTTTATCTCTTCTTTTGAACAAAAGGGTATAGATAAGAATAATGGCTGGGTTAATGGGATTTCTATTCAAATGCCATTATGTGACATAGCAGATGAAAGTAAAGAAATCTGCCTTTGTTCAAACTGGTTTAGTGCAATGTAATTCCATGGTGCACTACTCAGTAGCATTGTGCTAGTGTCATATGCATGATTCATGTCAAGGGCAAGAGTGTTACAGAGCACAAAACCTTGTTGGAGTATGCGGTATATCAGCTCAGCACTGATATATCTGGGAAACATCTAATTCCACTGAAGTGGAGACTAGTCCATGAAAGTTTATACCAGAATAAAAAATTGTTAATCTAGAAGATGCTACAAGACTCTTGTTTACTCTAGTTGCAACAGACTAAACACTCCACTGGCATCCACTCCACGTCAGCAGAAATCACAACTGGTTCTAGCCCAATATTGATGTGTAAAAAACAGGCACTATGTGCACCTGAATATTAATTACACTCCCCCCCCCTTTCAAATACTTTCAAGCAGCAACAAAAAGGCATTAGACCCCTAACAAGAGCATTTTAAAGAGCCAGGTCGGTCGTATATAATCACACACCCTTCATAGCCAGCATGGCATGATACACATTTATCATAAGCAGCAGGCCGTAGAGAGATGATTCAATGATTGCAAGTATCATGTATGTATGCTGATGTGGCTACACTGAAGTCAATCACTTGTAGTACTAGGAATGGCTTGATATCCCTTTGTTTACAAAATGATAAAGGAAGCATCATCTATGGTTATATCACTATACCTATTGAAAAGTGGACTGTTACCACCAATATGCTCAAGCAGTGAAATTCACCCAGCAGCTTGAAAGCCACATGTGATTCTTTGTACCTGTTCTGAGCACTGTTCCCCAATACAGCTCCAGAAACATGAGGCCGGTAAGTGAGAAAGGCCCTTGCCCAGTGCAGCTTGTGGCTGACAGGTTGTAATAGCCTTGTAATAACCATCACTAGAAGAACAGGTAAGCTTCAAGCCTCCCAGAGGTGTAAGCCTCATACAAAGGACAGAAATAAATGTGGCTCTTTTGATTGATGGTAACCGCAAATGTTGCTCTTTGTAAGCTGATGAGTGAGTACCTCTGTGCTAAAAGAAGGCTGCAAATTACAGTGGTAGTGGTCCTTTGGCTGACGCCAACCCTGCCCTTTTGATCTGCAACTGTAATTTGATATTTACTCTTGTTTCAGAGCACAGGTCAGGATTGGGAGAATAATGGTTCATCTTCAGATTTACTAGATCTTTCTTTCTCCTTGATGTTCCATAATAAGCACTTAAAAGGGATACAAATACCAGCAACAATGTGTTCCTTTTCACACTGATCAGCAATAAATGACTTTGCTACAATAGTACGAGATTAATTCCCTGCTTTGATTTACTGTTATTAAATATAAATAAGGAGAAGGTTATTTCCAAGAATTTTTGTACATATGTTCATTGAGTTATTTTCCAGTTAACTAGGTTATATTCTAAGGGACAGGCATGCTACTGCTATGCTATGTGTGCTCAAGAACACCAGATTCCAGTATATCTGAGTCTTTGACCTATATGATTTCATCAGCTAGCTTAAATTGAATAGTAATGATAAAGTAGGAAAATTATTTGCACCTGTGTTGCCTGACATCTGCTGCCTATAGTTGCCAAAAGGACCCAGATGCCTTTCACATTAATTAAACTCAAATTGTACCATTCCAAATTAGGAGGCGATCATTTATATTTGGAATATCAAGGATGATGGTACTGCACTCTAGCAATAGATTCAGCTCTGCATCTTCAGATAATGACCTCATCCATCTAAAATGATTCGTGCTTAAAAACCCACAGTGGGACTTGACTGCGAACAAATCACATCTTAGCCTTTCTTCTTTAAAGAAACTGTGGGAGAAACTATCTAATATGTATGATGTGAGTCAGGTTGGGTGTCCCCTAACCTTACTTGAGGTCAAACTGAACAAACTAACATTCTCATTCACTCCGGGGCCCAATTTGGCTCAAGAACATGGCGTTGAGGGAGAAGGGGCATCAGTATTCCATCCCACACCATTTTCCTGAGCTGAAATGACAGTGGAGGGCCTCATTTGCCTCACTGTGGGGCTCCACTTGTACTGACTGCCGCATGAAGCGCCCCACAAAAGTGCAAACAAGGCTGCCCCTGCAGCTGTTTCAGCTTGGGAAATTGGTATACAAAGAAAGCTGAAGTCCCTCCTCCCCTTACACCATACTTCTGAGCAGAATAGGGCCCCAGAGGTGCTGGGAATTTTAGTTCCCTGATGTTGGAGTGCAAGTTGAGTCAGAGAACCCTGATCCAACTTGTGTCACCTGTATTCTATAGCTGTCCTAAGGCTTGGTTTCAAAGTACTGGAGAAGAACTCATCATACTACTTGGCATGTGCCAGTGTCTCATTTGACTGGGTTGTCAGCCACTACACATGCAACATTATTGTGCCAGAGATCTATAGCCTGGGAGGGTGCAAACACTGCAAACATAGTCACTGGTCCATTTCGTGTCCCAGTTCTATAATAACATACCGTGTGCATACAAAGTTGCAACGATCTTCTGTTCCACCAGCATCACATTCAAATTGGTCCTACATACATGTCACTGAAAGGAACTCATATTTTTCCTGCTCATTTCCTACTCATTCTCTCTCCCTTTGTTGTGTCCCTTGTTTCAAAATTTTAGATTGAGGTCCTTGGAGTAGAAAAAGACAAACATAACCATGAAATGACATGTGGTGGAGCTATATAAATCACCATCATGATTTGGTGGGGCTATATAAATCATCATCATGACAAACTGTAATGTCTTTATAAACCTGTTTATAAATGCACTTATATTTTTATGCATTACATCTCAAACTTTCTCTATTTTCTAAACTTGTGTTTTAATGTTTTTAATGTATTTTATTTCAGAATTTGTATAGTATTCAGGAAAGAATACTATACAAATATAAATTTACACATTATAGTACAACAAAAAGATGTCCTACTTAACCCATGGCATAACTTTTGCACAGCAGTTTTCCAAATCAATTCAGTCTAGTGTGCATCTTTCCCATTCCTTAAATCAGTCAGTTTTAACAGTTCATAAGTCGCCAAAATTTTTGTGCCCATTCTTGAACTGTCACCATTGTTTCTCCCTTTCAGTGCTACATTTCAAACACAATTGTAGTACCTGTAATGAGGTATAAAATAGTTCAACACAGGATTTTGGAAACTTTGGTACATTGTTAAGCAGCAAGGCCTCAACTGGCAGAGAAAAACTTGGTCCAAAACTATCTGAAGAGGTGAGCAGTGACTCATAAAAGCTCATACCCTCCCACAAATTTTGTTAGTCTTTAAAGTGCTACTGGGCTCTTACTCTTTTCTATTGATCCAAAATTAGCTGTAATAACATCTAAACAAGCTTGCCAGTAGTTTTTAGCTCACAGACTGGTCCACAACATATGGTGAAAATCCACTCTTAATGATTTACAATACCAGCACTTATTCAATAAATTACTATAAATTTTGGCTAGTTTATGTGGCATAAGATTACCACTGATGTAACATCTTCAAGTAGTTCTCCTTAAATGGTGAAGATACCATGAACATAGAGCCAAATGTCAATATACACCTCCAAGTTAATGTTTGCTGCCTTGGGGACCTTGAACTGAGTAGAAAGGTGGCAAACAGATGTTTTCAGTAAATCAATATTAAAAGACGTTCACATGATTCATATATTAGCAGCAGACTGTTCTTTTTTAAAGAAAAATACTGGGGTTGAGGTAGTGTTGCAGAAAAGCTAGGACACGTGAAGGATCTCAGGCACAGAGTGGAGAATGAAATAGGAACAAGGAGAAACCAGCAACAACCAATGAAGAACTGTATATATTGCATAAATATGTATGTCATATGTTGCATATTTGAGGATGCCCCTGTCTTCATGGGAGTAGTTTGATATATTCAAATTATCAACAATTTTCACCGGAAGAACGTAGCAAACACAGTCATTCTGTTATGACTCTAACTCCTGATTTAATTCCCCATTGTGCAGTTATTGCTGCTGTGAAAGCAGACCAGTTTGCAACAGCAATTGAACCATCACATGGGAGGATTCTATGCACTTTCTTCCATCATTCCCTTGCAGCTGCCATTCCCCCTCACACAATAAAGTAACTACGGATTTTTAAAAAAGTCTTTGGGTGACGTGTGCTGGGAATTACAGGTGTCAGGGGACAATGGCAACAAAATGGCACTATGGGAGTGGGATGTTAGAAAATTTGCACCTTTCTCTCCACACAGCACTTAAACCTACTTTCAGGAAAGATTGTACCAATGTAGGTTTGGAAAACATTGGTGCAAAGAAGGGAAAAACCTGGACACATAGAGGATTGCATTGTAGGGATATTCTTAAAAAACATTCACTTTAGTCTGAGAGTCAATGGGGAGCAGAACATCCATGTGCAAGCAACCCATATGTCTACTGGCAACAGAAAACAGCCATTGACAGCCCGATCTTTTCCACATGTGTTATTTTCTACTTCTGTGCCCATATTGCTTTGGTTCTTTTTCCTTTCACACACATGTTTTGCTCCCTCTCAGCGGTTGCTTTGAAATTACGTCTCTGTATCTCTGGTTTATTTACAACCACTGGTCAAAAATAAACTAGAGAGACAGCAATGTAATATTGAAGCGACCACTAGAGGGAGCAAAACAAGTCTGAAAAAGAAAACAAACTCCTATATAGAATGGACACATAAGTGACAAAAATAAGAAGTGTGACAAAGCCTAGAATCAGGGCCACAGCACCATGGAAAAGGAGTCATTTTCCCAATTAAAAATATCCCCCTCTGGATGCTTTGAGGTGGGGGGTGGGAAATAGAAGCACAATATGTGGTACCTGCCTTCCTTTCCTACCAGAAAGCCAACTCTTTGCCACACATAGTTTGACTCTGTCATAGTAGATATAGACTACATTAGTCACTAAAAATCCATATCATCTCATTCAAATGAGAGACAATGTATCCTTTAAAATGGTACCTCCAAGTTTCTTTATAAAATCAAGATCAATAGCTATTGGCAATGAATTTTTTTACCCCTGCACTTCAGAGAACTGAAGATCTTCGTGTTTTAAACAAATGTTCTCTATTATTTCACATGCTCTCTGGTATCTTGGTTTAGTATGTGTGTGTCCAAACCTAGCCACTTTCTTTTCTAAGTAGCAAGATGAGCAGGTGAGAATATTTGTGGAATGTAAATATCTATGGCATGTAAGAGCTGTAATTAAAACTCCCTTCACTCCCTCAAAGTGATTTTAATCATTGTAATTTATCATTACAATTATTAGAAAATGTTTTGAGGGAATAAGTGGAGCTAAAACAATATCTTAAACTCTAGCTTTAAAAGTCGCTTCACTTTTCATTCCAAAAGAGAAAGTGGATTGCAAGGTTTTTGTTTTTTACGATTTCCCCCAAAATGGATGAAAGCTGGATTCCTTTTCTCCCTCTAGGCCCTCCCATCTTGAGGTCTGAGATAAATACCCCAGGGATGAGTGTGTAAGAAACAGCAATTTACAGTTGGAATGCTTAGAGAAATTAGTCCCTAGCTGAAGTCAAATGAAAAGGACTGTAGCACTGGGGCAGAGAAGGTCTGTACAAATTACCCTCTGGAGGATCTTCTGCTTGCAAATAGAGGCCTGTTTGCCTCTATTATGCTCTTCTTGTATACTTCTAAATAAAACAAATATTACCAAATACATTGTACATTTCTGATGGTCTCTCTCCTCCAAAGGAAGCTATACCCAGTGTAACAGGCCGGATTAACCCCCCGGCCAGAGTAACCCCGGGGTTACTCTGGCCTAGCCTAGGCTAGAGTAACCCCGGGTTAATCTGGCCAGCTGTAACAGGCCAGATTCACCCCCCGGACAGAGTAACCCCGGGGTTACTCTGACCTAGCCTAGAATAACCCCCCCCATTCACCCCCGGGCCAGATAAACCCCGGGGTTACTCTGGTCTAGGCTAGAATAACCCCCCAGGCCAGATTAACCCCCCAGGCCTGCTTTCTGGGGCTGCTGTCTTTTTCTACTAAGAGAGATACTTCCCCAATAACCAGAGAGAACCACCTTCTGTTGCCAGAGGCGCTGCCTTTTACTCTTGGGAAGCCCCAATACCGAGGGCACCCCACTTATAACCTGACCCAGAGACCCACAGGACTCAGGCCAAGGAAGGCACCCAAGTCCCATGATGATTATCCTAGTGACTCTGCAAATGACAGCCTGAAGCAGAAGACACTCAAAAGACCACGTGAGGGACCAGACAATGATGACATCAACATCTCACAGAGACGCCAGCAGATGAAGACTTTCAACCCACTACCAAGTTCTGTAAGAAAGTATCTTAGCACCACTCTTGGCCTTTCATTTGTAAAGGTTGTGTACTGTGGGAGCTTGGGCATCCATGCCGTATGTATAAAACCAAAGGTGATGGGAACTGCTACTTCCGGGCCATCAGCTACATCCTGACAGGATCAGAGGACAACCACTCCCTTCTTAGAAATAAAGTCATCCACCACATGAACACTGACTTGACAGAGAAACTACAGGACTACTTGAACCGGAATGTGAGTGAATATGTGAGCACTTCTGGCATCTCTCATGATGGAGTCTGGGCAACTGATGCAGAGATCATGGCCACAGCGAATCTGCTGAGTTGCGACATCCTCATCCACACAAAAGCTGGTCACTCCATGGAATGGTTGACCTATCCCGCAAGCTTCAATCTGCAGTCAACAACAGAGCATGCACTTTATCTTGGAAACAAGCATGATCATTTTGATGTTGTCATTAGTGTTTAGCTTTGAATAATTATATCTCTGTGGGTACTTGGTAGCCCATCAAAGTAGAAGTTTCAGGATGTTATGACTTATATTACATTATGGACAGCTAAGTTAAGTGAACATCAAGTCTAATGTTTTTACTGTTGGTTTTTTTCCTGGTTGAAGTAATAAAATTCTATGTGTGCAGAGTTCTAAGACTGAAGTCAATCAGCTTTCTCATGTGACTTACCTGTCTGTCTCTGCTCTACCATTTCTTTCTTTCTTTCTTTCTTTCTTTCTTTCTT
>NW_015176456.1:571223-571395 GCF_001447785.1 Gekko japonicus | reverse complement strand
TCTTATGTTCTTATGTTCTTATTACCATAATTAAGTTAATAACAAAGTACCTACCTTGTGGCTAATAGCCACTGATAGTTTAAGTTTAAAAAATTTGGCTCTCCAAAGAAATGTCAGTCGTAGTACTGTTGATATTTGGGTCTTTTGACTAATGTGATTGGATTCATACCCT
>NW_015176456.1:567600-571175 GCF_001447785.1 Gekko japonicus | reverse complement strand
TCTCATGGACCTGAAACCCTCAGAAGGTGACACTGTGCTGGTTACACTGACATCTAAGTTACCACTCAACTAAGCCCGGGGTTAGGTTGTTGTGTTGTGCAGTTAAAAAGAAGAATTTAAAAAAAGAAGTTAAAAAGAAGAAGAGATTGGATTCAGCTGACATTTAACTTACCACTCTGGCCAGGTGGGTAATCTCATTGGTTGTTATTTGTAAATAGGCGTGGCTACATTAGCCCGGTTATGTTTAAATAGAGCATAAGCTCCCACTGTTTTCTGTTCTGGTTTCTTGCTGAGTTAGTGCTTGTTCGTTACTTCTAATAAAGCTGAATCACTTGCTGAATCACTCTACGAGTCCTTTGTTAGCGCGATCTAACAGTACATTTCTGATGGTCTCTCTCCTCCAAAGGAAGCTATACCCGGAAATGGGACCATCAAAGGAAATGGGAAGTGTAGAAGAGCTGTGTTTGAAATATGTGACACCTTGATATCTTACACAGCACATGGGTATGTAGACATTTGTAGCTTCACTGTGGCTTCAATTTCTGGCATAATGCAACCCTTGAGGAAGACATCTGCTTTCTCATACAGGGTACGTTCAGACGGGGCATTTCTGCTGGCATAAACTGGAACCAGTGCGGTTTATGCCGGCAGAAACGCGATCACACTTACCTCCATCTTCCGGATCCCTCCGTTGGACACCCGCTCACACGCTGCGGGCATTGGCGTTTGTTTTTTTTAAAAAGCACAGTTTGAGCATGCGCATAGGCAGCCATTCAGAGAATGGCGATCTTTGCGCATGCTCAAACCCCCCCCCATTACATTTAAACTTTAAAGGTAAGCACTTACCTTTAAAGTTCATTGGTTGTTATTTGTAAATAGGCGTGGCTACATTAGCCCGGTTATGTTTAAATAGAGCATAAGCTCCCACTGTTTTCTGTTCTGGTTTCTTGCTGAGTTAGTGCTTGTTCGTTACTTCTAATAAAGCTGAATCACTTGCTGAATCACTCTACGAGTCCTTTGTTAGCGCGATCTAACAGTACATTTCTGATGGTCTCTCTCCTCCAAAGGAAGCTATACCCGGAAATGGGACCATCAAAGGAAATGGGAAGTGTAGAAGAGCTGTGTTTGAAATATGTGACACCTTGATATCTTACACAGCACATGGGTATGTAGACATTTGTAGCTTCACTGTGGCTTCAATTTCTGGCATAATGCAACCCTTGGGGAAGACATCTGCTTTCTCATACAGAGTCAAGATGGTTGGCACAACTTGGGGAAGTACTTTATTCATTTGCACAACTTTCCTCTTATAATTAAGAAGAAAAAGTAAGTAAAGTGAAAGAGTAAAGAAACAGTTTGCAGTGCCTTGTGAAAATTATTCTGAATAGTTGCCTTCCTGTCCTGCTCATGTTTGAATTTAATCATTCAAATGAGTTATTCCATAATCCTTCTTCATGTTCATTAGAAAATTACTGAATCTCCTTTCAAGCACGTTAATGCATTTTCCTTTGCAATAGCATCCAAAGCTTTTCCATGATTTTGGCTGCTGTCCAACTAAAATCCTCTCTCCCCCCCCCCCCCCCTTCCCCCCCAACCAAGATCTAGTCTTATGACATTTTTGGCCCAGTCCAATATTTACTTGGAAATGACATTATGTGCAAAGGGCTGCAACCTTACTCTTCTTTATAGCAATAATCCTGCTTTTAATAGTGTTTTCCATAGGATAACATGTAGCAGAAATGCTACAATTTATTTTATTCATTTTAGTTTATCCTGCTTCTCAGCCACAATTGGCTCTCAAAGCAGGGATTTTAAAAAATGCAAATAGCATTAAAATTTAGTTCAAGTGTTCCGTGAGGGAGGAATTCTCAACTGAACTGAATGCAAGAATGATAGAGAGGTGCCTGGCATCTTCCTGTCCTCTCTCTAATGGACTCACTAATGGCAGTTGATAACTGGAGAGAGGGATTTCTCTGCTGGATCCAGGCCCAAACAGCATAGCATTAGAATGCCTGCCTTTCATCTGAGGGCCTCACTTATGGCAGTTGGAACTACATACAGACCCTTGATTTTTTCCTATGCTTGTTAATGATATTGGATTAGAATGTTAGACTAGGATCAAGGAAGATCTAGGTTCAAGTCTCCACTCTACCATGAAGTACACCTTAAGTTTCTCTAAGCCTCACCTTCCTTACAAGATGGATGAGAGAATAAAATGGGCAAGGGAGTACCATATATGCTATTCTGGATTAAAAAAAATGTCTTAGATAGCTTTGTTTAAGAACAATGATCCAAGCTCATTCAAAGATGGGGAGTACCACAGAGTAAGTTAGTCTGAGTGGCTACAGACAGTTGATGCTCAAGCTGCTTGCACACATAACTGCCCCAAAGAAGCACTGTTCACAGGTTACACTGAATACACATACATCCTACCTGTACGTGCATACCTCTGTTCATAAGAAAACCCTACAGGATTGCCATAAGTTGGCTGCAACTTGATGGGAGGGAAATGAAATTTAGGCAGATCCATCTAGGGATGGGCATGTATGCATTTTTGCGGTTCAGTTCATGGTTCGTGGCTGAACCCCAACTGAACCACAAACCTATACAAGCCAGGAGGTTGGTTTGTGAACCAAACAGGTTCACAGTGGCACAGTGACCCCTGCCTTCTGCTCCTGACCACTTTTGGCGAGGATCAAAAAGCAGTGGCTTAAATGGCTCCCAGCCATTTAAACCAAAACCTATACAAAACAGGTTCACATGGGTTCGTGATCCCTGCCTTCTGCTCCTCACCACTTTTGGTGAGGATCAGAAAGCAGTGGTTTAAATGGCTCCCAGCCATTTAAACCAAACAGCTGAGCGGCACAGTGGCACACAGCTGTTTGGTTTAAATGGCTCGTAGCTGAACCCAGCAAAACCCCTTTAAACAGTGGACCCCTGAGGATCAAAGGCCTGAGCTTGGGAAGGTGAAGTTTGTGGAGTAGAGGAAGCTCAGCAGGGATGTAATGCCACAGAGTCCACCCTCTGAAGCTGCCATTTTCTCCAGGTGAACTGATATCTGCATTCTGGACAGCAGTTGTAATTCTGGGAGATGTCAGATGCCACCTCGAGGCTGGCAACCGTAGGGGAGGGACATGAGGTGCAACACTGTTTTACATGTAGGTGAGGATAAATGAAGCTGCTAAGTTTGTATCCAGTGTGGGCTTGCCCAAACAGCCAAGGCAAACTGTTAACAGCAACTCACACCAATTCAGGGATGTTTACTTGATGTACACCAGCCATTAATAAATTAGTTAATCCACACACTAGTGTCTCATGTCCATATTTAGGGTTACTGGTTCAAATAAGCACATAGCATGGCTGAGTACATGGCTGAGGCAGTGGATGCCCATATATGGCCTCCCTGAGGTCGCTGTCATCTACCCACTGATAGCTGGCCACTATTCCATCTATATCAATGGGCCAGAACCCATTATAGCCTGCTGAATCTTGTTTTAAGCTGTAACTACCAATTTTAATGTTTTATATTGTTTTGTGTTTTAAATTTTAAATGAAGTTACCCGCCCTGAGCTCGT
>NW_015176456.1:548093-566964 GCF_001447785.1 Gekko japonicus | reverse complement strand
TAAATGGCTCCCAGCCATTTAAACCAAACAGCTGAGCGGCACAGTGGCACAGTGACCCCTGCCTTCTGCTCCTCACCACTTTTGGCGAGGATCAGAAAGCAGTGGCTTAAATGGCTCTCAGCCATTTAAACCAAACAGCTGAGCGGCACAGTGGCACACAGCTGTTTGGTTTAAATGGCTCGTAGCTGAACCCAGCAAAACCCCTTTAAACAGTGGACCCCTGAGGATCAAAGGCCTGAGCTTGGGAAGGTGAAGTTTGTGGAGTGGGAGGAAGCTCAGCAGGGATGTAATGCCATCGAGTCTGCCTGCCAAATCTGGTGTTTCTTCCTAGGAAAAGGATCTCTGTGGTTTGGAGATCACTTCTTGCCCTCTGCTCTTCCTCAGTAGCATATTGGACACCTTCTGACCTGAGGGGCTCATCTTCTGGCGTCATATCTTTTAGCCTTTTGTTACTGTCCATGGGGTTTTGTTACTGTCCACTGGAGAAGGAAATGGCAACCCACTCCAGTATCTTTGCCAAGAAAACCCCATGGACAGTAACAAAAGGATGTACACTAGCCATTAATAAATTAGTTAATCCACACACTAGTGTCTCATGTCCATATTTAGGGTTACTGGTTCAAATAAGCACATAGCATGGCTGAGTACATGGCTGAGGCAGTGGATGCCCATATATGGCCTCCCTGAGGTCGCTGTCATCTACCCACTGATAGCTGGCCACTATTCCATCTATATCAATGGGCCAGAACCCATTATAGCCTGCTGAATCTTGTTTTAAGCTGTAACTACCAATTTTAATGTTTTATATTGTTTTGTGTTTTAAATTTTAAATGAAGTTACCCGCCCTGAGCTCGTTTGCGGGATGGGCAGGCTGTAAATGCAAATAATAAATAAATAACATAACATAAATGAAATATTCCTTTCAGATTTAAGAAACATAATAATAATAACAACAACAACAACAATAATAATACTTTCAATTTATTGATTGCTTTTCCCACTCATGCGGGTTCAGAGCGATTTACAGTTACTCAGAGAGACAATGGACTAACAATACATTCGTGGGGGATAGGGAAGACAACATACAATATTTAATCACACACACATTGTAGCTAGTCGGAGAATCCATCTGCAGGCTGTATCAGTCATGTCCCGACGGCATGTATTCTGTCGGCTGGCTGATGAAGTCAGGGCTCTTGATGTCGCACTGCCACACTGCCACCACACTGCCACATAGTGGAACAAAATCCTATAAATAACACGTCTCCTACTCTGAGTGATCTCTAGTTCCCTACAGTTGTATATTCTGAAATGTTCCAGATAATGCTCTTCAGAGTTGATTAATTTTAGCAGTGCCGTTGTTGTCAGAAAGGGGGCAAGAAATGATATGAATAGGCAGAGACTGAAAAAAAGTCCTAAGACAATGAATCAAAGTGATCAGTATGTTAAACAAGAAAAAAGCCAAAGCATTAACGGGTCTAGAAAAGTTCTGGAGCAGTGCATGGGATCAGGCATTCAGCAGAAGATAGAAGAGGATATAAAATTCAGTTGCTGGGGGGGGGGATGCCTCACAATGCTACAAGATCCAAACAAGCATAAGTTAGCTTGTCCTTCAGCATCAGTCAGTGCTACAAAAGTAGTAGAGCTAAGGCAGATGGTGAAGGCTAAGGAGGTAGGAATGCCAATTAAACTGGAGGTCAGTCTTTTATGAAGGAGGATTAAAAACCACAGCGTTTGGACTTGACAGTGAGACGAGCCACAATAGTCCAAACCAGCAATGGCAAGAGCAAAGCTGAAAAACAGAAATAAACGATGGCCAGAAAAAACATCTTAGAGAGCACGGAGCAGGGGGGAAACAGGGTCACTAGACTGTCTGTGGTCCACAGGGGTCGTTTCGTAGAAAAAGAGCTAGGGGAACTCATTAGCATAACTCATTAGCATATACCACACCCCCTGACATCACCGGAAGTGTGCCATAAGGCCACACCCCCGACATCAGGGGCCTGGCGGTGGACCTGCAAGGCCGGCGGGAGTGCGAGGAAGCCCCGCCAAGGCCCTCCCTGGCCCCAGGCAGGCAGGGGTGGGGAGAGGCGGGGAGGAAGCAACTTACCCTCCCTCTTCTCCTGCCTCCTCCTGGCTAAATGAGGGCCGGAAGCGGGGCGGCTGAAAGCAGGGGGCGGGGCTTCATCATGTGCCCCGCCCCCGTACCTCACCCGGGGGAACTGCGATCCTCTGCGATCCCCCCCAAAAAATGATCTCTGGTTGTCCACAGCAGCAAAGGAGATATCTGTTTAATTTACAGGCTTTTCTCTGGATGTTTTTTCCTCTCTCTCCCATAGATAAATGATGAACCAACACCATCTTTTTTTAAAAAGTACTTCTCAAACTGGACATTAAAGCAACAAAGTTAAGTGCAATTATGAAGGCAGGTTTTGAACTATACCTCAGAGGAATACTAAGCTACACAGATGGGCTTTGACATCAAAACATGCTGTTCAAAACCTTCGGTTGACTCCGAGCCACTTTGCATTTGGCAGAGGCTCACAGTACAGTTCTAACAAAGGAACGGTAGCATTCCAGACTATACATGGAGCATTACTTGTTTGAATATATTTCTACATTATAATTTCCTGCTATATGCATGGCAGAATGAAGATTTCTTTCTCGAATGGTAGCTCTCCAACTGCAGCAAAAGACTGTTATGGGTGGATATATATATGGAATCATCCAAATCTATAAGGACTCTGTTCCTGAACTTATGAATCAGACCTTGCTCTTTTGGCTTCAGTTCAATGACTACTCAAATACAAAAATGTATCCAAGGTATGGCCAGAAGCTACATGATGCAGCAACTTTGCACAACTTTGCACAACGACTGATCATAGAGTTGCCAATTCCTGGACATTTGGGGGTTGGCTAGGGATGGTGGAGTTTGGGGAAAGGAGGGACTCCAGGAATGATATGATGCCATAAATAGGGATGAGAATGAACCAGGAAAATGCAGTTTGTGGTGGTTCATGGCATGCCCAATTTGTGAGAAACAAACTGTCACAAACTTAGGTGCCAAACAAACCTGTTTGGTTTGTGAGGTTCATGATGTGGTAGAATAGCCCCCTGAAGTGCTAGAGACACCAATATAACAGGGAATATCCAGCTGACTCTCCTCTACCTGCCCTCCACATTTGGTGAGGATTGGATTTACAGAGTCCAAGTAATGAATCCCCAAAGAAGATGCCCCCAGGAAAGTGCTTTCTGGAGAAATGACAGGTGCAGGTTTAGAAGGTTCAGGAGTGTATAGAACAGACCCTGTGGAAGCTAGAGACATCAAACTCACAGGGGACCTCCCCCTGTTGCTCCTCTACATACCCTCCAAGTTCTGCCTCCCTGTTACTTTTAAGTTTGGTAAAACAAATTGATTGAGTGGAGACAGTCTGTCTGGGAATGTATCCATTTATGAACTGCCATGAACTGCTTGACTTGCCATGAAATGCAGTTTGCAAAGCATGGACCAGCCAATATTCATCATGAACTTTTGTTCATGAGCTGGTTTATACCCATCCTTAGCCATAAAGTTTGTCCTCCAAAGCTGCCATTTCCTCCAGGTAAACTGATCTTTGCAGTCTCAAAATCAGGTATAATTTCAGAACCCCAGCCCTACCTGGAGGTTGGTAACCCTAGGTAACCCTTTAAGAGGGTGGACTTCCTGGGAATTTACCTTCCCTAACTGAAGAAAGGTAAGCTATAAATGTTGGAGCAAATAAATACAGTTTCAAAGCCACTATTTCATATCACAGATTCAAGTTTTATTGGAATACCAAATTCAAAAGTGCAAAATATCCCAAATACCTGTTATGAGTTTTCCCAAACCACAATTTACAATGAAAAGAATGGTGACAATTAAAGGTTTCCAGTAACAATTTGAACCTTAATAAACCTCGGGGGGGGGACAATCTTTTGTGTGTGTGCAATGTAGAGTGGACTGGTGCTGCCCCCCCCAAAAAAATAACATTACTGAAGTCTGCTGTACTTTTCCAGCAATCTGCAGCTCCCCAATCCACTGCATGCTTTTATAATTAGTGAACATGTCAAAAACCCTGGTTCAGCTGTCTAGCAAAGACAACACTTTGCAGACAAACCGAATTTCTCAGAGCACTCTTCCATCAATACATTGCAGACAAATGAGATTCCAGTCTCATCTATTATTGCCAAATTATTTTCAGTTCCTGCCAACTCTCATTGCAGCAGGCAGCATTTTGTTTTCTTTCTTATCAATACTGCCAATAGCAGTTTTTTGTGTATAGAAAGTGTGACACTTTCTATAGCAATGTAACAAGGCAGTTCATCTATTTCTGATCCTCCAACCACACCATGTCAGCAGAAAATAGGTGGGGGGGGGGAGAATCCGTGGATATTACAGACCATATCTTTGTAAAAGCAAGCATTGTGTGTTGTTTGCACATTACAGAGAAGTCCATTTTCTGTTGTGGTCTCTGTGTTTACCCCACATCAAGCATTAGTACAGCCATATTGATCTGTCTTGAGTCTAAATGAGCTTGCCAAACAGTGAATGGAACTAGATGGGGAATAATGAAATCATACATTCATTTACAGCATAATAACCTTTTCATGGTTATTATGGTATGTATTTCTCCACCAGTTTAGAGTTGTCAGATAAATGTTGAATGATTCAGGGAATCTAAAGTAGATAAGAGAGTGTTCCATTTATTTGGAGGCAAAGGGGTGGTCTCTGTGTTTACCCCACATCAAGCATTAGTACAGCCATATTGATCTGTCTTGAGTCTAAATGAGCTTGCCAAACAGTGAATGGAACTAGATGGGGAATAATGAAATCATACATTCATTTACAGCATAATAACCTTTTCATGGTTATTATGGTATGTATTTCTCCACCAGTTTAGAGTTGTCAGATAAATGTTGAATGATTCAGGGAATCTAAAGTAGATAAGAGAGTGTTCCATTTATTTGGAGGCAGGGTTTTCTGGTCCATATTAATTTTATTTAATAAACTTTATTACATTAAAAAAATCCTACAATAATATTTTCCTAGATGGCAGCATTTCCAGAACAGTAAGAATTTAGTCAATTTCAAAGGCTATCACTTTCCACCTCTTATGAATACTGAAGCTGTATAACCAAGTCCAAAGCCTGAAAGTTTTCTTAACCAACAACAAAACGTCCCATGAATTTTCTGATGTTTGAGAGGTTAAATCCAGTAAGGATTTGTGTTAACATATTGAACAAGAACATCAGAACTGGAGAAATAAAGATCCCACCTGTGCAGGATTGCATTCTATAAATTTTACTGCAACAGCAGGATTGCAAAGTATTCCTAGGGCTCAAATGGACTAAACATATCCCACATCTGTATATATGTTAATCAAACTGTTGACACATTGTCTCTGCTTCAGCAACTATGAGGTGGTAATGTTGATGATATTCAGGGATCATTTCCTGCAGGAGCACACTGGAGTGGAGCTCCGGCAGTAAAGAGCCCAGGGGGCGGGCACATGCAACAAGCCCCACCCCCTGCTCCCAGCAGCCCTCAGTCAGAGCAAGAAGCAACCAGGTAAGTTGCAGAGCCAACAGGTCCAAAACAGTCCAGTGGCATCTTTAAGACCAAGTTTTATTCAAGTACAAGCTCTCCCTCCTCTGCCACTGGCCTCCTCCCCCCGCCCCCCCCCCCCGCCAATAGCTAGCAATCCAAAACAATCCAGTGGAGCCTGAGAGGTGGGTGTTGCCTTCTGACACACTTCCGGTGATGTCAGGGTATGTGGCATATGCAAATAAGTTATGCTAATGAGTTATGCTAATGAGCTCCTGCACCTCTTTTTCTACAAAATGACCCCTGATGATATTTGAAAGCACATCAAAGATACAGGCACAATTGTACAAAGATATTGCATGCTGGGTGTTATAACTGATTGACTGAGATGATAACCAAATATTTGTCTAAGGTGCCTTATACTGAGTCAGGCCATTGATCTATCAAGATCAGTATTGTCTGCGGTGATTGGCAGCAGCTCTCCAATCTTTCACATAACCTACTACCTGATCCATTTGTTAGCTGGAGATGTATGGGGTTGAATTTCCTGCATGAGATATGCATGCTCTGAGCCATGACCACTGAGCCATCGCCCCTATGAAGGTCAAATTGGGAATGCATGTCATCTGCTTTACGACGAGTGAGTCAAATCAGGGGTACCTGTTGTGATAGAGAGATGCAGTGTCTGTTAATGAATTCAGATCTCAGAGAAAACAATCTTTCTCTGGGAATGTAAATATAAAGATCTCAGATTGCTGACAATGTCAAATGTACAAAATAAGCTCCTATAGGGGGAAGCAAAGCTAGCCCATTAGGACATCCATGCTATCCTTCTTTAATTTGCTAAATGATGGCTGAATCTGCATCTGCTGTGTAATGCAGTCTCAGTCTGTTGTGGCGCCATTGTATATGGTTCCCCCTTTGCCTCCCATTTTGGCTCAGCATAAAAGCTAGCTGTCTGCATCAGACCTCACCATGGCAACTGCAGGGGTGTGGGAGGGAGAATGCGCAAAAGAGGGGGGAGGCCTCCCAGGGCACCAGCAAGGGCACTGTGCTGTGGGGAGGAAATGGCACCTGCAACCCCCCTAAGAAAGTAAAAGGGGATGACCTGGCAGAGGGGGGCAGAGAGGGGCTGGAACATGAATGAGCTGGGTAAACAACACGAAACACCCAGCGGTTGCCAGGCAGGGCATTCTGGGGACTGCACCATGGTTCGGGGTGGGCGTGCTTCTAACCCACCAACAAAAAAATATGATTGCAGAAAAATGTTCCCTGGCTGCTTTTACGACTGGGGGGGAGAATTCGGCTCCAGTTGTCTGCTTATTGCTCACAGCGTCTTGAGGGCAGGGAGAGGCAATTGGACCATCTTAAAGCCAAATCCAGATAACACAGTGAGATGTCGTAGTGACCTCAGAGTCGCCATTAGAGAGCAATAAAATGATGCAGACAGCCAATGCTAAGAGGAAACAATAGGAGGCCTGATGTGAGATGAGATGCAGACAGAAATTTGTGAAACAATGTGGTATTGGCAGCACAGTGGCCAGAAAAAACAATGCAGATTGGACTGATGTCTCATTTTGTCCCCAGAATGTTATTTAATTCTCAGGCTTGCTTCCTGCTTTTTCTCTCTCTTACTTCCTGACAGCCATGTAGAACACTTAACTCTCTCTATACATATCTAGTAGTGATATCTTCCCTAAAATAAATAGTTCGTATGTTCTCATTGCATTATGTTTTATTACACATCACTTTTGTCCATGCAGGTCCCATGATACCCGGCATAGACTTTTTGGTGGTCAAAGGAGATCTTTCCTCTCTTTTTCACCAGTAAAAAGCTGGTTAGAGCCAGTCCATTTTAAGATGTCTGATTTTATATGATTTATCTATGTGTCCATGCAGGTCCCATGATACTCAGCATAGACTTTTTGGTGGTCAAAGGAGATCTTTCCTCTCTTTTTCACCAGTAAAAAGCTGGTTAGAGCCAGTCCATTTTAAGATGTCTGATTTTATATGATTTATCTATGTCATGGATGTACATAAGCAATTTATCTTTCTGTTAATGGCATTTAGTCACGCTGAAGGCATGTTGAAATCAATTGGATAGGTTAGTTAGTTCTTACACTTCCTGGATTAAAGCCATGTATCCAGATCTAGCAATGGCAATATAGACAAAAGCAGGTTCCACAAGAATAGCCTTTGTGATTTCCAAGCATGCTGCTACAGCCAATAAAGTATAACTCCAGTATTCAGGATGGACAATGGGACTGGCTTTAGTCCTACTTTTCCCCCTCCCCTATTTATTATTTATTTTTATGTCCTGCTCTCCACTAATGTGGGGCTCAGAGGGGGTTCCAACATATAATAAATAAAACATACATCAGATTAAAATGTTTCAACTAAAATAATTCCAACAATGCAGAAGAAGAAGAAGAAGAGATTCTGCCCCAGGGAGAGAAAAAGAGGGGACAACGTAGCGGAACTGGGAGTTTCTCTGACCTCATCCACATACTTGATACACCACCTTCTTACAGACCCTGCAGAACTGTACCACTGAATTATCACTGAAACAGCTGTGCCAGAGCTTGCGACTGACCCAAGGTCACATCAGCAGGTGCAAGTGGAGGAGTGGGGAATCAAACCCGGTTCTCCCAGATTAGAGTCCGCACACTTAACCACTACACCAAACTGCAATTTCCATTTACTATACTGCTGCCCCAGGGAGAGAAAAAGGGGGGACAATGTAGCGGAACTGCATAGATGGGAGTTTCTCTGACCTCATCAACACACTTGGTGATACACCTCCTTCTTACAGGCCCTGCCGAACTGTACCACTGAATTATCACTGAAACGATGAATGATTAAGTTGGCTGGATTCAACTCGTTGTCTGCACATCTAACTATGGAATTCCTTCTCTTTTATTAACACATTCAACAAATGGAAACCAATCAGAAAAATTGAAATTCAAGAATAACGAGCATTCAGCTGAGCACTGATATTCTACAATTATGGATTCTGCTGGTCATTCATATGATAGCCAGTGAATAAAGCTGCATGTTTATCGTGCAGTTTTGTCTAATTTTATGTTGCTTCCAGTCTCCTAAAACTTCCACAATATTTTGTCATTCACATTAATTGTCTTCTCATTATTGTTTCATCACCCCTTCACTGCTCTGAAAACATTTGTAACAAAAGTGTACCAAAATTACTTCCACCACTTTAGAACGTATGTCTAACTCTACTCTTAAACATATCTACAGTGCTGGCAAAATGTTCACTTATCTTAATATGGATTTCCTTGCATGTTATGTTAACAACAGTTATGCAGCCAACAAGTTCTTGTAAAACTACACCATCAAAGATTCACAAGTATACTAACGTGTAAAACACTTCATAGATCTTCTGTTAAGGGCATATTTAGACATGAATATGCTTTGATCTGGATTCTGGTTGTAATATAGGCCATGCGGAAGAAATACTTAATACATTGCCTGGACTGTTTATGGAAGATTTTGACCAAGTTTCCATGATGGATCCTGTTAGGATCCTGGGATCTGTGAAAACTACTACTTGTGCAGCAGATTTTTTCCCATCCTGGCTACAAAAATAATGTAAGAACCACATTAATGGGCCCTTGATGTCCATCATATGTCATTCACTAACTCATGACATCCTCTCTCTCCCACTGAAAGAGGCAGTTACCCCTCCATTACTTAACATAAGAGAAGCCAATGCTGGATCAGGCCAATGGCCCATCCAGTCCAACACTCTGTCACACAATGGCTAAGAATACCAGGTGCCATCAGGAGGTCCACCAGTGGGGCCAGGACACTAGAAGCCCTCCCACTGTTGCCCCCCCACCACAAACAGCAAGAATAGAGAGCATCACTTACCCCAGACCTAGAGTTCCTACCTATACCTTGTGGCTAATAACCACTGATGGACTCTGCTCCATATGTTTATCTAATTCCCTCTTAAAGCCGTCCATGCTTGTAACTGCCACCACCTCCTGTGGCAGTGGATTCCATGTGTTAATCATTCTTTGGGTGAAGAAGTACTTCCTTTTATCTGTTCTAACTTGACTGCTCAGGAATTTCATTGAGTGCCCATAAGTTCTTATATTGTGAGAAAGGGAGAAAAGTACTTCTTTCTCTGCATGTTCTGTCCCATGCATAATCTTGTAAACTTCGATCATGTCACCCCTCAGTCGTCGTTTCTCCAAGCTAAAGAGCCCCAAACGCTTTAACCTTTCTTTATAGGGAAAGTGTTCCAACCTTTTTATCATTCTAGTTGCCCTTTTCTGCACTTTTCCCAATGCTATAAAATCCTTTTTGAGGTGTGGTGACCAGAATTGTACACAGTATTCCAAATAAGGTCACACCATTGATTTATACAGGGGTATTATGATACTTAAAAAGCCATCACTACCAAAAATGGTGTGGCCAATAATCACGCAGTCTCTAATCTGCCCTTTGGGGCACAGTGATTGTGAGACCACCTTCAGGGCTTCTTGGATAGGTCATCTGCTCTGACCTCCAGGGCTTCTTGGATAGGTCATCTGCTCTGGACACTTTTCAGTCTGGTTTCAGGCCAGGCTATGTGACAGAGGTAGTTCTGATGGCTTTTGTTGGTGACCTCCATCTGAAGGACATACTTCTTTGTTGCTCCTACTGTATCTATCTGCAGCCTTTGATAAAGAAGATCATGCCCTTGTGTTGAGGCATTTGGAGGCAGTAGTAAGTTACTGGGGGAAATACTTTGGTCAGGTTTACTGTGTTCTTCATGGATTAGACTCAAAGGGTTGCTGTTGGAGACCAGTTATCTTCAGTGTAAAAGCTTTCCTGTGGAGTTCCATGGGGCACAATCTTATCCCCCATGTTATTCAACCTCTATGTAAAGCCTTTAGGACAAAGCATCTTTTGCTTTGCAATTAAATGTCATCAGCTCTATATCTCTCTATCCAAATCCACTAGCAAAGCAGTAGAGGTCTTGAGCCACAACCTGACTGTTGTTTAAATGGCTGAATGCAAACAAATTGAAGTTGAATCTGGACAAGACAGAAGTAATGCTGGTTAGACTGGAAAGCCTGAGGTCTTGAATGACATCATGCTTCCCATTTTTGATGGAGTTCAGCTGACCCTTGCTGACTCAGAGATTATATTGCCTAGAGATTATATTGTCTAGAGAATATATTGATTATATTGCCTAGAGATTATATTGTCCCAGCATTATTGCTGAAGAAGCAAATCAACACAGCTGCAAATAATTCTTTACCTTAGTTTGGCCCAGAAGATGGCCCCCTATCATGACCCAGCCAATCAGGCCACCTGGATCCATGACCTGGTAACACTGAGAACTGACTACTGTAATGCACTCTGCATGGGTCTCCGGTCTCCCCTTGATATCAATTCAGATTAGTATGGAATGCTGCAGCTCACTTATTATCGGGAGCTAGACAGAGCATGCATACTACACCGGTTCTGCAGTTACTCCATTGGCTGCCCATCAGTTACTGAGCAAAATTCATCAGATTGGCTATCACATACAAATCCTTTCATGGACTCCCATACCTGCAAGGCTGCCTCTCCACCTGCATCTTGTCACAACAGCTCTACTTAGCTGATCAGGGTCTTCTGCAATGCCACTTTGCAAATAAGCAAGTTAAACAACTGGCTATACACATGGCTTCTTTGTGGTGTCCCCCACCCAGTGGAATGGCCTCCCCAAGGAGGGCAGGATTATTTCCATGCTCCTGGCACTTCACAAACTATGTAAAATAGAATTGTTTAGGAGGACATTTTAATTAAGGAAATAAAGCTAGATCGTAACAGATTGCTCCTGCAAAATGCATTGTGTTTCTGCTTTTGTAATACCATGTTCTGAATTGTTTAACATGCCACGTTACCTACATTTTGTTCAGACAAACAGCTGTGTTTGAAATTTCTGCAGTCCTAGTCCTATTATATTGCTCATGGAAGGATTATTTAGGGTAGCAGAGTGCTCAAGGCTCATAAACGCTGCAGAGTCAATCTAGTTAGTGTGCGTGCTGACAAGAAACAACGTTACACACAGAGACCCTTTATCTTTGCAAAACTAATATGAGTCCTTTATTGTAAGGAACTCGATTCTAGACAGGATAGTAGGGATAGGATTCCAATCTAGTCTAACTAGCTATGATGGATAGAGATGAAGGAAAGCATGTCCTACATTCATGATGCCAAGATGGAGAAAGGTAGCACAGTGTGGAGAGAAGGTGTCACAGAAGGAAGTTTTCCCTGAGAGTAGCAATCTACACATCAAACAGCTAGCATCAGAGAGTAAAGGAAAAGATAGTCAGTGTCCTGGCCCCTCTATCTCTCTGACTCTATTATAGACCCCCTTCTGAGGTCTGAGGCTAAGGGACAGTGTAAAGTCCTTCATTTCCAACACTCATTAGATGTATCATCCTATTGATTGCATTGATGTATATTGTATTATTCAGTGAGAAATGTAGACTATAAATAACATAAAATGAAGTTTTAAATATTAAATAGTTTTTGTTGTATAAAGAGTTGCTATTCCCACCTGAGTTAGAGCACTGGAGAAAGTGGAGAGAAAATGCTTGCAGTCTTTCACATCAAAATCTGAACTCTCATTATAATATGAATCCAGAAGGACCTACTCATAAAGTCATACATCATCAGGCTATTTCTTGGTCTTCTGGAGCATCTAATGAGATAACCAGGTCCTAAATTATTTCCCAAACTGTCATTCTACAGGACACAAAGTACCAAAAATAGATTCCTAAATAAAGAAGCTGTCTACTTGCTGATCTTTTGTACACACAAAAAACCCTTCCAATGTACCTTCAAGAATGGCACTGGTCAAGTCCTTTTTCCTTACAATAATGATGACCTCATAGGACCCAAATCCTTTCCAACTCTGAGTGGCCTGTGCATCTCAGAATATCCTCTGCCAAATGCTGAATAACCTGGGCTGCAGTCACACAGAGCATTAGCCACGCTACAGAGACGGAAGATAGGCGGATTTTCCGGGCGCGATCAAACTGCAACATCTGGGAAGCATAGAGCTCCAATGGTGAACCCGAGGCTTCCCACCGAAGATGCACCGTAAAAAACTAGTACATCCGAGGTACTAGTTTCCGGAAACCGCGGGGCAAGGGCAGGCGTCTGATCACGTTTTTGGTGGTAGCTTGTGGCATCCGGCGCCTGCCCATGTCCCGTCGTGAAAAGGGGTTTTTTTCCAAGTCTCCACGGGATGCACACAAGCACCCAACAGCGCATGTGCACACTCCGGTTAAAAAAACCCACAACCCCCACCGCGCCGCTTCTTTGCCGCGCCGCAGGATTTACGTATGATCGGCACCTCCCCCCGAACCACGGGACGTCGGCAAGATGTTTCATCTGGCGGCCGCACAGTAGTTCGCTCCAGGGCAAACAGCCACGCCTCCCCCCCACCGCGATATCCAGCCCATGTGACCGGGGCCTGATGTAACAAATTAATAGACTCCTTCAGGTAGTGAAAAGCAGGGCATAAAAACCAACTCTTCTTCTTCTCCATCTGAAGGAACATAGTGAACCAGGTAAGTCATTTATTAAGAAGTGCAAGGTTCATTGTTTCCTTGTTTCTATTGTTCTATGATTTTCACAGTACCACCCTTTTCTGGCACTTCTTTCCCAGATGGGGATTTTGAGGGAGGTTTCTGGCTCCCTTTAGCTCTTAGAACAACAACTCACTCCAGGTTGGCTTTTGCCTGCTTTTGCCCAGCACAGCTGAGTTTCTGCCCCTAAGGTCCTCCACTGCTGTCTTGCTCAGTCTGCCTTAATTCAAGGAAGTGAAAGTAAGGGTAATGAAAGCAGGTGTCTGTTACTGAAAGAAGGACCTAACAATGCAGTCATAAGCAGAGTTTCACCCTCCATGGACTTAGAAGGGCGTAACTTTGCTCATTATTGCATTGTAAAATATCTCTCCATACACTCAACTAGAAGAGAAGTCTGGGCTACAAACCAATACCTTGTGCAAGTCTCACCAGAGATTATTATAAGCAAGGAAAGGACATCAGGGAATGTCTGAAATAATTTTAACCCAGGTGTTCTCAAGAGAGTTTATTGAGATTTCAGCATTCAGTGGCATGGTAATACTGATAACAAAGAATGCAATAATGTAAGATTTCTTGGGTGATAGTAAAAGAAGCACCGATACATCATCTACTACTCCTTTCTCCTTTTGATGGATGCCCGCTGCGGAAATATACTGACAGCGCTGGACCTACAGCAGGGACAGTTCTGACAAATCTATTATTCCTGCTTCCAAAGCTGTCAGAAGAACAGATCTCTCACACAGCGTGATATGGTAACTGAACGTAGACAAGCCTGCTTCAGGATTCAGGATTGCTGTTGAAAATATTGGTCTGTTGCTGTGTTAAATATCTGTTCCTCTTGTCAAAACTTGGATTACCTGCTAACATCTGCCCTGATCTTTTCTCCTTTCCCCCTCAGCAGGTTACAGAGAGAAACAATTAATCTAAATGCTTCAGAGCTTTCTACCCTTTTCAACCTGAACGCAGGAAAATAGTCATCAGCATAAACCAGAAGCAAATATAAGTAGAGTTTCCAGGTCCCCCCTGCACACTGGTGTGTGTGGTGGGGTAGGGTTGTCAGATCCAGGTTAGGAAACTCCTGTAGATTTGGAGATGAAGCCTGAGGGTGACAGGGACTTCTGTGGGGTACAATGTCATAGGGTCCACTCTCTAATGCATCCATTTTCTCCAGAGGAACTAATCTCTATAGTCTGGAGATGAGCTGTAATTCCAGGGGATTCGCATGTCCCACCTGGAGTCTGGCATCCCTAAATCTAGGGGAAAGCTAGAAGATATTTGTTACTTTCAACATTTAGAAGTGGGTTGGGAAAGCTAATGAGGTGCCTGACAAGTTAGATGAGAAGACAGGGATGATCTACCATTACTTTGAGACTATTGGTTGCTGGATTAAAGAGCAAACCTGGCCCAGAAGATATTTGTTACTTTCAACATTTAGAAGAAGAAGAAGAGAAGAGATTGGATTTATCCCCCACCCTTCACTCAGAGTCTCAGAGTGGCTTACAAGCTCCTTTCCCTTCCCCTCCCCACAACAGACACCCTGTGAAATAGGTGGGGCTGAGAGAGCTCTTTCAAGAACTGCCCTTTCAAGGACAGCTCTTGTCAGAACTATGGCTTGCCCAAGGTCATCCAGCAGCTGCAAGTGGAGGAGTGGGGAATCAAACCCGGCTCTCCCAGATTAGAGTCTGCACACTTAATCACTACACACTTCACCATAATCATTCAAACGGGATTGTAATATCTGCTTAACCTGTAAGAAATGTTTCGCCCATCCAAACACAAACTGGGATACAGCAGTTGGGGGGGCAGTGTTACTACGTAAGACCTCAGACACTGTGCCAAAATAGTTTAGAGTCCATGGATAGTAGTGATGCTTGTGCTTAGCAATGCCACCATTCCCTTTCAACCTGCCACTTCTTGATCATTCATAACTCCAGGCCTCTTCGACCCCAGAAACATTACAGAGAAATCCATTATTTATTTATTTACTTCCTTTATACCCCACCTTTCTCCCTGGTAGGGACTCAAAGCAGCTTTGCATTGTTCTCCTCTCCTCTGTTATATCCTGACAGCAACCCTGTCAGGTAGGTTAGCTCGAGGGTCTGCGACTGCCCCAAGATCACTGAGCAAGCTTCCAGGGCAGAGTGAGCATTTGAACCTGGGTTTCCCAGATCCTAGTTTGACCCTGTAATGATTATGTTACACTGGAAGGAAAATGCAGTAACACAGATTTTCTAGCCTTCAAAATATGATTCTGTTAATAGCAACAAAAAAATCATTTCCATGCATGGAGGAAAAGTTTAAATGTTTATAAAAGCCCTTCAAAATGTGTAAAATTCTTGGGGGAAAATGGCTGGGAAAGGACTAACAACTCCATCCTATGGAAATTTACTCAGAAATAAGATCACCTAAGAATATAAGAGAAGCCAATGTTGGATCAGGCCAATAGCCCATCCAGTCCAACACTCTGTCACACAGTGTCCAAAAATACCAGGTGCCATCAGGAGGTCCATCAGTGGGGCCAGGACACTAGAAACTCTCCCACTGTTGCCTATGTTCAAGAAGCCTCACTCCCAGGTTGAACAATGTTTGCATCCAGCGGCACCTTTAAGACCAACAAAATTTTATTCAAAGTATAAGTTTCCGTGTGCATGCATGGCTCTTTGCAAAGCTAAAGGTGATTTTTAAAGACCCATCTACTTCAAAAACCAGAAAGCGGGTTACTTTATGAATTGGCTGTACATTGGAAAGTTTGAGTTCTCTAAGAAATGTGCTAACTGCTCTAGATCAAATCATGTCAGGCAACAAGGATCTGAAAATGGCAGCGCTCCCAAAGTAACTCTAATTTCAAGGAGTCCAGATTCAAGTGGGTAGCTGAGTTGGTCTGAAGCAGCAGAACAAAGTTTGAGTCCAGTGGCACCTTTAGGACCAACAAAGTTTTAGTCAAGGTATAAGCTTTCGTGTGTACGCACACTTCCTCAGATACATTGCAATGGAAGTTGCCATTCCATACATATAGGTAGAGGGTGAACAGTAAATTAGCACACAGCATAATGATGATGTTTTAACAGATGCAAAAACTAAACAGTTATAACAATAGATCAAGGTGGGCAACCGTGTTGATCTGAAGCAATAGAACAAAGTTTGAGTCCAGTGGCACTTTTAAGACCAACAAAGTTTTATTAAGAAGAAGAGAAGAGATTGGATTTATACCCCGCCCTTCACTTGGAGTCTCAGAGCGGCTTACAAACTCCTTTCCCTCCCCCTCCCCACAACAGACACCCTGTGAGGTGGGTGGGGCTGAGAGAGCTCTGACACAAACTGCTCTTTTTCAAGGACAGCTGTGCCAGAGCTTGTGACTGACCCAAGGTCACATCAGCAGGTGCAAGTGGAGGAGTGGGGAAACCCGGTTCTCCCAGATTAGAGTCCGCACACTTAACCACTACACCAAACTGGCTCTTAAAGGTGTTAGCTTCCATGTGCGCACACACACTTCGCCAGACAATGAAATGGAATTACAGATCATACTTGTATATATACAGGGTGGCTTGTTAAATCTCCAGTTCTGACATATTTATTACCCATGTTGTTCCCCCCCCCAGTTGAACCCAAACTGATTATAACCAGAAACCAAGCTTCTCATTCTCCTTATCTGCTACAAAACAACTTCACTATTTTGCATGCTAATTTAAGAAGCCACCCTGTATATATACAAGGATGACCTGTAATGCCGTTTCATGGTCTGACGAAGTGTGTGTGCATGAAAGCTCACACCTTGAATAAAACATTGTTGGTCTTAAAAGTGCCACTGGACTCAAACTTTGTTCTATTGCTTCAGACTAACACAGCTGCCCACTTTGATCTACCAAAATAGGAGACTGATTGTGTAAAAGTATCCTTTTACTTTTGTTACACTCCATTTGTCTCCTCTTAAGCATGGAGGTAATTAACAGTGACCATTTCTTTGGGGTGACCTGAATGGTTGAGTAGTGTATACCTCTGTCTGTCACCAGATCAGAGAAATAAATTCCAATGCATTATACTACAATCACTATTCCGATATACTATTAAAAAAGAAATTCACTAAGACACAGAGGATGTATAGCGCTTCTTGGTGAGAATACATATGTCAGGACTGAATAAGTTTAGCATACATAACTAGCATACATCAGATGGCAGCCTTAAAATATACTTCAGATATGACACTTTTCTTGAAAACCATGTATAACACGACAATTGTAGGATGGTTGCAATGAGATAGTAAATCTACCTCCCTCCCAGGTAATCAATTAATTTAAAAACCAGGTACAATCAGTTTTAAAACTTTTACATATCATACCTCCAGGGAGAGAAAGACTCAAAGGTGCTTTGGATTGCACTTCTGAGGTCAGTTTGAAATTTAATTGAGCGTGAAGGCAACTGAAGCCCCTCTGCTGCAGAGTTAATAGATTCCTAAACCAAATTCCTTCTTCAAGGCCTATATACAGAGCCACATAAACCTGTTAGGATTTCTCGCCATGTACTTACCTTAATGGTTTCAGTACCTAATGACAGGTGGGTAAAATGGGGATGTGATGAGTTGAGGGCAGAGATATTACCCAAATGTACCTTCAAGCTTGATATAATTTCTTCTCATAAAAATGAGAACATCTCAGTCATATCCAGGGATTCTTCCTTCTGGTAATGGGCACAATTGTTTTAGTAGCCTCTGTAATGCCACACAGACACACAAACAAATGGAAAGTGTTCCTGTTAAGAAAACCTCCCAGAGATAGAATTGTTCCCAGAGACGTTTTAGCCTTGCCTTAATAAAATGGGCTTGTGAGGGTCTCATAAATCATGGCAGTGACAAAAAGAAACGAAACAAGTTTCTGTGTTGCTAGTCCTGCCTCAGCAGAGATGCAAGCCAAGCAAGAAGGCTGAAGGGCCCCCCTCCTGTAGCCAGCATGGAGGCTGAAGACTCCTCTGTCCCTGGCCCCACTCTCTCAGGAGCACCGGCTCTTTCTCTTACAAAAGCCGAGCTGATCACGTCTCAAAATGGACTTGACACTACAAAGGTAAACCCTTACAAACTCTTACAAAGGTAAATGAACTCAAAGCAGAGGCATTTCTAGGATGCATCAACTATTTACCCACTAGGGTTGCCAACCTCCAGGTGGGGCCTGGAGATCTCCCGCTCTTACAATTGATTTCCAGGTTACAGAGATCAGCTCCCCTGGAGAAAATGGCTGCCTTGGAGGGTGGACTCTATGGCATTATACCCTGCTGAGCTCCAGGAGCATAGCCATAAAATTCTGGTTGGTGAGGCATGGAGCAATTGGGGGGGGTGCGCCAGCTGTGCCCGCTGCTCCTCTTCCAGCAGCAGAAGAAGCAGCTACAGCTCCGCTGTGACCTCTAGTCCTCCTTTATTTTTCTAGTCCTTTCCATTAGAGAGACTCAATTCTGGGCTGCTTTTCTGTGTAAATGGGGGGGGGGAATCTCCAACTCTCTCTCTCTTTTGCAATTTAATTTAATTTAATTTTGCATTTTTAAAAACCTATTTATTTTTTGGCCTGGAAATAAGAAAATGAAACTGAAGCTTCCCTGACTATGCCTGGGGTCATTTTGGAAAGCACAGACATCTTAAATTTTAAAAATAGTTTTAATTTTTTAAATTTTCCCCCCTGCAGGGGTGGTGCTCATCTGGGGGGGGGCTTTGCCCCCAAATGCCCCC
>NW_015176456.1:541651-548072 GCF_001447785.1 Gekko japonicus | reverse complement strand
TGAACTTTCTCCTGACCCCAGGGGCTATCTGTGCCTCACAAATTACTTTCAGCATTGAAGGTTGCTAGGAAGTGTGATCTTTAGGGTGATGGATCTATCTAGCAAAATATTTATGAGCATAGACTAAAGCTAAACTATGCTAGCAAAAAGCCTTCATGGTCTACAGCTAACCCATCTATCGGCCTTGAGATGCAGCCATAATCACCCTTAAACAGCAAAGCTCCAGTTTTTCTTAAGGTTTTCGAGTGGGCTACGATACATTATTTCAAAACAATTGTTCAACTGTTATCTGGCCCCCTCCAGTTTCCTTCTTCCTCATCCACTGTCATCATAAATCAAGCCATGCCTGCCTTTTTATTACTCTAAGGAAACAGCATCTTGTTCACAATCTCTCAAAAACGAGTCCCCACACATTGCGGGATAGTGATAACACCATGTGACTGTAACTCAGGACATTTTAACATTTGGAATATTAGAAAAATGTGGATGCTAGTAACAGGGAACAGATAAATGTTCAGGAGGAACAGTATACCCCAGAGAAACCTTAAAGCAGAATACTAGCTGTTGCTGTGCTTGCTGCTTGTGGTGGTGGAGAACTTGTTTGTTTGCTTATTTTATATCCCACCCTATCCCACGATCAGGCTCAGGGTGGCTCACAACCAGGGGTCTTGTTGTAGAAAAAGAGCTGCCGGAGCTCATTAGCATAATTCATTAGCATAACTTATTTGCATATGCCACGCCCCCTGACATCACCGGAAGTGACAGAAGGCCACACCCCCTGACATCACCGGAAGTGTGTCAGAAGGCCCGGCTACTTACCCTCCTGCTTCATCCTCATTCCCAAACGGAATGAGGATCGAAGCAGAGGGCGGGGTAAAGAAGGGGGCGGGGCTTCACCACGTGACCGCCCCGCCCCCTAGAGGTTCTCTTCCGGAGCTCCGTACCTGAGAGCTCCCCCCCGACTAGAGCCCTGCTCACAACACATAATAAAATAAAAATTCATTAAAGCATAAAACATTTTCTCAGAATAAATATTTCAGTGTCGTCAAGTTACACCCAATTTACGACGACAACATCATAGGGTTTTCAAGGCAATAAATGTTCAGATGTGGTTTGCTATTGCCTGATGCTGCATAGCAGCTCCGGGCTTCCTTGGAGGTCTCCCATCCAAATACTAATCAGGGCCAACCCTGCTTAGCTTCTGAGATCTGATGGAACTGGGCTAGCCTGGGGGCTGGATTACTGCTTGTGCAAGATACATATTTGAGACTTGTTGAAGTGTTGGAGTTTGTCTCAAAGAGGAAACATGTATAGTTTTGCATCAGTTAGGTGCTGCATGTTTACATTATTTCCTCAGGAAAAGCCTAAGTCAGTGGGGCTCAGTCCTGAAAATCCCCTCTTAAAAGGATCTCGGTGTAGACCTCTGCCTGGAGAACTGTTATCAGTCAGGGGAAATAATACTGAATTAGATAGTCTGATTTCACATATGACTTTCCTTCTCTCTAGCCATGTTATTGCAAACCAGTACCCTGATTAACTCTTCTGCTGTGGGGTAAGCTCAGCACTGTCCTTATTTTTAATCTATGTCCTGTCATTCAAAAATTGAAAGCCTGAGGGTTTTTCCCCCCCTTCCCTTTATAATGTTCTTCCTGGCAGTTCCCAGTTACCTTCTCCTTATGACTGCAACTCCTCTGTATTTTTCCTATTAATCAATTAATTAAAGTCACCAGTCAACAAAAGAGGAACAGTTTTAGCTATTTCCTCCCAGCAAGTAGACTGAAATCAGTTCCGTGGACTTAGAATAGTTGTAATTGTTCAGGCTTGCACAGTAAGGTCGAATCTGCATTTGCATTTTTAAATTAGTTTCATGCTGCTGTGATGCCGTCTTCCTCTGTGCTTGTTTGAATGTTGTTTGGAGAAGATTTTTTTAAAGCAGTGCAGAGGTGCAATGACAGTGGAGCCGCCCCGAAAGGACGATAAACATATGCGGACGTGCAAAAGTATGCTAGCACTCTTGAAGTGTGAAAACAACACCAAATGTAGACATTTTTTTAAAAGACGGAGTCAAAAGGCTGGGACACCAGTGGGAAAGACAAATGCAGATTCAGCCTTATTTCAACTGTTTTGATTCTAGTACAATTTTTACAGTGTTATATGAGGAGTGGTTTAGGGCTGCCAACACAGTGGGTTGGGAAATTTTTGTAGATTTTTGGGTGGATACCAGGGAGGGCCTTAGTGGGGTACAATGCCATAGCAGCCATTTTGTCCAGGAGAACTGGAGATCGGTTGTAATTCTGGGATATATCCAGGACCCAACCAGAGGCTGGCAGCAATAGAGTGCAGAGATCAGTGTTGAAAACTCTGTTCAACTAGGATGGTCAATGAGTACCCTTAACCTACTCCCAGGGTTGTTGTGAGGGAAGAATTGAAAATTGAAGATCTATATATGTTATGCTGTGGTTTAAGCTTCTCATGAGAAACTGGGTTTTCATGGGTAATTAATAATTATCAAATGGCAGTGTGTGTTGTATAGCCAGGAGATCTGAGGGCTGTCTGGCAGCAAAAGTTCTAACTCTTTTAGGTGAGCTAGACTTCTTGGTGGCCTGAGAGAACTCTGAGAGCTGTGACTGACCCAAGGTCACCCAGCTGGCTTCATGTGGAAGAGTGAGGAATTGAACCCGGTTCTCCGGATTTAGAGTCCTCCCGCTCCTATCCACTACACCAAACTGGCTCTCTTCATGGGTAATAGGTGTGTTATTGGCTAACTATTTATATTGGATTAGCAATGCAGACCTCCTGAGGTTTTTTATTATTAAAAGACAATCTTACATGCAAGTGACATCTTAGTCCAGTCTTTATTTTTCCTCTTTTGCTACACTTATTTCAAAATGTGGGAGATTAGGGGAAGCAAGCTTCCAATAATCTTTTGTTATATTTGTACCCAGGGCTTTTTTTCTGGGGGAATGTACCAGAACATAATTCTGGAACCTCTTTGACAAAATTCTTTTTAGAATGTTTAAAAGTTCATGAGTTTTCAGTATACAGATTGAAAACTTCATTTCCCTCTTGAGAATTCTGTCACCTCTTTTTCCAAAACAAACAAACAAACAAATAAAGCCCTGTTTTGTACCACATTTCTCTTTATGTCTGGAATATCTAGAGCTGCCTTACAGGGTGTTGAATGTATTACAACAAGAGGCTCCTGTGCCTTATAAGAGTTTAGGCAGAAGGAAATAGTTGAGTATTCCAAGAGATACAATTTTTCTCATCACAGTAGTGCACTAAAAGAAGAACGGGACAAGCCCAGTTTGTTGTATTCTAGCATGCATTATCTGCTTCCACTGTTAGCTGCTGTGTAGGTAGGCATAAATTCCTTGATATTTTTGTCTAATGAGACTTGCTCCTGCCTATGACTTTTTGGAATTTCTTCTCAAATTTAAAGGGCTTTTTCCCCTTTCTGTGCTGAGTTGCACTGCCTTACAGTATGGATCAATAAGGCAAGGGAAGGGAAAGGAGGACTTCCCAAACTGTGGGAGACCCATTGAAATTTCTGTCTGCACTTTTGAGCAGATGCATTGGAAAACAGTGGTGGCAGTGGCAGCAGTGATGTGCAGGTCCTGCTCGGTCCCTTTCCCACCCTGCATGCTGCTGCTCTCTTAGTGGTGGTCAGCCTCCAGGTGGGGCCTGGAAATCTCTAAGAACTACAACAACAAGAACTCCAAAATACAGAGAACCAGGGCTTTTTTTGTAGAAGAAGCCCAGCAGGAACTCATTAGCATAATAGGCCATACCCAACAGCAGAAACTCATTAGCATATTAGGCCACACCCATTCCTTACCTTGGCTTGCAGGGAGCCCGGGCAAGCCAGTCCTTGGACAGGCCGGGGAAGGAATGGGGAGGCATTTAAATGCCTCCCTGATCCTTCCAGGCCCCCCGGTCCACCCGACTTGGAGTCACCGGAGGGGGGGGTCACTCTCCAGGCCTTCCCCTCTGTAGTCACACAGACATAGATTTTGGCTGTAGTGGGTATGGCCAACTCTGAAGCCAGCCAGAACTCCGTTCCTGTGCGTTCCTGCCCAAAAATAGCCCTGCAGAGAACAGTTCCTCAGAAGAAAATGGCAATTTCAGGGTCCAAATTCTATGATATACCAAAGATTCTGGGTGAAATTCCTCCCCAAATTCCCTTCTCCACCAGCACTGCTCAAATCGCCAGGAATTTCCTAGGCCACAGTTGGTAACTCTACCCCCAGAGAGGTAGCCATGTTCTGAGGGCAGTAAAAAGGCTGCAGTTTCTAGAACTACAATTCAAGCACATTTCACAAACCATCATCTATTTTTAAAAAATTCCTTTTTAGTATGGAGTCAAAAGCTATATATAGCACAAGAGCAGAGGATTAGATACCACAGCATACTGCTGCAGCTTCAGTATTCCCTGCAATTAATTCTATGCTCTCACCGCTAAACCTTCATTTTGAAGAATCACGCTTTTCCTTTTGTGTTCCCTTTTCAGAGCGACGTTCAAAGCTTGACAGAGAATCTAACCGGAAAAGAGCCCATCAGAGCATTAAGAAAGGCAGATGTGATACCTTCCTGTGTTTCACTTTCATGCATGATTAAACAAGCAGGCAGAAGGAAGCGGATGCGAGCAAGTTTGATAGCCCTCGCTTTGGTTTTGAGTGGACTTGAAAGGGAAAAGCCCCCAGCTCCGACAAGAATGTTAGCCTGTGCACAAAAATTCTGCTGTAGTTTGGAAATTGTTCTTAAGGCTAGTATGGCTTTTTGTCACCAGTGCTCAATCATGCATGTTATGACTCTACAAAAAAAGTTTGTTACTGTCCTCATCAGATTAGAATAAGACATGTCAACTCCTATGTTTCCCCAGAAGGCCAGGACTTGTCTGTAGCTTAGCTAGTATTTGAACTTTTGTACTCCACATCAGATATGACTCATGGAGTGCCCTCTGCTCATATATTCATCTGGTTTATAGTCACTCCACTCCTTCATGTCGGCAAGCCACAGAAGGCAGTGCTGAGGGCCAACAGCTCAGCCCATGGAAACTGGCCTGTGGGAACCTGAGGGTTCCAGATTGCTTCTCATGCTGTTTAGCATGTAAGTGAAATCTGAGAGAATTTTTCTGGATATCTGGAGTTTGATGTTCCTAGTGTCGACTCTGTCATTGTTTTCCATTCAATTCTATCCTTCGTGTACAGATAATGTTCAACTCTGTCATTGTTTTCCATTCAATTCTAATGGGGCAGTGGACATCACAAACCAGCATCAAGAACATGTGAAAGGCTGAACAAACTGAAACTTAGCCCTAACAAGGCAGACATCCTTAGGGTTGTCAGGTCTGAATGACAAGCCAGCAGGGAACTTACCAGGATGCTCCAGGAGATGGGAGGGAAGATGTGCCTACTTCACCTCTGGCATGTTGGTGATGGGGGTGATGCTCTGGTTTTTGGGCATAACTCTATGGTTTGAAGCCTATTCTACCATAGAGTTTTGCCCAAAATCCAGAGCATCCCCCCTGACATCACCAACATGCCTATGTCACTTCCAGGTGGTGTGGGGACATCATGTTAGGGATGGTAACTCTGCCCCACCAGCCAACTGGCTGGTGCCAGGGGGGAGCACTGGAAACCAGGTGTACATGGTAACCCTAGACATGCTGTGGATTTTTAGTTGAGGGGTGTGTGGCATCAGGATGGGCAAGCCCTAGATGTGACACAACCTGTTCTAGATGTAGATATTATCCCCTCCCCCATCCCTGGACAAAATCTCAGGCCTGCAGTTTGAGATTGTGTTGAGATTCCTCACTGTCACTGGATAAACTGATGGCTGAGATAGCTAGAGTAACTTTGACCAATCTAATGGACTATTTTAGCAAACTGCTTTTGCTCCTTTTTGTTGTTCATCTGCTGCTTTTAGTAATGTCTTTGTGTGACGTATTTTAGGCAGATGTTAATGTGACCATATCCACAGTCTTCCAAGAACCCATTCCATGAATTTCCAGTGTAGTGTAGTGGCAGAGTATCAGACTAGGATCTGGGAGACCCAGGTTCAAATCCCCACTCTACCATGGAAACTTGCTGGGTGACTTTGGGCCAGTTCATATTCTCAGCATAACCTACCTCACAGGATTTTTGTGAAGCTAAAATGGAAATCTCCTGTTGGGGAGAAAAGTGGAGTAAATATGAAGTAAATAAATAAAATAGTACACTGAAACATGTAAATGTGGCACACCATTGATTGTCTTCTCTGTACAAATGGGAGGGGAACACAACTTAAAAGGTCGATTTCAATAGTGACCAACTCAAATTTTAGAGAGCATTTGTGGGGACCTCAAGCAGGTCAGGGTTATCCTCCAAACAGTTGGGCAACTCCAAGAGAGGTTTTTACTGACCAAAGATAACAGCTATTT
>NW_015176456.1:511535-538321 GCF_001447785.1 Gekko japonicus | reverse complement strand
CTAGCGTATCAGCGAAAATACCCCCTCCCCATTTTTTTCAATTTAGTGGCACAAGACTAAAAACGTTCTCCAGAGCTTCTGTCAGATGACTTCTCCCCCATTCAAACTGCAGCCCTGTGCAAAGCATGGTGGAATCGCAGCCAACTTTGCACAGGTGTACACACAAACACACGTTGCCAACGATCACAGCTTGCAATGCCAGTGTCAATGGGTTCTACCATGCATTCTGTACGCTCGACATGTTTCCCCATATTATGTGATTGTATGACTCTTTCCTCTTTCCCATTTTTCAAAGTGGCTGATACCATAGCAAAGAATCCCGTAGTGCTTGGCAATATGGAAAATGGGGCTTTGTAGATGCTTGTCAATTTCAGAAAAAGTCTGGTTAGTTTTAACCCCCTTTACCTGTGTTCCTTTCTGTTCCCTTTCATTCAATGAATGAACACTAAAATGCATGTGCAAAACCCAAACCAGGAGGATTTAAATGGAAGGTGATTGCTGGACTCTACTGCACAGCTGCGATAGGGCAATTGCATTTTTTTACACTTTGGATTCCACCCCCCACACGTCACAAGTGACATTCCATTTAGAATGTGTGTGCATGTTATTGTAGCTGCAAAATAAATACACCAGAGGGAAAAGAATGGTGTGTAAAGTAGGCACAGAATCCGAAGTCAAGATTAAAGGTTTACTGCTCTGAAAATCTGCAATAAGATGTGTTGTGTAATGGGCCTAAGGCAAAGAGAGGCATCCCATCCAAGACATAACACCTGTACGCACTTAGAATGATGTAGCACCCCCACCCCAGTGTCCAGGCATGCTGGCTCGCTCACGCCAACAATGAGAGGTCTCTTTTTTCATTTAAGGGACAGGGAGTTTTGATTTGCTAGCTTGTAGGACCCAAAAAACCCCACATAAATGTCTGTCTTTCTGATGAAAGGATTATGGAAGAATGCAGGGATTTCTTGTTTTCTAGATAAGGAGCTGGAGTTCAAATGTTCAGGCAGATGGTTGTTTTGTCAATTGTGGTTTTTTTAATGCAGATTTACATATCAGTGCACCTACTCATCCCACACGTTAGCCTGAGGGCCAAAATATATGTTCCATTTTGTAACTAGTCACGTCTGGGTTCCCATACAGCTCCAAAATGGGGGAAATAACTTCCCCAGGGCTGTTTCAGCTCCAGAAAATGGTGTGAAAGGGAAAGCAGGAACCCTTCCTCCCACTTTGCCATGGTCTCAAGGTAAGCCAGGTCCTATTGACCTTTAAAATGCAGATACCCACAGGTTGGGCTACATCTGCGGGATTATATGCAAGTTTTCTGGATGTTCCCAGAATTCAGTTCTGTTCAGCATCACGGACCACTCGACACACAATTACACTTCACTCACATATGGAGCATTCTGTGACACGGAAGTGAACAGGGGAGCCTCTGCTTCCGCTAATATGTCATCACATTGGATACATTGCATCTGGCTGGCAACATTGTCCCACACCCCCACTCCTGGAAAGTTCCCTTCCACATAGCTGGCTGATGGTGGGCAGAAGCCTGCAAAATTGGGGGATCCCCTACTCCTACTCGGGGCTGGCAACCCTATTCCCAAGGCTAGAACTATGGCAAAGTTCCCTTCCACATAGCTGGCTGATGGTAGGCAGAAGCCTGCAAAATCGGGGGATCCCCTACTCCTACCTGGGGGCTGGCAATCCTATTCCCAAGGCTAGAACTATGGCGCCTGAGCAACCAATAGCTGCATTCCATTTAATTAGTGTCATGATTTACACCTGTTAGAACTGAGAGGGCTAAACTGGAGACCGCCCTACCAGTTCATCTTAGTTAGACCCCCTCCTAGGTCATATGCTTAGTAATGGGGTCACCTCATCAATTGACATCACCAACTAGAGATCTGATTGGTCTATATGCCCCAGACCACATTAGATCTTTGGTCATAAAAGTTAGCCTTTCAATCTGTTTGTTAGCTTGTAGTCAAATGGCTATCTTGCTCACTGGGTTTTGGATGCGATGCTTATGGTTCCCTAAAACCATCTTAGATGATTGTTGCTATGGGTCAGATATCCTGCCTGCCCAATACTAACACTGGCCAGAGTGGACTTTGACTGCTGAACATCTTCAGCCTGGAATGGTAACATCTGATAACCTTGAACCAATGCTTTACTATGTAGTTAACCTCTTGAAATTTAGCTTTATTGTTGTGATTCCTCGCTGTTCTTGTTGTGTTTTAAGTATTCTTGCACACTTTTAATAAATTTCTTTTACTTACATTTTATGGCGTTTTGCTCTTCAGGTGACTTCAATCTAATTCCAGTTCCCAGACCTAAGTACCCACCTACCAAGTTAACTGTTTGGGGAAACTCACTCTGCAGGTGCCCTACCTTGCAGAGTTGACTTTCCTGTTTCATCCCAGAAAGGTTGGAAGCTTGCCCCTTGGCTTCTGGCTGTTGGGATAGTAAAGGGTGGTGGTGGGAGGAGCTATCAGACTGGTGTGTCTGGACTCACACTCCAGATTTTTATAAATTTGTGGCTCTCCTTGCCCTTACCAGCAGTCCCTTGGACTAGGGGTTGTTGACAGCATTGTTTTGCTTACACCCACCACTGACAATACCACTCCTAGTTCCAGATCAGACAAGCTTAACTACTGTTGTCACAGCAATGGATTTTTCATTAATGGATTTTTAAGGGGGTCGCTGGAAATTGCCTCCCTATGAATGTAATCACTTCAGATTAGTTCATTTCTGTTCAAGTCAACACTCCACTATTGACTGCAAAGGTTAATTTGTAGCTTCATCAATGAATGTTCAGAGCAATCAGTACAAATCCTTTGCACTGCAAGAACAAACATAAAGGTTGCTCAGTCAATGTATACACGGTAATTTTGTGTGTCAGACAAAAACTACAGGTTGGATCCTATGCTTTGTTCTGTTTAGGCAAGTCAAATTCCTCCCTCCAACTTCGGAGCTCCTGCAGGCCCACCCCCATGCTGTTTCTGAGGGTTTATTCTCCCCATGCTGTTTCTGAGGGTTTATTCTCCCCAAGGTTGCCACCCTCCAGGAGTTACCTAGAGATCTCCCAGTATTACTGTTGATCTTCAGATGACCAAGATAAGTTCCTGCTTTGGAGGGTAGACTCTATGGCATTATATCTAGTGGAAGTCCCACCCTCTCCAGGCTCCACTCCCAAAATCTCCAGGTATTTCCCTCTCTCCCTCTGCACACACACACCCTGACCGGAATTTTAGGGAGCACAGCAAGCTGCAGCAGGAAGAGCAGAGCGGCAAAGTTTGACTACGTGAATGTTGCTGAGGATCTCCTCATATGTATTTGAGCATTGCTGAATGTGAGATATAATTCCACACAAAGAACTAGTATATGGCCCCGGTCACATGGGCCAGATAACGGGGGGGGGGGGCTGTTTGCCCCGGAGCAAAATAAAGTGCGGTAGCCCGATCACACGGTCCCCTGAGTTTCCGTGCTTAGGCTGGCGATCAGACGGCAATGCTGCAGTGTGGCAAAGAAGCAGCGTGGTGTGATCACACAAGCATTTCAGGTTTGTGTGCATGTGCAGTTCCGCGGAGCAGCACTGCTTTCATTTTCATGTTTGTGCACATGCGCTTACAAAAAACATCTGGTTTGTGACGGGCAACGGATGCCATGGGATACTAGCGCTCCTACGATCAGGCGCCTGCCTGTGCCACGCATTTTCCGAATACTAGTGCACTTTCCTTGGTACTTTTTAACTTCGCATCTTCAGCGGGATGCCACAGGTTGGCCACAGCTGTGCTTGCTTCCCAGATGTTGCGGTGTGATCATGCCCCGAAAATCCGCCCGACATTCGTGCCTTTTGCGCAGCAAAATCTCCGTGTGACCGGGGCCTATGTGCACTTTCTTGTGATTTGCTTCCATTGTACTGCCTATGCATTATAGCATGTTTCAGATATTCACAGCTGTTTCTCAGCCAGGGAAATCCACAGAGTGGCTAACATTTCAAAGCACAGGAATAGTAAGTTGAACCAACACAAATTAAAACAAAATTAAATAGCAACCCACAGCCAAAGATGAGCGGTGACTCAAGGAAAAAAAATAACTTTCTTGGCAAAGGCTGAGAGGGCTGGAGCAGAGCAGGCCCCTGGGGAAGGAATCCCCTAATACTGATGCTGCCATCAAGAATGCCCTCCCACTGCCAACCTCTGGCAGCAGGGAAACATGAACTGTACTTCTGGCGATGATACAGCTGTGCAGTCCCCAATGCACCCTGGCTCCAGACCTTTCAGGCCTTTAAAGGTTTTTAAAAGCCAGTGTTTTGAATTGGACCTAGAAATAAATTTATAACCAATACAGCTAATTCAAGGTTGAATTATATGATCGTATCAATTTTATGTCAGGAATTTGGTCCTATTCTAATTGCAGGAGCACTGAGACTTAAACAGTCTTCCAGCTCCATTGCCAAGGGATAGTGGAAGGATGAAAAATACAGTGGAATGCAAGTGAGGTAGGCTTGCCAGCCTCCAGGGGGGGCCTGGAGATCTCCTGCTTTTACAACTGATCCCCAGCCGACAGAGATCAGCTCCCCTGGAGAAAATGGCTGATTTGAAGGGTGGACTCTATGGCATTGTACCATGCTGAGGCCCCACCCACCTCCAAACCCTGCTCTTTCCCGGATCTACCCCCAAAGTCTCCAGGTATTTTCCAACCCAGACCTGGCAACCCTAAAGTGAGGCCTTGTCAAAGGCTAGGTTGGTGGCTAGCAGAGACAGGCTATTCTGTGATGATTGTTAGGTTTACCAGATCTCAAAAGGATAGAAATGTCATTATAGATGATAACTGTGAACATATGAAGTTGCCTTATGCCAGCTCGGATTATTGGCCCATCTAGCTCAGCACTGTCTATTCTGACTGGCAATGGCCACTTGGGGTCTCAGGCAGAGAAAGGACTTTCTCAACACCTGTTTACCAAAACTTCTCATGGGGTTTATTGCATCAGCAAATAAGCTATGGCAACAACACAATTATTCCGTCAAAATAAAAGAACACCTGTTATCTGAGATCTTTTCATTGGAGATGCCAAGGACTGAACTTCGAAGCTTCAGAATGCAAAGTATTCCACTGGGCCATAGCACTTCTCTCTGCATTGTAACTTTTATCTATGGATTTCCTTAATTTTGAAGCATACAAGCAAAACATATTTCTTTTTAAAAAAAAACACATCTTTGAGTATAGAACATTGTGCCTCTTTGGCATTGCATTCTCCTTCAACAAAATATTCTTTTTAAAAAAGAAAGAATTTTATTAGTTTTTCAAAAGTGAAAGAAAAAGAAGACAACAACTACAAACATCATTGGACTGGCTTTGGTAGGGATTAGATGAATATTTTGTTGAAGGACGTATCTAGAGTCAATTTGTGTCCTTCAACAAAATATTCATCTAATTCCTACCAAAGCCAGTGCAATCAAAGTCCGATGTTTTTGAGGCTATGCCATGACACCTTTAAGACCAACAAAGTTTTATTCAAGGTATACGCTTTCAGATACATTTCAGAATAGGTTTGTTTTCCCTAAGAAGAGTCTCATTCAGATCACAAAAGAACGTTCCACGGAGGATCTGAATTACTACTAGTACCAAATGTAGCAATACTGTTTTAGAGGGAAGGAAGGAACATTTGGAGATAAAATGTTCAGAATTTACTATAACTGCCAAGAGGATAGATGTCCCGTTGTAGTTCCCATATTTATTTTTATCTATTGTTTTCAATTGATCTTTTTCTCTGTCTGCTATAAGTTTTACTGCCTGAGCATGGCTGTGTAAATCTGCAGATTTAAAGGTTATCCGTCCCCCCAAATGGTAAATACCTTCATTATTATGTGTCTATATTGTTGTTCAGTCGCACAGTCGAGTCCGACTCTTCGCGACCCCATGGACCAGATCACGCCAGGCTATGTGTCTATATAAAGACATATAAAAATGAAGATAATTCCTTCTGAAATCACTCATACTAATGAGCTAAAACAACATCAGAGTGCCAGTCCATGAAAATGCTCTGTGATGCTGCACTGGAAAGAAAGACAGTGAAATGAAATAACTGCCTTTTAAAGGTTTCATTTCAGCTGGTCAAATATTCCTTCAGTTAACCACTTTTTAGAAAGAAAGTAGAAGCATCATCCAAAAGCCTTCAAATAGACCCCCCAACCAGGGTTACCAGCTCAAAATTGGGAAACTCCTGAAGATTTGGGGCTGGAGCCCGGGAAAGACAGGAACATCTGTGGGGAGCAATACCATAGAGTCCACCCTCCAAAGCATCCAGTTTCTCCAGAGGAATGGCTCTCTAGTCTGGAGATCAGCTGTAATTCCTGGGGAGGGGGTCCCACCTGGGGGCTGGCATCCCTAACCCCCCTGCACACAAATTAAGAGACGTTCTCCCTGTTCGTCACTTGCTACATAATCTACATGACACTGCATAATCTACATGACATTGCTGCATAATCTACATGACACTGAGCTTCCTAGATGCTTATTTAATTTTTATTTATGTCCTTTTTTATTTATGTCCTTCTTTTCTCCATAATCGGGGTCCAAAGTGGCTTATCACATCATTTTCTCCTCCTCTGCCTCATCATCTCAACAACAACCTGGTGAGGTAGGTTAGGCTGAGAAGTTGTGACCAACCTAGGGTCAACCAATGAGCTTCTGTGGCAAAATGGAGATTTGAACCAGGTTGTCTCAGGCCTTAGTCCAACACTCTAGCCACTAAACCAGGCCAGCTCTCATGTGTAACTGAACTGCAAAAAACAACTATGGGAAAAAGGACTAGGGCCACAGTGCTGGGGCAGAGGGCATTTAACTTTTGCTCCAGATCTTTTCCTCTATCAAAAATCCCCCCTGCGCAGGCTGTTTTAAATCCTGACATCGTTTAAAGCCAGGAAGGGATTTCTGTTGGAGCAACTACACAGGTACCCTTCCGAGGGTAAAGAAAGCCAGTCTTGTGTAGTGGTTAAGAGTGGTGGACTCTAATCTGGAGAACTGGGTAATATTCCCCACTCCTCCACCTGCAGCCAGCTAGGTGAACCTGGGTCAGCCACAGTTCTCTCAGATCTGTTCTCTCAAGAGCAGTTCTCTCAGCCCCACCTACACCACAGGGTATCTATTGTGGGGAGAGGAAGGAGATTGCAAGCCACTCTGAGACTCCAAGTGAAGGGCAGGGTATGAATCCAACTCTCCTCCTCCTCCTCCTCCTCACTGGCTGCTTCACTCAAGGCAGCAAATGGTTCAACAAGAGCCAACAGTGCTGTCCTACCTTGTTTACCCAAAGCAGTACCCCAGCCCTATAGGTTTGGAACTAGGTTGTCTCCATTTTCCTTTCTGACAGTATTTACTTTCTGAATTCAACCTCTAGTTCAAAACCCATATTGTTTTGTTCCCTGTGCCTCCTTTCTTATCCCCCCTCCCCCCACACACACACTGGTCCTGTGTCTTGGTTCTGATTCAGCTGTATGGTTGTAGCAGGTCTCTTAGTTTTAATCACCACCACCCAGTGCCTGTAATGAAAGGTGCTTTTTTAAATAAAGGACAATGATTATGAACAACATATGCTATGCAGTGTGTTTTCCAAAGGTTTTCCTTAAGCACATTCCCATTGAGCAACATAGCCTCTTTATTGTGTGGTGAGTACTGGCAAATCATGAACCTATTTCAAGGCAAAGATTAGGTCTGAAAATATGAACTCTGTTTCTTTGCTCATATTCCCACCAATACCAGTCATCATTACAATGAAGATCATTTTGCTGTTGTGTTTTTCCTCTCTTCTCTAAAAAGGTGATGTCGCTGCTAATGCCTCATACATGTGCTAATGAAACAATCTGAGGATCATACAGAACCCTGAGGTTGCAACCCAGGGAGACTTGGCAGAAATCATCATATTCAGTGATTACGAAGCTGTTGATGTACCATGAAATGTTATCCTAGCCAATGATTTCTCAACAAATGAGAGCAATTTGCCAAAAATAGTCTTAATCACAGCAAGTAGGAAAAGTTTCTAGCTATCTTGCTAGCTTCCTTTTATCTCATCTTCAGAATACTTATGTATGCACATTCAAAAATAGTATTTCTGTACCAGGGTTTTAGTATGCAGAGCAGAATTGTATCACAGGGTTGTTAATGAAAAAAATACAACATTGTATGCAAAACGTTTTTGTACAATAGACGTTAACTTCTGATTTTATTTAATGATTGCATTTCTCATCCAGATAGAGGATAGTATCTGGCCCTGTGAAACACAAAACATCACCATTATTGGAACAATGTTTAAAGGATTCCAGAAATAAAGACTGGAACAGTCAAACCCCAATGTTTGGCCAGTGATAAACACTGTTATTCTACCATGAACTAATTACAATCCTTTGTTCCACCTACAAACTGGTCTGCCCTTCCTCAGTTCAGGCAAGGGCATTTTTAGTTATAGAAGTGACATAAGTGTTGGGCAAAGGCTAGCGTGGATACTTTTCTAGGAGGCTGGATAAAGTTCTAAGATGATGTGTTGTGCATTTTAGGCAGGCTTTTTCTCTATGTTGCTGGGATTATTTGTATAGGTTTTATTTTTTTTAAGCAACCTGATATTTGCATATATATATATATGCTACTTTGAGCCCCAGAGAAAAGCAGGATATAAATATTTTCCACCTGTTGTGGTTTACAGTGCTTAGTTAGACACAGCAAATCCATAGAACTTTACACTGTTAAACTCCTGGTGAAATTTTATTTCAGTATTATTCTCTGCCGGACAAAGACTCCACCCTCTGCCTGTTCTTCAGTTTGTTTTTTGTCTAGAACAGCCTAGCAAACTTCCTGCATCTTGTAGCTGTTGGCCATTCTTGGCAATGTTCACACTCCCCGGACAACTACAGTAGAGAATGGCAGAAGTGGAGAAGGTCAAAAAGCCAGAAAAAATGCTGCTGTGGTTAATTACTGCAGCCTGCTATATACTCCATAGAAAACACTGTAAGTAAAAGGCTGGTTCTGGTACTTCCTGCAAGTGGAAAAAACTAGGAAGGTGTTAAGTCCTAGAATCTGGAAAATGTCACCCATTATATAGAGGCAAGCACTGTTTTATTTTCTGTTAAGGAAAGGCTAGTATTATTAGGCTAGTTAATGGAATGTCAGAATTACACTGTCATTCAACAGTAGGGTTGGCAGGCATACACTGGCAACCAGTGGTAGATGGAGAGGTGGGGACTTACAGTTTTAGGGGTTTGATTGGCACACCTGGTGCAATGGCCTTGTTTCCAGCATGACTTGGAAGTGATATCATCACACCAGGGGTGAAACACTAGGACTGATTTCACACTAGCCTTTGTCCCGGGCTCGTTCCTCCTTTCCCTCCACTTCTTCTGGTCAATTTCACACCACTTGTCCTGCGACCGCCTTTTGACCCGCAGCTTCCTCCATTTTGCTCCAACTCAGCTCGATCCTTGATTTGCCAGAAGTTTCCTGTTGCCGAGCGGAGAAAAAGTGGGAGGGAAAAGGGGAGGGATTAAGACAGGGGAGTGGGAGGAGGGAGGATGCAGGAAGCCACAGGAAACCTCACAAAGAAATAAAACTCTGGGAGCAGATTGAAAACAGCCATGTGCCAAGAACTCTAATGCGAAATCAGTTTAAACGGTCTGGGGCAAACTGCCCCGCCGGTAAACAGGGGTAAGTAACATGTGAGAAATTGGCCTAGCATTCACCCAAAACTACATGGTTTAAACACAGCTATTTAATTGAATACCAGAGCATACCCAACGTAATAATGTCACTTGCAAGTCATACTGGAAGCAACGTCATTGTGCCAGGGACACCAACTGAACCCCCTTATTTTATCTGGGAATATCTACCCTCCGTCCAGCTGAACAGTGGTGAGTAATGCAACCAGGACGGGGAGAGAGGCATCCTGCTGCCAGCAGGAAGCTGGCTACCCTCTCAGTGTTTAGAGAAAGGTGAGATGGTTTCTAATTAAATAAAATCTTAAGTTGTTGTGCAGAGATCAGAAAGTCTTTTTGACTAATTGTCTACAAACAGTAGCCCTCTACACAACACTAGGCACACTAAAGTCAATGTGTTTAATGAGGGAATGGGCATGGCCACACTCATCTATGCATGATCAATGGCTCATGAGCGTTGACCCTACATACATAGGAATTGTATATATATAGACCCCCACTCTCTGTTACTGGCAATGCTTTTTTTTAATGTTTCTGCACATACACTTTATACTCACGTTCAAGGAAAGGGACCAACTGAAGATGGTAAAAGGCCGACTTGGCAGTGGCTGCCACCTGGGCCTCCATCATTAGAGAGGAGTCCAGGAGCACACCCAAACTCCTAACTTCCGATGCTGGCACCAAAGGCGCCCCATTGAAGGTTGGGAGAGGGAGCCCCAACCCCGAACCGATACGACTCAGACCCAGGACCTCCGTCTTCGCCAGGTTTAGTTTCAGTGGACTCAGTCTGAGCCAGCCAGCCATGGCCTGTAACGCCCGATGAAGGTCGCCCGGGGTGGAGTCCGACCGGCCGCCCAACATCAGATAGAGCTGGGTGTCATCTGCATATTGATGACACCCAAGCCCACAACTCTGGGCAATCTGGGCAAGGGGGCGCATGTAGATGTTAAACAACATTGGGGATAACACCGCCACCTGAGGCACCCCACATTCAAGGGGCCACCTCTGGGACCGCTGGTCCCCTATCGCCACCCTTTGTCCCCGACCTTGGAGAAAAGAGGCAAACCATTGTAGGGCAAGCCCCTGAATCCCCACGTCAGCGAGGCGGTGGGCTAGCAACTGGTGGTCGACCATGTCGAACGCAGCTGACAGATCTAACAACAACAGTGCCGCCAAACCGCCACGATCCAGATGCCTATGGAGGTCATCAGTCAGAGCAACCAGTACTGTCTCTGTCCCATGACCAGGGCGAAAGCCGGATTGGAAGGGATCGAGGACAGAAGCATCATCCAGAAAGCCCTGTAGCTGTATCACCACCGCCCTCTCAATACGTTTGCCCAAATTCGGCAAATTGGACACCGGATTTTCCCAAATAGGGCAAAATCATGTGATATGAACTTCTAGAACCTATTCTGAACAAGAAAACTGATTTGAGCATTCTTGGTTTTTGTTGTTGTTGTTTTAATAATAATCTTTCCATTTATTGATCGCTCAATCCTTGCAGAGCTGCCAGCTCTGAGCGATTTACAGTTACTCATGAATTCACACGGGACTAACAATGATAGGAGTAAGGGAGGACAACATCTATCTTTTTAATTCACACACATTTTCGCAGTCGACGGGGAGTTTGGTCAGCTGTAAGCTTCAGACGTGTTCCGGCAGCATTCTCACTCAGCGTTGCTTGATGTCGTCAGCATTTTTCTCAGTCGCAGTGCAGCACTGCCACCGTCTGGCCAGAATGGCCCATTACAGGCTACTTTTTTGGTGCTGCGTAGATCTCTCTCGGCTTTTTTGATCTTATGTGCAGACCTTCCGCTCGTCAGCTAACACCACCCCCACCAGGGGTTTAGTGTGCCCATTCTCTCTAAGGAGTGGTACCCATTTTATCTACTCGCCGAAGCTTTCGAACCGCTGGGTGGATGGCGAGCTGGGGACAAGGCTGGTTGTTCACACCAGCACGGGGCTAGAACTGACAGCAGTCCTGTTCAGCTCAGATGTTTAACCAGAGGATTTTGGGTTTTTTTTTAAAGAAACCAAAGTTCTATCAAGCTATCAAAATTACCCGTTGCAGACTGACAATTTTTAGTACTTGTGTGGGAGTGATGTAAATCATATCCACCAATACAAAACTTGGATGTTTCATTATATTTAAAAAGCATCAGTAGTACTGCAAAGACAACTGTGACTGGCATTGCATTGTGTTGATCCTGACTGATGGAGCTTTATTATAAAACTGAACTATTTTCAGAAGCATCTATGGAAACACAAGGCCAAATAAGAACAAATCCCCAATAATGGCAAGTATAAAGTATGCTCACACAAAAAAAATCAATATATAGAGTTGGCCTACGCGCATTCTCCTCAGATCTCCCAGAACAGAGAATTCAAGTAATTAAAAGTCATCTTGATGGTAAAGAATGAAATGTCTCAAAGATAGGCTCCCCTTTACAGCCCATTCAGGAGCCTTTCCTTAATCAGACTTCAAATGCATTGCTCGGCGGTATGCATTTACCAGAAGCCTGCACAGGAGGGACTGGCTGGCCAGTTCAAATCAATAATGTGAACTTCAGCCCTCCCCACAGCTGCTTCTGGTGAAGAAGAAATGGCAGCTTCAGAATGTAGACTCTGCGGCATCATATCCATGCTGAGCTTTCCCACCCCCACCCAAATACCACCCTTCCCAGGCACTGTCCTCAAATCTTCTGGAATTCCCCAAGCCGGGGTGAGCCATTGTATTTACAGATCTCTAAACCTCCACGCCATTGCCACCTCCTGTTACAAGGTCTCACTTCCTAAAGTTATGGGTTTTCTCCCCAGGATCTATCTTTCTTTAACTCCATATATATCCGCTACCCACTTTACCCATATATATCAGGTCCCACTTTATTTATTTAGGTTATTTACAGTCCACCTTTCTCACTGGGACTCAAGGCAGATCACATAGAATAATATATCAACACAGTCAACAGACCAGAGGGCATTCAATGAAATTGCTGAGCAGTCGGGTTAGAATGGATACAAGGCAGTACTTCTTCACCCAAAGAGTGAATAACATGTGGAATCCACTGCCACAGGAGGTGGTGGCAGCTACAAACTTGGACGGCTTCAAGATAAGCATATGGAGCAGAGGTCCATCAGTGGCTCTTAGCCACAAGGTATAGATAGGAACTCTCAGTCTGGGGCAAGTGATGCTCTGTATTCTTGGTGCTTGTGGGGGGGGGTAGGCAACAGTGGGAGGGCTTCTAGTGTCCTGGCCCCACCTCCTTGATGGCACCTGGTATTTTTGGCCACTGTGTGACAGAGTGTTAGACTGGATGGGCCATTGGCCTGATCCAACATTGGCTTTTCTTATGTTCTCTTATGTTCTTAAGCACAGCAGAAGTATTAACATGACACGTTAAACAAAAGCAAAAATGACATACCTGATAAAGGAAACTTTGACTCTCAAAAGCTTATACTCCAAAAAGCCTTGTTGGTCTCTAAGGTGCTACTGGCCTCAAATCTAGCAGTTGTGCTGAAGACCAACACAGCTACCCTCTGGAACTAGGGTTGCCAACCTCCCGGTAGCACCTGGAGATCTCCCACTATTACAGTTGATTTCCAGATGATCAAAATCAGTTCCCCTGGAGAAAATGACTGCTTTGGAGGGTGGACGCTATGACACTCCCCCTTTGGTCTCTCCCCCCCCCCCCCAAAAAAACCCACCCTCCCCAAGCTCCACCCCCAAAATCTCCAGGCATTTTCCCAACCCAGATCTGGCAACCCTATCTGGAACCTATTTACAGCAACAGATAGTACAAACTGTCTCTTGTCTCCCTCTTTTCACGGTTTTCTTTCTTCTCCACCCAAGCTGACCTTAAGCACTCTGAGGATTCTTCTGAGCCTCCTTTCTCATGATCCCCAACTCACCTCAGTTCCTTTGCTTTCCTGCCTTTTTCTCCAAGTTGACTTCTATTTCAGTTTGCCTTTACTCAGGCCCCTCTTCTGCAGTCCGCTCTGTATTTCAGGGGGTCACCAACCTTTTCTTTAATGAGAATGCTTCTGAGAAGTGAAATATTTCCTCTCTCTCTCTCTCTCTCTCTCTCTCTCTCTCTCTCTCACCCCCCCCTCTCTCTCTCTCTCTCTCTCTCTCACACACACACACACACACACACACACACAAACACATTTTGTTCTATCCTAGAAATAGAATATGGACTAGGTAGGAAGAGCTCCAGAATGAAACTATCTGCTAAGTTATGCAGAGAAAAACCCCATGAAATACCTAAATGCTTTTTAAAAAAGAAACCAGAGTAAATCTTTTTTGTATTCTTTTCCTGGCTCTTCGAGGGGTTGCCTGAGTAGCACACTGCCAGTTGCTCACAAGTTACCTGTTGGAGACTTCAGGTCTATGATACTCTTTCAGCCTCTTTGCGATCCCTTCTCCCTAGCTTTCCTGCAGTTTCTTCCTAAAACTCAACCTGCCCTTCAAGAGTTACTCATTCCTGCCCTAGGGACTGTGTATGTTTTTAGTCCCAGCCAAACTAAAAGCTTTCCTTTCATTAACAGATTTTGGACTACAAACATACTTTCAGCTTTCTTCCCCGAGCACTTGGAACATTTGTAAACATTCGTCTTTCCTTATGCCCAGTCACTGTCACTAGTTTCGCAGCCACAACAGCAATGCACTATAGATCATGATGACTTTTCAAAATTTATAGTGAAAAACTTATGTAAAATTCCATTTTCCTCCAAGGAAAATAAATTCTGTCCTGGATCTGTTTCTCATTCTCCAAATGTAGGAAACCAGAAATTTTCTAAACCACACCTTGAGACCTTATTGAACAAAAGCCATGCAAAATAGGCTGGAAGGAAAAATGCAACTGCTGCTATGTTGTCACATAATTATTTTACATGCGTTAATGTTGTTTAGGAAATAAAAGGATAGAAATTCAATTGAACTGATGTATTGGCATGTTTAATTGTGTGTGTGTGTGTGTGTGTGTGAAAGCAATTCCTGTGATACAGTTGTTAACGGCAAAGTATTTGTATTAAATTCTGATAATACAAATCTAATGTATTTGAGACATACGTACAGCTTTTAAAACGATATATTTAATTTCTTCCTGCTTGCTTGGAGCAGGAGAAATGTTAGCTTTCTTTAATAGATTATTTACAAGGCCATTTGTCTGCTTCTTGACAGCTCACAGAAGAATAAGATCACATAATAAACATCAAACAGTGGCCTGGATCTCAAAGTAAAGGCATTTCCATTAGCAGAAAGGGGACTACTTTTCCTCCCTGCTCCCAAGGCAGTCTGAAATGTTGCTTGCAGACAGGAGATTCCCAGAAAGGGGCAGATTTGGATGGCTGCAGCAGGAGGAGAGAATCAGCAATACTCCTCCCTCCCACTCGTGGAAATTTACCAGAGGAACCAAGATAATATAAAATGCACTACAGATTTAAGCTCCATTCTGCAAACCAAAGCAAAATTCCATAAGCAGTAATAAATACATCAGTAAAACAAAATTAAAGATACATATCAAGAGACAGGAACTGTCATGGCCAACAGTGTATAAAAACAAGAAGAAGAAGAAAAGATTGGATTTATACCCCGCCCTTCACTACCCAAAGGTGTCTCAGAGCGGCTTACAAACTCCTTTCCCTTCCTCTCCCCACAACAGACACCCGGTGAGGTGGGTGGGGCTGAGAGACCTCTGACAGAAACTGCTCTTTTTCAAGAACAGCTCTTATCAGAACTAAGGCTTGCCCAAGGTCATCCAGCCAGGTGAAAGTGGAGGAGTGGGGAATCAAACCCGGTTCTCCCAGATCAGAGTCTTAACCACTACCCCAAACTGGCTACACCAAGCTGGCTCATTTTGACAAAATGTCAAAAGACCAAAACTAAAACCCGTTGTTGAAACAGGATGACAGTAAACACATCATTGATTCTAATATTTAATAAACTTGATTTCAAACACATTTCTTTTTGAATTAATTTATTGAACTGTAATTTAAATAAATAATTTGAATGTGTTACACATAGCAATCAAGATAGCACTCTGGTATCTCAGAAATATTATGCAGTCTTCCTGGGAAAAGACCCTTATGTGCCCTGTCACTAACATGCCTACTCACAACTGAGCAAATACATTTTGTTATATCTACTCTCAAGAGAATAAATAGATGGAGGAAGGGGAGAATAAAGACAAGAAAGTGTGTGGGGGGGGAGAGAGATTTCAAACAAGTCCAGAGTGCGCATTTCTTTTAAAACCAAGTATTTCCCCTAGAATAGGGATCAGAGTGTGTAATATATTTATATGGAGATAATTTTTTAAGCTGCGCCTGATCACCGCACCACAAGTGTACTTCCCCTGTGGACCAGCACCATCACATCACAAGTCTCCACGCCTTCTTCAGTGGGAACACTGTGCAGAGGTGAGAAATGGTCATCTGCCATCTCTGTGCTCACCAATTTGGTCAGAGGCACCCTTGGGCCAGCCACAACAAGAAGAGCCTTGCAGGAGCTCAATGCAGCTGGGAATGCCAAAGCATGCTGCCACAGCACAGGGGTCACAGGAGATGGTGACAGAAAAGCCTCCAGAAGAGGTGGTGAGAGCAAAGACAGCCCCACAATAGCCAGGCACATCGGAGGCTACCCAGTCAAGAGAGCAGCACAGCAACGTGCCAAGGCCTCAGGTAAACCAGCCATGGTTCCCACCTGCTCAAAAGAAAGAATCCTACGAAGTCTGGAGACTTATTGTCTTGCCCCGCTTAGCTGATTTGACATCTCAAGGGAGGATACGCAACAAAGCGTTCTTCGACTCTCATCTAGATGCACAACTTCCCTGGCACTGTTACCTACAGTTAAGAGATTTAATAGAAACATTAGCCTCTCAAGGAGTATTTACTGAACCAAAATCAGCCTTTGAACAGATCTTATTATTACACGCGGGATGGTATCAAAGGGCTGACAGCTAAGTTATACAAGTACCAAACTAGGTACCGAAGATAACTCCCCTCTAAAGCATCAACTTAGTTGGCAAGCAGATCTACACATGAATTTGTCAGATTTGCACTGGCAAAAGGTATGGAACTCACCTGCAAATTCTTTAAAAAGCTTTTGCATCAAACTTCAATTCTTCAAAACAATCTCCCGCTGGTATTACACCCCGGAACGTCTGAATAAAATGACATCTTCTCATAGTCCCCAATGCTGGAAAAACTGTGGTCACATAGGTTCTTACTATCATTGTTGGTGGGAGTGTCCTAAGGTATTCCCCTTTTGGTGCAAAGTCATTTGACAAATCAATTAGATTACTCTGCTGAACTTACCCATCACTCCAGACTTGGTGCTTCTTAATATTTTGGATTTGACGGTTGGAACAGTAACTCTTAAAGAACTCACCTTGGTTTTATTGGCTACGGCAAGAACAACAATAGCTTCGCTCTGGAAATTGACCACTTCCCCGACTATCCAGATCTGGGATGATAAGATATGGGACCAGTTTATTCTAGCTAAAATCACAAATGTCATTCAATTAGCGAACAGAGGTTCATCCTCTGTGGCGTCCCGGTTCGAGTCCATTTGGTTTCGGTTACTTCAGTATACGGCAAACAAGAACATACTTCCAACAAACACTTCTTATCTTTCTTGGTTACGCTTCTGACATAAAATTGGATCATTGAGCTGCTTAGGTCTGTAATGAACAGAGCTAAATATAATCTGAATTAACTTGCTTGTGGCAGGGTTTGTGGGGTTTACTAAATATACTGGAGAGCTGAAAGGTTGGATGTATTAATGCAAATTTGTGTGTTATCTGAAGTTTGGGTGTATCTTATTTACTGCCTGGTTCAATGGTTGTTTACATTGTTATTTGTATTTGTTCAAGTCTTTCAATAAAAAAATTGAAAAAGAAAGAAAGAAGGGGGGGAAAGGTAGGCCCAAAGGATCCCTAGGGCATGGTGACAGCAGAGGAGGGAAAGTGGGACTCGGTCCAATATGGAGAAGTCCCAAACAGGGAAGGTGGCCAGATCTAGGGGAGAGCACTTGGTGGGGTGGAAAAGGGGAAAGACAGTCCCAGCCTCACTAAACCCTAGCAGACTGGAAGCAAGCTCCTTTAGAGGAGGCCAGGGGTATGGGACAAGGGATACCCAGACTCAGGGGGAAGCCCTGTTGGCCCTGTCTCCTGACAGTCTACACAGCTTAGCCCCTGGACTGGGGGGAGAAGGAGAAGCCAGGGATGGGTCCAGTAAGGGCCATGGAGGGACAGGTTCAACTGCAAAAAGGAGAGGACACAAGCAGGCCTGAGAGAGGGAGCTGGGAGGAATCAAGCCTTCCTCATCTAGGCCTCTCTGAAACCTTTCTAAGGCCCTACCAGGAAAACAGGGAGCCCTGGGGGTGCTCCAGCTCCAGCCTCCATCCCTGCTAGGGTTGCCAGGTCTGGGTTAGAAAATACCTGGAGACATTGGGGGTGGATCCAGGAGAGGGCAGGGTTTGGGGAGGGGAGGGGCCTCAGCATGGTACAATGCCATAGAGTCTGCCTTTCAGATCAGCCATTTTCTCCAGGGGAGCTGATCTCTGTCAGCTGGAGATCAGTTGTAAAAGCAGGCGATCCCCAGGCCCCACCTGGAGGCTGGCAACCCTAACCCCTGCCCAGAGGAACTGGACACAAACATAACAGGATAGATCTACAATATGTATGCCCTTGAAGGGGGAAGGGATGGAAAAGAAATAATACACTTTTAAGGTTCCCAATGATCAAATAAAATAATGGTTTTGCAGCAATTTAGGAAAACTGTGAATTGTTTAGCCAGGAGCCCTCTGCTCAGAATCAAGGCAACCCTGCGGGACACTGAGGGCAGAACGGTTCCATCCACCATTTCCTAAGAGGGAATGAAGAATGCTCCTTGTTTGGGACTGCGTTTGGATTCCAAGTCCTCCTCCCCCCCCCCCCCCAATCTGCTTCCTCTCAGTCTGCTGTGCCCAGCTGTCCTGCCAGGATGCCCAGCAGGCTTGTTCTCCTCCATGGCAGCTGGGAGCTACTTTCCATCCAGCCTCCAGCTGAGTTGTGCTCTGCCATAACCCAGCCTTCTGCTTGCTTCAGATTCCTCAGCTGGTAGGCAACTGCCAAGGTTCCCGATGGCTGTGATTTTCTGACTGACAGCTCTGCACAGAGAGACAGTTCATTGGAATGCATCAATAACTCCTCATCATGTACCGTAGAGGCTGTGACAAAAGTTCTGCATGTGTCTGCAGGCTCATTCGTGCCACGGTTTGAGCCTGCCAACGAGCTGACTGTGTGACGACAACGTGCGGATCAGAGCTCCCGTTAGTAACATGGCAGCTTGTCAAGCAGTTACTTACAAAGGACTGGGATATGCCAATCCAGGCTCTTTTCAGCATAGAATGGGTGGTGGCAGCAATTACCCGACATGTTCAGCATCGGAAGTGGAGAATACTGATGTGGTAGAATAGATTGCACCACACTGCAAGGAGAGGGGATAGGAGCTTTCTCCTTGCTTTGTGAGTATTCTGTTTGTATGAAAGGGTTTTGGTGGTGTTTTTTTTTTGTATGAGTAGAGTGATGGACTAGGATCAGGAGGACATGGGCTTGAATCCCCACCCTGCCATGGAAGTTCGTTGGGTGACTATGGGCCAGTCACTTTCTCAGCCTAACCTCCTTTACAGGATTGGTGTCATCAGGATGAAACAATGGAGGGGAGAATGGTGATGCAAGTTGTTTTGGATCCCCACTGCAGAGAAAACTGGTGTATAAATATCCAAATATATAAGAGCAAAGGAACATTTAATGCTGAAATCTACTACCTGCTACCCAAAGTGGTGTTCATTTTATCAGCTCATCATTCTACCACCTCATTCTACCATATTTGTGAACCAGGCAGTGAAGATTTTCAAACAGTTGCCTGCAATTTGTTAGAACCAAATTCTCAGTATATAATGGGTGACAGCCAATGTTCCCTCTAAGCTGTGAAGCCTTGTGAGCAAAAATTCTACTTTGTGAGCTGCTGGCATTAAAGTTGTGAGTGAGCGACTTGGCTACTGCATAAATTTGTTTGATCTGAAGCCATCCTTCCTGAGCGAAGACAAAAAGGTGTGAGCTGGAGGTTAAAAATCTGTGAGCTAGCTCACACTAACTCAGCTTAGAGGGAACACTGGTGACAGCCCCCTGCCTTGTTCAGCCCCTGGCAGATGAAAAGTGACACAAGTAGACCAAGTTCAACCTGCCCTGAACACAGGGTCAGATAGTTGTGTGATTCAGCCTTTTAAAGCAGAGGGGGGATATTAATGACAGCCCAAGCAAAGCTGGCCATTGGCTTAAACGTTTCTTTTATTTAGATTGCCTAGTAAGGCACATGGTATGGCAAACTGTTCACTTGTTAACTTGATTTCCTGCTAAATGATATTTCTTCACAAACAATGTGAACGTGTACCAGCACTGTTGGTATTCCTTTGTGCTGCATGACAAATTCCTTACATTTGCGGTGTCTGCTCATGCTCCACACAATCTGGCTTTTCATAGCAGCTCTACAGCACGAAGAACAGATGGTGTGGTATCATAATCACTTGCACATCACCTATGTTTCATCTCAAAAGCCATTTCACAAACATGCATTTCCCCAAATGCATTCTGCTATGAAGGAGCCAGAGAATGATAAATGAACGAATCCTTTCAAGATGAACTAATGGTTGGCAAGTCTCAATATCCCTCCTTAAAAATTGAAGTTGTTCACACTGTCAAGCAAATGCAGTATCCAGTATCCAAGATACCCACAATCTGAGTTTAGGATAAAGATGCCAAACGTACAGATCAGCATTGATGGATTACCTACTTATCTAACTAACTGCATTATACACTTTGCACAATCAGGAATGAATTGAAATGACAGAAGATGATGCTAGGGCAGGAGGTGGTGGATGTGTAAAGCATAGATTACAACATGCTACACAGAAGCCAGCAATGCATCAAGGTGAGGCACAAACAAATTTAAGTCTGGACAATGTACTCCATTTTAGTATGTGCCCCACTTAATGGGGACTTGGGATTCATAACTCACTTCTACTAGCTAATAACTCATTCCTGACTCCTAACTCCCACATTTTGACTCATTGCTAACTAGGTGCTAGTATCTTGCATATCCCACCCTTTACAGAAGTCAATTAGATCAACTATACCTTCCTATTATATCTGCTTATTTCACTTAATTGTGCTATAGATTTTATATTTTGCTTTTCTAACAGCAGTTGGGAGTGTGTCACACCCATGCAGAGTGAACTGATCACTCTTTGGACTGGATCTTGTTTTGAACTGGTCTCACTTTGTACCTCTCCCCCTTCTTTCATGTATAAAAATTGGAACTGATAGATTTATACTACAGTATGGCCCAGGTCAGCCCAATCTCATTAGATTTTGGAAGCTAAACAGGGTCAGCCCTGGTTAGTTACTTGCATGAGAAACTTCCAAGAAAGTTTGGGCTTGCTATGTAGAGGCAGGCTGTCACTTTCAAAAGCAAGCCTGGTGTTTACCAAACACGAGCCTCGGAATGCACGCATAATTATAACCCTAGCTGAAAAGTAAGCACAAGTTAGCAGAACAGGATTCAAGACAGTAAGGTATGGCAGAAGTCTCTTTGCTGAGTAATCAGCTCAGAGAAGGGGTGGCAAGCAGAGTTGCTTCCATGCTGAGCCTTGGCTGGCATCTTTCTTTTGTCAGCCTAATCAGCTGACTCATCACTGAAGCACAGGTGTCACTTCTCACTTCTCACTGACTTGTGACTCCAGCTCCTGTAACAACTCTGCTTCAGAAACTAGTGTTGACTGCCATTGTGCAGTTAGCTGAGCACTATGATCTCTGTCCCATTTCTTTTGTCTCCTGTGAAAATGAGCAACCCTTGTCACCTGACATGTCTTTTGAAGAAGAAGAAGAGAAAAGATTGGATTTATACCCCACCCTTCACTACCCGAAGGAGTCTCAGAGCACTTTACAATCGCCTACAATCGCAACAGATACCCTGTGAGGTAGGTGGGGCTGAGAGAGCTCTTTCAAGAACTGCTGTTTCCAGAACAGCTCTGAGAGAACTGTGACTGACCCAAGGTCACACCAGCAGCTGCATGTGGAGGAGTGGGGAATCAAACCTGGTTCTTCCAGATTAGAGTCCATGCTTCTAACCACTACACCAAACTGGTTTTGCTAGCTCAGCCAGCTGTTCAGGTGGGCATTCCACCAGTGCAGAGCCTTCCATTTCCTCATCCCCGGAGGACAGTCTTCCCAAGTACTTACCGTGATTCGGCAAGGGACACAGATGTCTTCACAGGATCATTCCTGCGGGGACAACAGACGCGCTGCACCATGCCATTGCCAGGAAGTGACGCTGGGTGACGCTCTGGCAATGGGGCTCGAAACTTGATGGTACCATCGAAATTTCAGCCCCATTGCCAGAGCGTCGCCCAGCGTCACTTCCTGGCAACAGCATGCTGTGTTACAAGGAGGAATGGTCCGGCCGGGGAGCATGTTTCCCCCGCAGGATCGCAGTAAGTACTTGGGAACCCTACTGGAGGAGGAGGTTGCTGGCTGGCTCACAACACAGGCAATGGCAACAACCTCTGCTCATCTCTTTCCTTGAAAACCCTATGAGATCACCATAAATCCACACTTTCTACCACCACATCTGATGACATGAGCTCTGACTCTCAAAAGCTCACTTATATGGGAATAAATTTTGTTAGTGTTTTAAGTGCTACTGGACTCTTGTTTTATCTCTCATGTAGAAGCTGAACACACAACTATAACTCTTTTGGTTCCAAGTGTGAGTACTATATATTCACTGTTTTTAAAAAAGTTGATGCTTTCTAAAAGACATTAAGGATGGAATGCTAAGCACACTTATCTCCAGACTTTTGTTGTTGTTGTTCAGTCTCACAGTCGAGTCCGACTCTTCGCAACCCCATGGACCAGCTCCCACCAGGCCCTCCTGTCTTCCGCCGTCCTCTGAAGTTGGCTCAATTTCATGTTCGTTGCATCTATGACACTGTCTAACCATCTCATCCTTTGCCGTCCCCATCTTCTTTGACCTTCAATCTTTCCCAGCATCAGGGTCTTCTCCAGTGAGTTCTCCCTTCTCATTTGGTGGCCAAAGTATTTGAGCTTCAGTTTCATTATATGGCCTTCCAGGGAACAGTCAGGGTTGATTTCTTTTAGGACTGACTGATTTGATCTTCTTGCAGTCCAAGGGACTCTCAAGAGTCTTCTCCAGCACCATAGTTCAAAAGAATCTATTCTTCGGCGCTCGGCCTTCCTTATAGTCCAACTCTCGCAGCCATACATGACTACTGGGAATACCATTGCTTTGACCATGCGGACTTTTGTTGGCAGGGTGATGTCTCTACTTTTTATCATGCTGTTTAGGTTCGCCATTGCTTTTCTCCCAAGGAGCAGACTACTAGAGATCAATCTATCCATCGCTTTTCTCCCAAGGAGCAGACTACTAGAGATCAATTCCCCTGGAGAAAATGGCTGCTTTGGAGGGTGGACTCTATGGCATTATACCTGCCGAGGTCCTTCCTCTCCCCCAAACTCCTCTCTCTCCAGGCTCCATACCCAGATCTCTGGGAATTTTGCAACTCAGAGCTGGCAACCCTACCAGTTGAACTTACTAGGATTTACTTCCAGGTATACATGGTTAGATTGTGCTGTTGATCACTCATTAAATCACTCTGGGAAAAAATTCTTTAGGTGTCAGAGGTTAGTCAGAAATTAGGAAAGATGTTATGGCTACCACTGAAAGATGGGCACAGAGGCCTGAAATTCAGAGGCCAGAATCCATTCTGAGATGGGGCAGTGTCTAGCTTATTAAGAAAGCCCTACAGAGTGGGAACATCAGTGGAAAACAGAGAGTTTGGGTTGTGGAAAACCCTGCTGGGATTTGGTAGGGTGAGTTCACAGAAACATAGGTGATAGAGGGGATTTGCTTTCTCTTTAGAAAATACTATAGAGAAACACAAACATTGCACTTGAGGGAACTGCAAGGTGTTGGGGTTTTTTTTAATAAAGTTGTTCACTGACAAGAGTGTTCATTGCCTTTGATTGCCTACTATGCTTTTATCCTCAAACCCAGATTGGATAGTATTTTAAATAGTTTAAGAAGCTTGGGACTTGTGTTTCTGAAACCTCTAATTCAAAGAAACCTGCAAAGTTGGGGTCCTATCCACTGTGAAATCTTTAAAGCATGCTTTCATCATTGCCTATCCAGGCAGATATGCATTTGGGGGGAAAACACTGTGCTCATGGAATAGAACGGGAAGTAAATAAGCTGTGGTTTTCTTTCCAGTAGGATAACTTGGGTGGTGGTGGGCTGCTTGCTTTTGCCATTTGCTTGGCAAATGTAATGTGTACAGATACTGAGCTGGCTGAAAAGGACACTGCCTTTGTCTTTACCTTTTCCAGATTGTTCAATCTAAACATCTTGAGATACAGGAGAGGAGGAAAGTTAGAAGAGTGAGATTGCAAAGCCCTCTGCCCCTGGTACTTGTTTTGTTTGCAGATACTTATTTTAAAAACTTGCAGAGTTGATAAATTTCCTCTAAATCTCATTCTGCTAATCAGAAAGGTCTGCACGTATTCTACTCCAATCCAAGATATCTATTTAGTATTCTAAATAGTACCTATTTTAATTTAAAAGATATCAGCATTCTTGGCATTCTCAGAACTGTTTTGTATTTACAGTTGTTTCCACCATAAAACTGTGATGTATTTTATACACTCTCTCTTGAGAATAATTTCGAATGTGTAAGTATCAGTATTACTACAAACAAGGTATCGATGTCCAAGTAATGTGCTTCTAAGAATCAGACCCTTATCTCCCAACCAGAATGAATTCATTAATCTATGCAGATTTTGGAACGGTAAATCATGCTTCAGTGATCTGTCTACATAATTCTATTTATACTGTAATAAACATTTGGAGGAAGGGCCATAGATCAGTGGCAAAGTGTCTGCTTTGTATGCAGAAGGACCTACAGTCTGTCCCCAAAAGGTTGTCAGATTACCTGCCACAGCAACATCCTGCTGCCACCAGTATTCCCCTGCTCTGCCCAATCTCAGAGCGAGAGATAACAAGGAGGATGGTGTCCCATCTGGCTTGTCCACTATGTGCTAAACTTTTCCCCAATTTCTACCACATAGATTGGGAGAATTCCTAGAGCCCTGCATGATCCAGTGACATCAGAAGTGATGTCACTGTATTGCACAATGCTCCCCCTCCCTATGACCTTCCCCCAAACGTTCTTGGGATTGCCGTGCAGAGGCATATAGTTACAAAGCTATCAAGTAGTAGGTGATGTGCAAGACCTATCCCTGGGGCCCTGGAGAGCCACTGTCAGTCAGAGTTGATAGTACTGAACTTGACAGACAGATGTTCTGGCCTGGCTCAGTATAAAACAGCTTCATCTGTTCACTGGGCCTATATTCCTTCCTGAAACTCAAGGTGGTTTTTTAGAGGATTCTCAGAGATCTCCCATTCAGACGATGATCTGAGGGTGATTGTTTCGATTCAGCGAGGTTGCTGTGTCATGAGGCAGGCACCAGTATTGCTTTGGACCCTACTGCACTGCATTGGCTTTACGTTTACATCCGTTCTGCTCTTATTGAAAATGGGGGGGGGGATGCCAGGTGGATACATATCGCAGTGTGGACTTGACAGTTTTGATGCAGATCAGCGCATGTCAGTTTGCACTAAACAATTTCAGCAGATTTTCAAAGTGCTCCTAGATTGTCAGCTTGACTCACTTCACTTTGAAGGCCAGGTAGTTGAAGAAAAGGTCCTGCAGCCACTAGACTTGGGATCCCAAGTCCAGCATCCTGTTGAATCAATGCAGCAGTTTGTACCATTCACTTGTACCAGAATTTGTACCAAAGTCAATCTTTCTTTTGCTCTTTATAACACCTCCAATTCTTTGCATTCCAAAATAGAAAGGCATAGAAAAAAACACTTATTATCACCTATCACATTTACTGACAAGGTGTCTAATCTGTACCCTATTCTGTTGGAGGTTCAGCATCCAATTCACAGTTGCCAGACCAACACGGTTGTTTATAAATCTATTCCTTGAAGTTTCTTAAAACAAATTAAGGAATCCTGGCATTTACTAGAAACCTAAATTATCATCTGCCAACCCTCCCCCCATCCTTTTAGAGAAAATAACGTTTTAAGAAATAGGGGAAGTTACCATTGTGTTGGATGGAGTGCTGTTGCCAGTTGCAGAGCAACTTGAGTGTTTGGGGGTTCTCATGACCCCAGCCTTGTTGTTTGAAAAGCAGGCTGGTGCAGTGGCCAAGACTGCCTTCTCTAAGCAGCAGCTGGTTCATCAACTCTCTCCTTTCTTAGACTCACCCAGTCTGTCCACACCGATCCATGTGTTTGTAACCTTGCAATTTGCTTACTGTAAGCCTTCAATGTTTACACGGGTTGCCCTTGAAGGCAACTCGGAAATTGTGTCTGGTTTAGAATGCAGCAACTCAATTATTGTCAAGAGCTAGGCAATGGGAACATATTTTCCCCCACCTCAAAACAGCTAAACTGGCTGCCAGTTACTTTCCATGTCCAATTAAGGGTGCTGGTTATGACCTTTAAAGCCCTTCAACTCCTCTGGCCAATGTATCTGAAGGACCATTTGTTCCCACAGGTCCCTGTGAGCCAGCTATGGTCTTCTCCTGAGCCCAAACCTTTTCCACCACAGTTCCCACTTTGTGGAGTGGGCTCTCTGAGGCGGTGAAGGAAGTGCTATTGTTAGACGTTCTCAGCTGGCACTACAAAGCCAATCTGTCCAAGAACCTTCTAGTGCTGGAGTTGGTTTTCAGTGCAGATACCTTCATTGGACTCCACAGGAAAAGGATGGAGAGAAGGAGGAGGAGTTCAAGGCAGACTTCAAGGCAGAGTTCAAAGAGATTTGGGGTGGAGCCTGGGGAGGGTTTGGGAAGGGGTGGGACCTTAGCAGGGCATACTACCATAGAATCCACCCTCCGAAAGAGTCATTTTCTCCAGGGAAGTTGATATCTGTAGTCTGGAGATCTATTGTAATTCTGG
>NW_015176456.1:509848-511105 GCF_001447785.1 Gekko japonicus | reverse complement strand
GAAGTGCTCTTGGGGGTATATGTGGGGAAAGGCGGTCCCTCAGGTAAGTCAGACCCTGGCCATATAGGGCTTTAAAGGTAAGTACCAGCACTTTGAAATAGATTTGGTATGCTATTGGCAGCCAGTGCAGCGCTTTCAGCCCAGGCTGGATGTGCTCCCAGTTGGGGAGACCCATCACCAGCCTGGCTGCTGCATTCTGCACTAGCTGCAGCTTCCGGATCTGCGCCAAAGGCAGCCCAATGTAGAGAGCGTTACAGTAGTCTAACCTTGAGGTGACCGTCACGTGGATCACTGTAGCCATGTCATCGTGGCCGAGGAAGGGAACCAACTGCCGAATCAGCCAAAGATGATAAAATGCCGATCTGGTAGTGGCTGCCACCTGGGCATCCATAGTTAAGGAGGGATCCAGGAGCACTCCCAAACTCTTAACCTCTGATGCTGGCACCAACGGTGTCCCATTGAAGGTCGGGAGATGGAGCCCCAACCCCGGTCCACTCCGACACAGGCACAGGACCTCCGTCTTCGCTGGTTTTAGTTTCAGCCAACTCAGCCTGAGCCCCCCAGCCACAGCCTGTAGTGCCTGGTTCAGATCTTCTGGGTCGGAGCCCGACCGGCCGCCCAACATCAGATAGAGCTGAGTGTCATCAGCATATTGATGGCAAACCAGCCCAAACCTCCTGGCAATCTGGGCGAGGGGGCGCATATAGATGGTAAACAACATCGGGGAAAGCACTGCCCCCTGAGGCACACCACATTCAAGTGGGTGCCTCCGGGAATGCTGTTCCCCTATTGCCACCCTCTGTCCCCAACCTTGGAGAAAAGAGGCAAACCACTGAAAAGTGAGCCCCTGTATACCCACGTCAGCGAGGTGGTGGGTCAGCAACTGGTGGTTGACCGTGTCAAACGCGGCTGACAGATCTAACAACAACAGTGCCACCACACCACCTCGATCCAGATGCCTCCGAAGATCGTCAGTAAGGGCAACCAGCACTGTCTCCGTCCCGTGACCTGGGCAAAAGCCGAACTGGAATGGATCGAGGACAGAAGCATCATCCAGAAAGCTCTGAAGCTGTGTCACCACCACCCTCTCAATCCATTTGCCCAAATAGGGCAAATTGGACACCGGACGATAATTGGTCAATCCAGCCGGGTCCAGAGTTGGTTTTTTCAGGCGAGGACGGACCATCAGCTCCTTGAGTGCCTCAGGGAATTGTCCCTCCAAGAGGGACTTGTTGCTAATGTCCCTTACAGCACCTC
>NW_015176456.1:499812-508345 GCF_001447785.1 Gekko japonicus | reverse complement strand
CAGTGATACAGCAGGCTATTGGCTGGTGCGTTAGGCCTTCGGTACACTAGCCAGATCGCCAGACTCTCCACAGTCCCCAGCACGAAGCCGACACACTCCAAGCATGTGATCTCCAACGGGGGGAGCGCCCTGAAGGAGAAAGCCTCCCAAATGAACATTGCCACACCTACCCCGCCCCTTAGTCTGTGATTGATGTAGGACCGAGAACCCGGGTGGGGCAAGTTGGGAGAGAGCTACCGCCTCCCCATCCCACACCCAAGTCTCAGTCATGCACGCCAGGTCCACCTGTTGTTCCATGACGAAGTCCCAAAGGACTGTTTCTTATTATTGATGGACCTGGCGTTACACAACACTAATGACGGAGAGGGGTACTTCATCCTAGCCCCACTGCTGACCTCCTTCGGGATGGGTCGTAGGCTGGAAGGGGGCCGAGCCCTTCTTTTTCTCAACACCCTTCCCTTGACCTTCTGCCTAGAGCCACCACTAAACTTTCCCCTCCCCAAGAGCACCGGAATCTGTTGATCACCCATAGCTGCACCAGCCAGTCTCTGAGGTGGCATCAGACCACTGGTAAACAACTAATCAGACCAATTCCTCCTCTCCAAGCCGAACGCAGTATCGGCTCCTGGTGCTACAATACTAAATTGTCTACCAGCATTGATGATTATAATAGTATGTACAACAGGGCAACTTTCACAGTCAATATCTCTAACTTAGATAACATTCCTAACTTGGAAACCAATTTGACGCAATCTACAACTACAGTCTCCCTACCAATTTGATTGGGCGCCCACCTAATAAATCCAGTAGCCTTTGAAGCCTATTTATTTACTTATTTTTGTTATATCCTCTTATTTCCCCCCCACACCCTGACTCACCCCCTACGGCCAATTTACTCTAGACACTGGTAACCTCCTATTAATTAATTTGTAATTAAAATAACAAACCAATCAATTAACAAACATCATTATAGGGCTTCCAAATTCATTCATCAAATTAATCAAATAATCAACAAGTTTAATCAATAATCAACTGGGGAATAACAATTACTCAATACCAATAGGACAACACAGTCAATAACAAAGTCAAATATCCATACCCTGCCTTAGCCCCAATAATTAAATCACTCTATCCCCTCTCTGATTCAACACCTGTGCCCGTTGCCTTCTGTTGCCAGCAGGTAGCAATCCAAGCCTCTAAATCTAGTCCAGCATTCTTCCTGAAGTCCAATAGTTCGTTCTATAGATCTCCACCTTTGTTCCTTGAGCCCACTTTCTGCCAACATTATCAGCCTCCATCCACTTCTCTGTAGCTCTTTCAACCAGAGAAGCTCTTTCAGCTCTGTCCACCTCTCCGTAGCTCTTTCAGGCCAAAGGAACAAAACGCTGCAGAGACCGTGATCTCGGCCACGACGTCCCTAGCTCAGGACTGGTCCGAAAGCCTCGGGAGAAGGCAAAACCGGTCTCTCATTTCCCCGGCTACAGCCCGGCCAGCCAGCGCATTCCCCCAGACAGCACAGGAGACTATCGCCGCAGCTGTGACCGCAGTCACAAACACAGTTGTAATCGGGCCCTGTCGGAACAGCGACCGCACGGCCGACCAAGCCAAACAGGGTTCGAAGTGCCCCGCAGCTTGCTCTAGCGCTGTCGAAGGGGTTCTCACACTGTGCCGCCACCTGCATCGCTGGAGCCAAGCCGCACTGAACGAAAGAAGGTAGGCATTTGTTCTCACGCCGTGCCGCAGCTCCTCCGTGCAGTTCCAAGGGATGAGCTTTCAGTTGAGAGAAAACGGTGCTGGTACCTCAAGGGGTAATAAGGTCTATGCACCACTCTCCCCAATGGCATAGCTGATAGCTGATAGTGTACGGAGGGCTCCAGGCATTTATTTAACTGGCTAGGTTAGCTGGTAGTTGCTAAAAACAATTTAGTCACGAGAGCAGAAGCACCAGGAGCTCCCTGCCGGCTGCCATCTTGCTTAGGCTTAATACTGCCTGAAGTAACATCATAATGAAGCCATAATGAAGCCAGGAAAATGGTGCAAGTTAAACTGGATGCTGCCATTCTTATAGCTCTAACAAAAATCAATGAGCATCCTCCTGAGGGGCTTTAAAGTAAAAAAAAGAACATTATCAGGAGTTCCAATTCAGGGATTTGCCACGTAACATGTAACTTGGCCTTCAGATCCAAGTAGCCATAAGATCATAAAAGTGTGTGAATACAAGAGGGGTGAAAGAAAGCTGGTAAAAGAGTGGAACCTTTCATTTTGTACTTTGAGTAACTATCCTCCTTGAAGAGGACAGTACTGGTATGAAATTAAAGCGACTTTTAGCCCTGGAAAATACCCATCAAAATGGGAGAGGAAAAGATGAATTCTACAACATTATTATGAGTTTGGTTGTTTCACAACCTGTCTTTCCAACTTCTTTTTCCTCATGCATGTTGGCTTGTGATCATTTCTTGTTTTACATTCTTTGCGGTACAAAAAAATGTGGAAACTTTCCTGTCTTATTATTATTGTGACAGACTTTGGGGGAGTCCCTGGAGTGGGGTTTGGCACAAAGGTGCCAATGAAGATATGTTCCATAAGCAGTGAAAAAGAATTTGCCTTTTTCCCTTTCCCCCCCTAGTCATTTCATTTGCATTCACTGCAGGACTGATTAATATTAAATGAGGAGAATCTGACATCCTGGTACCACTTCAGCTGTTCTTGGAGCTCAGGTCCCATGAAGCTGCAGTATTTTCCATAGCTAATGAAAAGGGTCCTGAGTTTTGATGGAACTTTGGGACATTGTCACAATCATGCTACTTTTAACAACAAAGCTAACTATACCCTATGATATGCTGGAATAGTAATTTTAGAAATGAACTACTCTTGGTAAAGGGAGGAAATGCATAAAGAGCAGCTCTTTAAAATATGCATTTAGTAGAATAAGCTATTTATAGTTCCTGTGTGTTGCCACATGTCTTTCCCAAGGGTGCCAAAGCAAGTCTGGAGGGGGGGGGATAGTAGGTTGCCTGGCAGATAATAGGTGGCCAGATCTCAGTGGAATCCTACCTGGTGATAGTTTTGACCTTAAGTGGGCCATGACTGTACAGATCTGAAGTCAAAGTTTGCAGCTCAATGCCTGGATAAAGCTCCAGTTACCTCAGTAGGTGCCTCAACCTATTTCCCCACAACTTGGCACAGGTTTTCCTTCCCACATCACAAGGTTCTTGACTGGGAAAAGGCAATCCCATTTCTCCAGCTGACTGCCCAAAACCTTCCGTGCCCACAGAATCACTCATAAGCAAGCAATTTGGAGTTGTAGAATATCTGTCTGGAACATCCTGGGTGAGCAAGTGTCTCTATAAGAAGAAACTAGGGTCGCAGGCACTTTTGCCATGGCAGGAAGCCTCCTGCCAGTTGTTTTCATTGCCCACTGCACAGAATTTTGCCATAGAGTTTCCGGTGATTCCTACAGCTACACATTGTCACTTCTGGGTTATACCTGGAAGTGGCACGGTGGCATTGTTGACATGGACATCATCATGTACACACCCATGTCCCCACCCCCCAACCCTCCCGCTGGCTGCCAGGCTTGGCCTGGAAACCCAAGGAGAAACTTAGGGAGCAATCATAAGCAGGGCTATTCAAAAGCAAGTCCTATTTGATATAATGGGCTTACTTCGAGGAAAGGTTCTTAGGACTAGACAGCCTTGGTGTTTTTATGACTACACATGGAACCCTATCCAATGACTTTGAGTGCAATTTCATGCAACAACTACCAGCTTTTCCCAGGAACTGGGAAAATGACACTTTGTCCAGTCTTTTGCTGTCTTTTGGGTACCTCCAAGACAGGAGATCAAGCATTCATGCTCCAGGCAACCTGCACTGGCAGTGTCAGAAGGCTAGGGTGTAAGGAAATTAGCTGCAGACCGGATGTTTTTGAAGTAACACAGAAAGGAAAATGTAATGGGGTTTATTAAATAAACATTAAAAGTGACAGTGATGCAAACTCTTAATGGTGGGTTATTTGAGTAAACAAAAAGTGAGGCCATTCCAAAGATATAAGGAGATAATCACATGGGGGGAAGAGGGAAAAAACACATGTCTTTCAGAGATCTCTCATTGATCAATGAGTTACCAGATGGATTGGAAACAACATGTCAAAAGTAAGTTAATAGGGAGGAGGAAAGTATGTTGAAGTCATAAAACATGGAGCTAACTTATAATTGGGCAATTTGAAGGAAGTTGGGTCAAATTCACAAGCTAAGATCAAGATTTAAGCAAGTCATTAATCTGGAGTAACTGAATAAAGACAGTGTGAGAAATATGTGGGATTTGAGGTTTAGTCACCAGGGAATAGATAGCAGAAAATTCTGGCTCTAAAATGCTGGGTTAGCTTGTCCAATGAAGATCATCAACTACTTCTTGATTCTCACACAACTCCTCCTGAGTCTTCCCATTCCTTTTGTGCAAACTACGCAGCAAAGGGATTGGGAATTCTTTGAGACATGAAAGAAACTTTCTAGGGAAAAGAAAGAGGAAGCAGTGGTTGAACTAGAAGCTCTGAGGAAGGGAAGAGAAGAGAAAGAAAAGAACATGTGGGCTACACAGAAGATTGTTAGAACCTTAAGCTCAGGCATGATGAAAATATATGGAAAGCAACAAGTGAGGGGATTTTTAAAAGGAAGTGACACAGAACAATGAGAGAGGACGATGGGCTGAAGACCTGCATTTTTAATTGGACAGGAGGGCACCAATTCAGATTGAAAAACACAATTGCTAGCAGCAATTTTAAGCAAGTAGCTGACAGGAAAGGAGACAAGGATATCAGTGCTGCAGATGAAGAAAAAAAGATTTTAGAACAGCATCAGCAGAAAACAGTATTACAGAAGTGTGATCTTTGGACAGGTGGACAGAATAAAGATTAGACCAAATATGGTTCTAGGAGTATGTGGCCCAAATTAGATGACACACTGGAACATCCATGATTGAATTAGTTGTTCCTTTTTTCCCCTTGTAAATAACAGCTGTGAGAGACACTAGTTTGAATTAGGGTCACAATTTTTGTAAAGGAGGTTTCATCCCCCCACACACATGCCATTTCCAAAACCCGAATTACCACCTGCGGATGCCATTTGTTCTAAGGGAGGGAATGTACAGATTGCTTATAGTGCTTCTATGTTTTCCTATTGGGACAAATGTTTGCTTAGATACGGGCTGAAATTGGCAGAAATAGGGGGTAAAACCCCTTTTTCCACACCATGGTCTGATCTAAGTCCAGACCTCCCATGGCTCTACAGTTTACAAAACAGAAATACTCTAAAGATCCAACCATGACTCTGACTAGGTCTTGTCTGATTTGGCCATAATCTGCCCAAAAAATAAAATGAGGAAGTGGAACTGTCTGCTAAGGGTCTAATCAAACAGTATAATTGATAGCTGGGTGACCTTGGGCCAGTCACACACTCTTAGCCTAACCTACCTCATAAGGTTGATGTGAGGATAAAGTGGAGGACAGAAGGGTGCTGTAAGCTGCTCTGGGTCCCTGTTGGGGGGGAAAGTGGGGTATAAATGAAAAAAATGTGCTGGGAGTTTTCTGTCAAGAGCTGCTCTCATGTATTAACAGTTACTTAAGAGGTGTACAGGGGTCTGAATTGAATTGGGGCTGTTGTGTGAGTGGTGTTTAAACCTTCCCCTCACCATTTTCCAGATTTAAAATAGCCTCAGGGAGCTGCTGTTCCTCTGACTGGGAAAACGTATATGTAATGATACCAGTTCACATAAGTTTTCCCAGTACAACAAATAGTAGCTGCCCAGAGCCATTTTAGATCAAGAAAGCAGGGGAGCTTGGGGGTGGGTGGGTTAACCCTCCCTTCCTTCACACTGTGGTTCTGATCTGCATCAGACCCTAACATACCTGGCAGTGGTTAAAAGAAATGCTGAAAGTTCCTGGAACAGAACTCTCGGCATATTGACTATAGCTGACTACACGTTGCATTTATATGTGATGTTCTGCTGGGCATTCTCCTTACAATCTTACATAAGAATTGAGTTTTCTTGATGTAAATGGGTTGGGATATGCAGAAGCAGTCTCCAGACTAATGAGAAGTTAGTTTTCATTCATCTCCAAGACATAATTATACCAAGCATATGCTGCTTCCAGCTGGTTACACAGACAAGGGTGCTATTGGTGTGATCAAAACTTCTGAACATGCAATTGGCCTTTCCTAGTTGGATTCGGAATCAGTGCTGGACTGAAGAATGGACCCTCTTCAGTGCTTAGCAGCTCTTACGTGTGTATGTAAATTGATGATTCCTGTGGTCACCATTCATGAACTTAGAGTGGGTGGGTAAAAAGTTCCATTCTGCACTCTGTTGTCTCCTTCTGCTGTCAGATTTTAAATTGCAAGTGTCTTATGATTTGCTTACTCTGTAAAATGCCATGTACATTAATGGTGTTACATAAATAAATTTGTCATAATTTCAACATGGGGTGGTAAAAGGACAGCCTTGAGGTGGCATTCAAGATCAGGAGAAGGGGAAGCACCAAATAAAAAGGGGGGACTCGTGTGAATCAAGCAAATTTTGCTTGGGGGAGCTCAGACTTAATAGAGGCTAGCAAACTATTCACACAAGGGTTGTATTATACATAGGGATGGGCACGAACCGGTTGATGAACTAAAGTTCATCATGAATTTTGGCCGGTTTGTGATTCACAAATTGAAGAACTGCCATGAACTTTCATACATTTTGATGCAGTTTGTGGTGGTTCATGGCAGTTCTAAAAAGCAGGAAATGGCTGTTTGGTTTAAATGGCTGGGAGCTATTTATATCATTGCCATTGAGCTATTTAAACCCCTGCTTTCTGCTCCCCATGAAAAGCTGTGGGGAGCAGAAAGCAGGGTTTAAATGGCTCCAGGCCATTTAAACCAAACAGCTGAGAGGCAGGGAGCTCCTGCTGCTCAGCTGTTTGCTTTAAATAGCCCCCTGCTTTCTACTCCACACTGCTTTTCACAGGGAGCAGAAAGCAAGGGTATAAATGGCTCCAAGCCATTTAAACCCCTGCTTTCTGCACCCCACAAAAAGCAGCGGAGAGCAGAAAGCAGGTGTTTAAATTTTAAAAGGCTCACAAACCGATACAAACTGGGTCGGTTTGCAAATCAACCTCCTGGTTCATATGGGTTCATGGTTTGGTTTGTGGTTCAGCCACAAACCATTAACTGAACTGAACCGCAAAAATGTGGTTCATGCCTATATCTAATGATACAGCTGAACAATTAATCTTCTGCAATAGGGTATTATTTCATTCATTACCCATTGCTGTTTGTGAAAAATTGGCCATTTGCACTCTGATGGGATCTGAAGTTTGCCCTTTTTAGTCATATGACATACCTAATGTTCAGCTCCTCTCACTTGGTAGCCATATGCATAGAGACATAGGTGTCCACTTCATGCATTTGACAAGGTAGGCTCTGGTGCCCAAAAGCACATGCCACAATCAACCTTTGTGGATTCTTTTTTAGTAAACACAAAAGGGGGTGTAAAATAGGAAGCCACCATTGTACATGTGAAAACCTTGGAAAGGGATATGTTCAAACTGAAGATTGCAATGAGAACCTTTTTTGGTACCCATTAATATGAATCTGTAGATACACGCATGCACATAAAGACATGCCTGCCACTCTATCTATTTCACAGGATTACAATGTATTGTTCTGGTGGCTTTTCACAAAGGTCTCGATGCATAAACCTACATCTTATGAATTAATATACAGTGTCAGTCTGTCAGCATCATCTGTGTCACTAACATCATGTCCCCAAGCAGTGCCAGTGGCAATAGTTTTTGCAGCGATGGAGATTACTTTGCAGAATTTGTTACTAGTTGTTGGAATGAATCAGAAGACTGGAACTGCTCCGCTGGACCAAAGCAAAGCACTTGATTAGTAAAGAATTCTTTTGTGTAAGACCAAAACCCCCACCACCTGTATTATATGGAGAATTCATTCCCCTTTCTGCAAGTTGATCTAAGACATTCCAACATGGGAACATTTTTCTTGGATATTCTGAAGAGATAGGGTAAAAACCTATAAACAAACAAATAATTCCCTTGTCTGCAGTTTAAGATCTGTCTCTATTATTTATCATTGCTAACCACCTTGTGGCATATTCCAGGTGCACAAAGCAATCTTTACCTGCAATTTAGGTATTTCTTGTGCTGCATCCAGATGGCACATTGTTGGCTCACTCCTTATACTGCTGGCGATTTAGAAAGAAAATGGATGTGTGAGAAGGAATATCACACAAAAGCATTACAAGGTTAAATGGGATTTTCACTTCGAGGTGTTTGCAAGATCAGAGCCAGCCTTCCTTACAAAAGGGGTAGCAACCAGGCAGAAGGAAGCTATTTATTCACATTTTCTTCCCAAAGGGAGGAAAAGCTGCTTATCACAACAAATAAATAAATAAATACAACACTAATAAACAGAACTTAAATGTACTAGAGAAGTGTGTCCTGGCTCCTCCAAGATCTTGAGTTGGCCAGCTCCTC
>NW_015176456.1:491720-499743 GCF_001447785.1 Gekko japonicus | reverse complement strand
GGAATATCACACAAAAGCATTACAAGGTTGAATGGGATTTTCACTTCAAGGTGTTTGCAAGATCAGAGCCAGCCTTCTTCACAAAAGGGGTAGCAACCTGTCCAGGTGGAAGATGAGAAGCCGTGATGTCATCATGAGAGAGGACCTAACACCCAGGAAGAAGGAAGCTATTTATTCACATTTTCTTCTCAAAGGGAGGAAAAGCTGCTTATCACAACAAATAAATAAATAAATACAACACTAATAAACAGAACTTAAATGTACTAGAGAAATGTGTCCTGGCTCCTCCAAGATCTTGAGTTGGCCAGCTCCTCCAAGAGATGGCTGGCTTCTCCAAGATCTTTGAGCCACATGATAAACGGGCTCTTTGCCCTTTGGCTTTTGCTGTTTGGCTCATAGCCGTAGTCCCTCTAAGTCCCCATGCTCACAGTCATAGTATCTAAGGTAGGTTATGTGACCACTCTGGTTCAACTCGGAAGTTTTTCTTTTTTGTGACTGAGGACAGCAATCTAAGCATCAATTCCCTGACTACATTATCAAAATTTGATAGAGCAATTGCTATGAAAAGTGACCTTTGTTTAGGGGGTTGCTAGCTGTTGACCAACCACACGTATCCAAAAAGAGACATCAAAACCACCACAGAAGAAACCACCAACAATGAACATTGTTTTAATTGAAACTGGCAGGAAGAATATGGACTTCACAAACACAGAAAGCCTAAAAGAACAAAACCCTAGAGCAACCTGAAATTACATATGTACACATCCTAGAAGAGACTTCTTTTTTGTAATCAGTATCTTTTTTTGTTCTAAATATGAGCTCCTTCTTAAAATGGAACAACTAGGTGGGGCAAAACAATACTCCAGATGGTGTGATACATCCAACCGGCCCCATCCTAATTCCATTTTTTCCCTTGATATGGAATCCTTCGTGGTATACGTTGTGTGTTGCAAAGAGTTCTAGGTTATAGTCTAGGGTACATATGCAGTTCAAACGAGGTACTGACCAGAGGTAGGTGTGCCCTAGAAGGCACCCACAATTTGCCTACACATTAAGATTGGTGATGGTGATGAAGGAATCTTTTAGGAAAGTTTTAGGAAAGGGTCACTATGCATCTCCTCCAGTTGCAAGACACAGATCCAGCAGATCTGCATCATCAGAAAGTAAACTACAAGACTACAGAGTGGGAAACAAGGGAGGCAATCCACTTCTGGCATTTTGATATGTTAAGGCCATTGCTTTGATAAAGGAATTCCAGAAGGGTAGCCTTGTTAGTCTAAAGCAAATATAATATAATACACACAGCAAGCACGTAATTGGGCTTTATTATAACAGAATGATCATTCTGTTATAATAAAGACCTATTACTTATGTAGAAGAGAAGAAGAGATTGGATTTATACCTCGCCCTTCAGTACCCAAAGGAGTCTCAGAGCAGTTTACAAACTCTTTTCTCTTCCCCTCCCCACAACAGACACCCTGTGAGGTAGGCAGGGCTGAGAGAGCTCTTGACAGAAACTGCTCTTTTTCAAGAACAGCTCTTATCAGAACTACGGCTTGCCCAAGGTCATCCAGCCAGGTGCAAGTGGAGGAGTGGGGAATCAAACCTGGTTCTCCCAGATTAGAGTCCGCGCATTTAACCACTACACCAAACTGGCTCTCAAATGTACAAATGCCCTCCTGAACAATTCAGTTTTGCATAGTTTGCAAAATGCCAGGTTTGTAGGAGCCTCCCTACATTTCTGAGGCAGGCCATTCTGTAGGTTGTGGGCCACTACAGAGAACACACATGTAGGGGCACTGTTTGATCCTGCCCATTTTCTGGCTGACATCTGTAGAAGGCTTTGTTCAAATGAGTGAAACTGCCATGATAGGGTGCAGGAGAAGATGTGGTCCTGCAGATATGAGGGTCCAAGGCCATGAAGGGCTTTGTCTGTGATAGCCAGTGCCTTGAGCCGAGCCTAGTAACTCTATAAATCCATCCGGTGGTGAAAAGTGCTGTCAAGTCAAAGCTAACTTATGGCAACTTCTCATGGGATTTTCAAGGCAAGAGACATTCAGAGGAGGTTTGCCATTGCCTGACTCTGTGCTGTGACCCTGGCTTTCCTCGGTGGTCTCCCATCCAAAACCTTAGCTTCCAGATCTGATGAGACCAGCTAGCCTGGGCTATCCAGGTCGGGACTATAAAACCATCTGAGCTACTAAAAATAAAGAATCCTTCTTCTTGCAAACTATTGCTTTACTTATATGCAGAATTAACTCATTCATTAAACTGACCCAAACTCATATAAGTAATTGACAAAGCTAAAATAGACTTGCATCGTCGGAGGGTCTCTCCTTAGGAAACTGCACTGTTAAGCAGTCTCCCTGCTTCAGTTAAGTTACTATTTCTGTGTGGAAGTCTTGCTGTGCTGGATGTGATTGCTGTGCACATTCTCTCAGGCATAACTCTGACTGTGGCCAGTTATTCGTTTCTTGCTTAGTATCAAAATGCTAGGCTGCCCTCTACTGTTAAGATGAAGCCAATCCTGTTTTCATCAGAGGCGGTTTCAGAAAAGGGCTGCCTACATTCAGGAGGAAGAAAAAAATATTTTTCTGCTGAAAACAGATTAAAACAACCTACCCCCCCCCAAAAAAAAATAATTGCCTCCAGTACAGAATTTAGACTTGAATAGCAGAGAGTTCAAAAAGCTGCACTAGTGAAAAATAAAGGCTGAAAGCTGAATGTACGGAAGTCAGTAAATTACAAGATAAAACTTTGAATCTATCTTAAAGCATATACACAGAGAAAGAGACCTGATTTTGAGATAATTGGGATGATATACATCAAATGATTTCTTCCTTTTGAGAGGTACACAAGCCATCAGTCCGGGACTGAGGATATACTCGCTCTTGATAAATACATTTGTACCAGGACAAGAGTTCTAAAGGAATACATTACAGATCTAAGATTGCAGAGTCAGGAGAACAGTGAAAGACTTAAGGGACATATTATGGTGTTGCTGTATTGCTTTTTGGTGCTTTGGATCTCTGGGGAAAGCTAATAGCTTCTTCATGGGTTCATCAAAGCTTGAGCTTTCCCTTTTTCAAAAAGAAGCAAGGGCTTTTGTTCTAAAATATGGAGGCTTTTAATAGCCACAGATCAATATGGGTTTAATTCTATTCATTTTAATTCTCTTTTACATGTACTTTAATAATTATTATATATTTACATAAAGTATATACTGTGTATTTTTATATATGTACTTTAGTACATGGTGTTACCATGCTTGAAATAATGCAGACAATAGATTTAAGTAATGGGCACCCTTATCCTGTGCTGCTAATTCATATCTTGCAGGGGCTAAAAAGTGTTTGCAGCACAGCCGTGCCATAAAAGCCCTTCCCTAGAGTGTTAATGGATGTTGTGGACAGGGGAGGGAGCCAAAGTGAGACAGCTCCAAGGAAAAGTCATATATATAGGGGGGGGGGGAGGCAGGACTTGGGATAAATTGGGGGCTTGGGGAGGGGGAAACTGCAGGTTAGGGGTTGCTGTGGCAATGAATTGCTCTGGTTTTTTTAGCATCTCAGCACTCCCATTACAGCCTTCAAAAAAAAAAAACCCAACAGCTGCACATGTACAAGCAGGGTGAGAAGGGAAAGCGGCATTACAGGAAGTGCTCTAGAGCACCCCATAGCGATTGAGAAACAGAAGATGGAATTGAGAACGGAAGAAAGCAGTTTTCAACTAGAATGCCTCAGGCATGTCTTCTGAACAGGACACAAGCGGGATTGTCTGAAAAGATAAATATAATTTTTTTAAATTATTAAATTTTTATCCCGCCCTCCCGGTCAAGGCTGGCTCAGGGCGACTTACAACAATATAATCCATCAGCAGCCAGTTACTAAAATGGGATCTGTCTGAAATGACAGAAATATTCCCTTAGTAACCATTTCTTGAAATGGAACTGATAGGCAGTCTGAAAAGGGCCTTTATAACCACTAATATAACTGATACAGAAGTACTACAAACGTAGCAACCTTTGTATATATGATAAGAGACTGGGGTGAGGACATGGGGGGGGCACTGATGCTTTTTTCCCCTCCTGCTGCTCTACCAAAAGTGTGTAATCATTTCTGGGTTCACCAATCTCTTGGTGGGGCCTGGAGATCTCCCAGAATTACAACTGATCCCCTGACTACAGAGATCAGTTCTGAAGAAAATGGCTGCTTTGGAGAATGGACTCTGTTGGCATTATACATTGCTGTGCTCCCTCCTTTCTCCAAAGACCGGACTCCCCAGGCTCCACCCCCAAATCTCCAAGAATTCCCCAGCCCAGAGCTGGCAAACTTACATCACATTGTGATGCAATTTACAGCTTATTTCCCACCACCCCATACCTATTGAGATGCAGTGGAGGTCAAGGGCTAGGATAGCTAACTATGGTGGGTTTTGTTACTGTGTAATGAAGACTTAATTTGTGGAGTATCCAAAAAATGTCGCAGTTGCCAGTATTAGTTCCACAACTCTTGGGCTTTGTAAGCACTTTATGATGAGTTTGGACAATCACTTTTTTTAAGAGGGAAAAAATCTCCAGTTGGTAGCCTTATTGTTGAGTTATCTTATCAAGGCACCTTGATTAGATTTAAAACTTACCATTAAATACTACTTGTAGCAAAACTTACCAATGGAAGTTACATGAACATTCTTCTGACATTGTCCACTGAAGACAATGCAACTACAGCCTCATTTATTCAGTGGCTTCAAGAAAAGCCAATGCCAAGACAGTTAAATTAGCAGCCTCTCTGCAGTCAGCAGCACACCTGTTCAGTATAACTGCTCACATGATGCTTCACATAGAGATGGGCATGGACCCAAAAAAAGCGATTTGGCCACAAACCGAACCCCGAACTGAGCCAAAAGGGCCACATCTGAACTGAGCCAGTCTGGTGAATTCAGTTCCCCCTTTCTCCCAGCTGCAACAAGCCACTGATGGGGAGGGGACCATCCTGGAAGGAACTTCCTTCCTGCCTTTCTCCTGGCCACAGCTCACCGGGACCAGGAGAAAGGGGGGAATGCCCAGGAAGGACCAGGAGAAAGGGGGGAATGCCCAGGAAGCTTCCTCCTGCTTCAAGGGGGGAGGCAAAACCAAGAGGTTTGATGGCTTGCACCCATTTAAACCTGACTGAGTTTACCAGTCAACTGTTAGGATTAAATAGCTGGCAGCCATTTAACCCATTGGTTTTGCTTCCCCCCTTCAAGGGGGGGAGCAAAACTGAAGGGTTTAATGGTTTACAGCTATTTAAACCTAACAGCTCAGTGGGTCCACTGGTCAGCTGTTAGGTTTAAATGGCTGACAGCCATTTAACCTGTTGGTTTCACTTCCCCCACTTCTAGGGAGGAGTAAAACTGAAGGGTTTAATGGCTTGTAGCCATTTAAACCTAACAGCTCAGTAAGTCCACCGGTCAGCTATTAGGTCTAAGTGCATGGCAGCCATTCAGAGCAGGGGGAAGCAAAACAAAACACCAGCCATTTAGACCAAAATCCAGCCATTTAAACCTAACAGCTGACCAGCAAACCCTACACTGCTCAGCTGTCAGGTTTAAATGGCTGGCTCCGAACAGCCAAACCACACTGGCCACAAGTCTGGTAGATGTTTGGGGAAGTTTGGGGAACATCAGTTCGGGGAACATCAAGTTCAGGCTGAATTTCTGTCCATGAACCTGTTCATGCCCATCCCTAGTTTCACATATGAACCCTCTTGCATGTTAAAATCTTTGATCTAGCTTATTGCTATCCAGGGCTATTTTGGGGCAGGGATGCACAGGAAAGGAGATCCGGCTGGCTTCAGAGTTGGCCATGCCCACAACAGCTAAAATGTCTGTGCTTGTGGCTACAGAGGGATGGCCTGAAGAGCAACCCCACCCCAGCGACTCCGAAGCAGGCAGGCCAGGGGGGCCCCCTGGAAGGATCGGGGAGGCATTTAAGGGCCAGCTTGCCAGGCATCCTGCAGCCGTGGGGCAACCGGGCAAGTCAAGGGAAGACATGGGGGTGTGGCCTAATATGCTAATGAACTGTGCTGTTGGAGGGTGTGACCTATTATGCTAATGAGTTTCTGCTGTTGGGTGTGGCCTATTATGCTAATGAGTTCCTGCTGGGCTTTTTCTACAAAAAGAGCCCAGTATGCTATCATCCTTATTATGTGAGATTAAAGTTAGGACCAAGGCTTTACTGCTTTTGCCTTGAGTGTTTGGAATACATTCCCTATGAAGTTTAGGATGAGTCACGCCCTTATTGCTTAAGCAACAGAAAAAATGTTTTGTAGTGCTAAAGCATCTGTAGAGAATTGTCTAGATGCACATGTCCAATCAGCAACAAGACTTGTGGGGAAATTCTAAATGGAGTAACACACTTCTAAACGCACTGGTTTCAGTGGACTGAGAATGGTGTAAGCCTGCTTAGGACTGCACTGTTGAAATATAAAAACTGATATCCCTTAGGCGAAAGAGACATCCGTTGTATTAGGGAAAAGCTGACAGAGAGGAAAATGGTTGAAAGTTGTGGTATGACAACCTGCTTGTGATACTGCGACTATATGTGCCAAATAGAACATTTTTGTGTGTCACTCAGAATTGTAGTTCTTCAAAAGTTGCTTGACTCAATACCAGCAGGAGGTTTTCAGGTTGCAGGAGCGATATGGAATAAGAACCTCAACACAGGCATTAAAGACTTACTCATTTCAAGATACGTAATTAAAGTGAATCTATCTTTCCAGTAAAAAGAGTCCATAATGAAATCATTCAGAGATCTGGCAAATAATTGAAAGTGTGTGTGTGTGAGAGAGAGAGACATACAGACAGACAGAGAGACAGAGAGAGAGAGATTGATTTATGAAATCCAGAAATTATTTTTAATGCTTCTGCCTGGGGGGGGAACAGGAAAGTCTAATTCCACTCCAAGGCACATTACAAGTAGGAGCTGCAGTTCTTTAATTTATTCTTCGACCCATGCACCTCGCAGCAAACCATTCAGCTGCCCCAGGTAGAGAGAGCTGAAAAGCATTGCTCTGGTGAAGCTCTACAGGGAACAGTGCATTAGTATCTGGACTTTTGACTTTCCCTTGCAGGGATTTTGTTTGGACTAACTTCACTCCTTCATAAAGTAGGCAAATGTATGAGTTGCTTGTAGATAATGTTGCTTTAGTGCCCAGCATTTTGTTACCTGCAGAGGTGCTAGACAGCACGAGACACAAAACAGCAGCAAGTATCTTCCATTTGAGGTAATAAAAGCAAAGGGATTCGTATAGAGAACATTTGCTTTGACCTTTGGTAAAGAGGCTTGGCATTTGAAGGAATTAGTACTCTGGGTCTGAACATGGTGATTCTCATTGGCAGGTCAAGTCAAGAAACTTTCCTAGGCTCCAATAGAATGTTACCCATCTTCTGAATAACTTAATTTTCCTAACCTGAAAATTCGTTATGAAGCCATGACATGCCCTGTTGCAGTCTAGATCCATCTGCCATCCTTTGTAATCTTCCAGATACCTGGGGTGACTCAGAAGCAGGGTTGTTGTTTTTTCTGGGGGAACCTTCTGGAACAGAGTTCTGGAACCTCTTTGACAAAATTCTTTTTAAAATGTTTAAAAGTTCATGAGTTTTCAGTATACAGATTGAAAACTTCCATTTCCCTCTTAAGAGTTCCAACACCTCTTTTTTAAAAAAAAAAGAAAAAAAAAAGAGCCCTGCTCAGAAGTATGTGACTGCAAAGCTGGCAAGAGCAGGGAGGAACATGATTTCAGAGGCTCCGGTCATCCCACTTTTTGATCTCATTTTATTTCTTGTTCCAATAGAGTTTTCTTAACCAAAAAAACTACACCTTGTAACAACCAGAAAATTTGGAAGCAATAAGGATTTGTGATAGAAAAAATGGCAAAGAGAGAAGAAAAAGAAGTGTGGATGCCAGGGGGGGGGGGTTTTGAAAAAAACAATAGAAATGGAGGGGGGGGGAGAGGCAAGGGGGGGGGCAGGGGGCTGGAATATACAG
>NW_015176456.1:488956-491643 GCF_001447785.1 Gekko japonicus | reverse complement strand
GGATTTGTGAAAGAAAAAAGGGCAAAGAGGAAAGAAAAAGAAGTGGGGATGCCAGGGGGGGGGGGTTATGAAAAAAACAATAGAAATGGAGGGTGGGGTAGAGGCAAGGAGTGGGGCAGAGGGCTGGAATATACAGCGATCTGGCCTCGGGGTCGGTCCCATGATGGTAGGGCCAGGGGCTCTGGGCAGTCACCGCCACCTTGGACATCCTTACACCGTTCCATCAGTAGTACCACGGGCGGGGCCACGCAGGAAGGCATGTCAATACTGGGATCTCCGCAAGTGGTTGGCCATCTCAAAGCACTTCTTGTTCATGCAGCCGCCGTGGACACCTTCCTTCCCCATCACGAGGACTATTGTCTTGCTGGTCATGGCTGCTGTGATGTTGAAGGTGGGGGCTCTGCCTGTGCTCTTGGTCCACAGGTCCATGGTGCAGTCCCCGTCTGTGTGCAAGCTGTTCCGGATGACGGAACACTTCTGGCCCTCCAGCGTCAGCCCGTTCACAAACAGGTTGTCTTGGTCCTTTCCTACCAGGACGTTCATTTCTGCAGGCATGATGCCGGCGAAGGTCTTGCCCGGGGGGGCGGCCCAGACTGACGGCACATCCTTGTAGCCCATGATGGCGGTGTCCTAGCAGGTGCCGTCGGCCATCAGGCTGTCGATGTAGCTCATTGCTGCTGCTGCTGGCTGGGCACAGGCTGGCCGGGCGGGCCGGGGAGGGAGCTCTCCCCTGTGTAGTCTGCGAGCGAGTGCGGGCAGGCAGTGGGTGAGCTGGCGGGCAGTTGGCGTCAGGGCTGCTCCTTCCTGGACATGCACCATGAGCAACCATTTTGATTTCATATGATTTGGGGTTAGGTCTGAGTGGCATGAGGGGAGAGACCCAGAAGAAGTCTTTGTCTGGGAGCCGATGGTAGCATTCAACAGACTCATCTGGTCTGATTGCTTTTCCTTGTTTCTGTGTGTGCCCTGTGGACTGATGACCTAGTTTGGAATTTGGCCTATAATTTAGTAGAAGGCAGGAAGAAGGGAAAGGTCTTTATACATTTGCTTTCCTCCCTCTACAACACTCTTCCTGGCATGTGCTCCTAGCAGCACTTACTAGGTTGAGTCTGGTGAAAAGAAAATTCCTCTTGGATCTGGCAACAGTACATTCTCTGTGTTTTTCATCACATCTAGGTACAGCATTGTCGGGCTGTGATTCTCACCTGAGTGCAGGGGGAGCCATAGGTCCTGAATCCAGGTATGACTGACATAATTAAGGTTGACACGGACAAGCTTTTATCATTGAAGGGGTTCTAAAACACTCTGCATGGAAGTTGCTGAGGATAATTGTTTGGGAAGCTCAACTTGTATAGAACACCTAACGGGGGCCAAAGTGGCCAGGTCCTGGAGGTGGCTAAGGACTTTTCAGGAACAGCATTCCAAACAGTAATTGGAGGCTGGGGTCTTCAGGGCAGCACTAATGTCTATGCTACACCTTGAGGTTTGCTGGGTCTAAATTTGCAGATTAATCAGGGATACAGTGGCCCATGTAAACGGAGTGGACCGGCCAGCTCAGCCGGTCAAGGCCTTAAATACCCCAAAAGGGAAAGAAACCTCACATTCCTGGGCTTCATACAGCCAGGGACTGACTGAGACCCAATCCTGTGAGAAACTATATACATATTAGGAGTATACTGAATTTTTTTTTTATTGTTTACATTATCATTTTATAGTCTGATGTATTATGTTATGGCCTATGGCTAAGACAATAAACTTATACTTGACTGACTGAAATACATATGATTGCCATCCTCTAGGTAGCATCTAGAGCTCTCCTGCTATTAAAGGCTGCTGGCGCTAAAAATCAATAAGGTGGCAGAGCAGTTTTTAAACGGAATATTGGGGGAAAGCCGACAGGAGATGAAAAGTCTCTGGTTCGGGTTGGCTCATCTCAGAGAGATGAGGGGGTAGCTGTTGCTTTTCTACAGGGAGGTGGATTGAAATTGTCCACTGAGACCACAGCTAGTGACATGGACTGCCTGACAAGGTCTAGAGATAGCAAGAGGAAGGCGGCAGGCTTAACTAGCATGGGAAATTACAGCTGTTTCTATACAAATGCTAAAAGTGTCTGAGGTAAAATCGGGGAGTTGGAGTGCTTGGTGTTGAAGGGAAAAATAGACATTGTGGGTATTTCAGAAACTTGGTGGGATGAGGAAAGTCGGTGACAGTGATTCCCGGTTATAAATTATAACGGAAGGATGGGGGGGAAGGGTTGGAGGTGGGGTGGCTCTGTATGTCAGAGAGGGTATATAGTCCAGAAAGATTGAGAGGCTAAGAGAATTGGATTCGCTTGTGGAAATTCTATGGGTTGAAATAGGGGGACCAAAAGGAAACTTAACAATGGGAGTTTGTTATCGCCCACCAGATTAAAAGATAGAGGAGGATTATAACATGATGAATGAATTAAAGAATAGCAGCTAGACAAAAGCACTGTGCCGTAATAGGTGATTTTAACCACCCACATATTGATTGGGTCAATATGTGTTCTAGTCGAGAAAAAGATTGAGTTTCTAGACACTCTAAATGACTGTGCTATGGAGCAGATGGTCACGGAACCTACCAGGGGAGAGGCGATCCTTGATTTGGTCCTAAGTAACACTCAAGACCTGGTGAGAGATGTAAAAGTGATTGCACCGCTTGGGAAC